>NC_080550.1:4040638-4395638 GCF_028640845.1 Ahaetulla prasina
CTGGCTCCAGAGGATTATCAATGCTTCTTTGTTGGAGGGAGTTTTCCCCGCCGCCTTGAAAGAGGCGGTGGTGAGACCCTCCTACAGCCTTCTGACCCAGCTATTTTAAGTAACTATCGTCCGATCTCCACCGCTTTGTTGCAAGGTTGTAGAGAGTGCTGGCTCGACAGCTACCCCAGTACCTGGATGAAGATGTCTATCTGACCTGCTCCAGTCCGGTTTCCGACCCGGATACAGCACAGAGACGGCTTTGGTCGCATTGGTGGATGATCTCTGGAGGCCAGGGACAGGGGTTATTCCTCTGCTCTGGTCCTGTTAGACCTCTCAGCGGCTTTTGATACCATCGACCATGGTATCCTGCTGCGGTTGGAGGGATTGGGAGTGGAGGCACCGATATCGGTGGTTCGCCTCCTATCTCTCTGACCGGTCGCAGACGGTGTTGACGGGGGGGCAGAGGTCGACCGCGAGGGGCCTCACTTGTGGTCCCGCAGGGGTCGATCCTCTCGCCTGCTGTTCAACATCTATATGAAGCCGCTGGGTGAGATCATCAGTGGCTTTGGGGTGAGATACCAGCAGTACGCTGACGACACCCAGCTGTACTTTTCACCCCGGCCACCCCAATGAAGCTTGTTGAAGTGCTGTCCCGGTGTTTGGAGGCCGACGGGTCTGGATGGGGAGAAACAGGCTCAAGCTTAATCCTCCAAGACGGAGTGGCTGTGGATGCCGGCATCCGATTCAGCCAGCTGCAACCGCGCTGGCTGTTGGGGCGAGTTATTGGCCCCAAAGGATAGGTGCGCAACTTGGGTGTCCTCCTGGATGACCGCTGTCGCTTGAAGATCATTTGACGGCCGCTCCAGGAGGGCCTTCCACCAGGTTCGCCTGGTTCGCAGTTGCGCCTTCCTTGATCGGGATGCCTTATGCACGGTCACTCATGCGCGTTACCTCTCGCTGGATTATTGTAATGCTCTCACATGGGGCTCCCTTGAAGTGCGTCCGAGGCTTCAGTTAGTCCAGAACGCAGCCGCTGGTGATAGAGGAGCTGCACGCAGCTCCCATGTAACACCTCTCCCGCAGGCTGCACTGGCTACCTGTGGCCTCTCGGTGCACTTTAAGGTGTTAGTCACGACCTTTAAGGCGCCCATGGCTTAGGACCTGGGTACTTACGGGACCGCCTACTGCTACCACATGCCTCCCACCGACCAGCGCTCACAGAGAGGGACTCTCAGGGTGCCATCCGCCAAACAATGTCGAGGACGGGCCTTCTGTGGGGCCCCACACCTGGAACGAACTCCCCCGGCTTACGCCAGATATCTGACCTTCGGACATTCCGCCGCGAACTGAAAACATATCTTTTATTCGCTGGGCTGGCTTGAATGAAATTTTAAACTTAAATTTTAGCAATTTTAATGGGGTTATTGGTTTTATGGTAAATTTCTTAAATTTTTCAGGTAGGGATAGGAGGAGTAAAGGTAGGGGGAGAAGGAGGAGGAGAAGGAAGAAGGAAGAAGGAGGAGGGAGAAGAAGGGAAGAAAAAGGAGAAGGAGGAGAAGGAAGAGAAGGAGGAGGAGAAGGAAGGAGAAGGAAGGAGAATGGTAGGGATAGGAAGAGTAAGGGTGGGGGAGAAGGAGAAGGAGAAGGAGAAGGAGAAGGAGAAGGAGAAGAAGGACAAGGGAGGGAGGGAGGGAGGGAAGAAGTTGTTGTTCAGCAAATCTGATGAACTGAATCTTTAAAATGGACTACCTATTCAGCCAGCTAAGTCATTACATCAAAAAATGACCTTTTTGAAGGAATAAAGCTTTTTAGAATTAGAAGTAGCTATCCATTAAAGACGAACATTTGATAGTCAAGGTTTATTTTATTTTTAAAAACCCTTATATCTATCATAAATTAATTAGATCCACAGATAATATGCTCCAAGACCAAAGTCCATAATCATTCATAATTATTTGATTTTATCAAAATAAGAATAATAGGATTAAAAAAAACCCTTCTGCACCTCTGAAGTCATGCATAAAAGCATTGCTGTTGATCCCAAATCCATTAAGAAGTCTTACAAAAGATTTTGATGGTGAAAGGTAAAAGCTTATGTACTTGAAAAAACGTTGAAGACACTCCAATAGGGGGAAAAGTGATTCTTATTAAGGCTTTATCTTAGCTCAGAAATAGGTAAATATTTGGCATTGATTGGATAATTGTCGATTTTAGACGATTCCATACAAAACACACAGAACAAAGAACATTCAAGACGGAGTACAATAACAGGGAGATGGACTTGAAAAATCAAAATCCATTTTGATACCATTTAAAAATGTAGGGATACAATTGTTCTCGCCTGGTCATTCTCTTCAAAATCTATAGAGGGGATGAACAACAGTCAACAACAGAAAAATAATATAATAAATTTCAGAGAGCCAAAATGGGAAAAAATAGCTACAAGAGAATGAAGCAACCATATCAAACACCCGATAAAAAACTAATTCTCCACATAACAACAGCCGCAAGAATATCTTACACACAGAACTGGAAAAATGAGAATATACCATTGGAGGAGGAAATGATAAGGAAAATTCTGGACTGTGCTGAGATGGATAAATTAACAAAGGAGATAAAAGAAAAGGAAGATACAGAATATTGCATAGTATGGAATAAATTGTATGATTGGATAGAAATTAGAAATGGTAAATGAGTAAAAGGGGGGAAAGGTCACCAAAAAACGGTAGTGCATGAAAGAAAATGTATTGTTATAATGACAGGTATGATGAATATATATAGAAATAAGGGATAATGGGACAAAAAGAAAAGTATAATTAAAGAAAACCAGAGGGGAAGATGTAAATAGTAGCGGATTACCGATACAAAGCCGATGTAAAGGAGTATATGTTTTATGTTAGTGTTTGTTATGTCTTGTGGTTTTAAAAAATAAAAAGTATTAAAAAAAAACCTAGCAATTTGGAAAGCAGGAGGCAATCAAACCTGTTGCAGGTGTTCTATTTGTGAGCCTTTTTCTCTGCCAAGTCACCTTTGAAGACTTGAAAAAACACCTTTTCAAGTTCATTATTTCACTCGTTCTCGCTCTCTTTCACCTGGACCAGGTGAAGATCTGGTCTGCCATTTGAAGTTCTCCCACAACTTCCCTCTGGATTCTTCTGGGAAATTAAAATGGTATCTTAATATTCCTCTTCAGTGAAAATGTGAACGGCTAGGTACTTGTTTGCCAACACTGGCGGTGTTCAGAAATTTGCAGTGGGGTTTGCAAATGGAAAGGGAAAAAATATGTGACCTACATTTGTACATGAAGGGTAATGATGTAGAAAACCGCCATGAATAAGGGAGACATTCATTGCAAAATTCATGTGCACAAGGAAAATATTGCTTTGAAATATGCATCATACAGCAGTAGGAAATTCATTATTATTAGAATTACAGTCTCATCCATAACCAGCAATGTGGCTACTGGTTGACTAGAAAGATGTTCACAATAATTCTCTCTCTCTCTCTCTCTCTTTGCCTCTTTCTGTCTCTCTGTCTCTCTGTGTCTCTTTCTCTGTCAGTCTCTGTCAGTCTCTCTCTGTCTCCATCTCCATATCTTTTTGTCTCTGTATTTCTCTAATCTATCTCCTTCCCTCCCTCCCACCCACCCACCTGCCTGCCTTCCTGCCTGCCTTCCTGCCTGCCTTCCTGCCTGCCTGCCTGCCTGCCCACCTGCCTGCCTGCCTGCCTGCCTTCCTGCCTACCTACCTACCCACCCACCCACCCACCCACCTGCCTACCTTCCTGCCTACCTGCCTGCCTACCTGCCTGCCCACCCACCCACCTGCCTGCCTTCCTGCCTGCCACCCACCTGCCTGCCTGCCCACCCACCTGCCTGCCACCCACCTGCCTGCCACCTGCCTGCCTGCCTACCTACCCACCCACCTGCCTGCCACCCACCTGCCTGCCCACCCACCCACCTGCCTGCCACCCACCTGCCTGCCTGCCACCTGCCTGCCACCTGCCTGCCTGCCCACCCACCCACCCACCCACCCACCTGCCTGCCACCTGCCTGCCTGCCTGCCTGCCACCCACCTGCCTGCCACCTGCCTGCCACCTGCCTTCCTGCCTGCCTGCCTGCCTACCTGCCTGCCTACCTGCCTTCCTGCCTGCCTGCCTGCCTGCCCACCTACCTACCTACCTACCTACCTACCTACCTTCCTACCTACCTACCTACCTACCTACCTACCTACCTACCTACCTACCTACCTACCTACCTAAAGGTTGTAAGTGGGGAAAACAATCATAATTCTCTTTCTTCAGTGCCATTCTAACTATGAGAGGTCACTAAGCAAACCGTTTTACCTGTATAATGTTGGTTGCATAATGATAGCCTTCTCAGCAAAATCCTGCAGAAATGCATCCAGCCAACCAGCTGTCTGGAGTGGAAATTGGTGAATCTGGAAAACTACTAGTCTGACCAGATCTTGCTACCCACCCCAAAGTAGCGTTGCAGTTTGCTTTTACTGGCATTTCTGGGTTCTTTCCCCTATGCATCAAGCAGGGCTTCGGTCCAGGGCTCCATTGGATGCAGATCCTGAAAGCTGTCAACTGTCCCACGCCTTCTGGCCATCGCGCTTACAAGCCAGCATTGGCTTACAAGCCAGCATTGCAAAGTCTGGCCTCAAATGTTGAGATCATTGACCCAAGCCAGTTTTCTGGCCTTTGCTGCTGTGAATGGATTCTGATCACATCACAGTCCCTCAAGAAAAGATGGC
Source organism: Ahaetulla prasina (assembly GCF_028640845.1). Lineage (NCBI taxonomy): Eukaryota > Metazoa > Chordata > Lepidosauria > Squamata > Colubridae > Ahaetulla > Ahaetulla prasina. Next base: position 4,045,387 of record NC_080550.1, read on the forward strand.
AACCTTCACCATACTTCCCAGCAAGTAAAAGTTGATTTTTATAGTTAACAAAAAAAAAAGTTAGTTGCTGAAGCCAGTTTTGTGGTTTAATTGAGGGAGAAGGGGAAAGATGTTTGGGATCTCCCTAGTTATTCCCAAGGTAAAAGAAGAACTACAGAAGGAGGGAAAATCTATAATTAGTTGAAAGCTGCTTCAGACTTTTTCCACTATTATTCAACCAGCAGTGATTCCATTTGGTTCCAGCTAATAGCAATAACAGCTATAGCTTAACAAGTTAGCTTGCTCTTCTCTTCTCTTCTCTTCTCTTCTCTTCTCTTCTCTTCTCTTCTCTTCTCTTCTCTTCTCTTCTCTTCTCTTCTCTTCTCTTCTCTTCTCTTCTCCTCTCCTCTCCTCTCCTCTCTTCTCTTCTCTTCTCCTCTCCTCTCCTCTCCTCTCCTCTCCTCTCCTCCCTTTCCTTTCCTTTCCTTTCCTTTCCTTTCCTTTCCTTTCCTTTTCTCCTCTCCTCCTCTCCTCCCTCCCTCCTCTCTCCTCTCCTCTCCTCCCTCCCTCCCTCCCTCCCTCCCTCCCTCCCTCCTTTTCCTCTTTTCCCTTTTTATTGTGTTAGCATAAATCTTGCTACTTTAAGTTGCCTTCATTACAATGCTATTTCTATAATATCCTTAAATTCTCCATGTTCTATTGTTTGGATACCTTACAGTAATGGATATAAAGAAGAGGAAAAATGGTGGGCATTCCACCATTATTAGTTTCAGTTTAGGCTATCACTCTTATGAGTATTATGATTATTTGGATTTTTCATCCTGTTAAGTGTAGCATTGGAGAGGAAGAGGCGAAGGGAGACACTGTGTCTAGATAATTGTTGGATAATAAGGACATTGTTCTTAGGTTAAATTCCTTGAGTTAGCTTTTTTTTTTTTGGTCTTTTAGATATTTAAATAGATGGAATATATTTTCTCATTGGTAATCATTACAGAGTGTCTTTGGGGATAAAACACAGGAAAAAGAGAGAGAAGCTTCAGGTAGATAAACTGCTATCTTTGCTCCATCTAAATTGCCTTTTTCTTATCCAATGAGTGAACGAATCAGATAATTTTAACACTGTATAATATTGGGTTGGGGCGAGGGGCTTGTTCAATTTTAGCAGGTAAACAAGAAAAGAATTGAGATACTGAACTGAGCAGTCCTTGGTGCTCTCTCTGAGCTTGGTTGATTACTTGAAGACATTTCATTCCCAGACCAGGTAACACCATCAGTGCAGTGTGTGGGATCAACCAAGATCAGCAACCCCCAAGGACTCCACAACAGAATGGGACAACTCGCTGCGGCCAATTTACCGCGGAACAATTCAACATGCGGTAATAGTATCCCAGATCCTTTCCTCTCTTAATATTATCAGGGCAACCACCTGCCTCTTCCTCGTGTATTAGTTTTATTAAAATCATTGGTATTTCAATAGTAGTAGTAGTAGTAGTAGTAGTAGTAGTAGTAGTAGTAGTAGTAATAATAATAATAATAATAATAATAATAATAATAATAATAATAATAATAGTAATAATAATAGTAATAATAATTGCAAAACTAATCCACTGGTCATTATGTACAAAATAACAACTTACCTGTATCCAAAAAGTCATGGGAAAATAAAGTGGAAAAAGTTATCAAAAATGAAAAGGTGAAGATCTTGGGGACTTTTGAATACAAACAGATCGTCACTTGGAACACAACACGCCAGATATCACAGTTGTGGAAAACCGAAACTAACAATTTATTGATATCGCGGTGCCAGGAGATGCCAGAGTCAAAGAAAAAGAACTGGAAAAAATCATGAAATATCACGACTTGGCCATCGAAACTACATGTAACAGTGATACCCATTGTAATCGGGGCACTTGGTTCCATGTCCAAGAATTTTATAAGATACATCAGTAATTTGCAACTTCCTGCAATAACACCAGCGGAACTGCAAAAAACTGCGCTACTCGGAACATCGTACATTTTAAGAAGATACTTGTTTGATACCGAGGATGCTGGCAGCAACCCGTATCAACCATTGGCGCCAGTCAATAATATTTGTGATACATTTTTAAATGTTCAATTAACTGAGTTTCATGTTTAATGAATACAAGTTTATAATAATAATATTGCTGATATTATTAAGAGAGGAACAGGTCTATAGTACAGTTATCTCGTGTTGAGTTGTCCCATGTTGAACTGGCCACGTCGAGTTGTTCTGGACCCTTCCACCACTACATATATTCTCTTCTATCAGAAGAATTGAAATTCGTCAGGACGGCAAGACTATCCAATTATTTTATATATTACACATGCACATGCAGGCAGCAATTTAAAATTACTGAAGCATTTCTTTCATTTTTATGCTCTCCAGCAGCCTTGGCATCAAAACAATTTGGAAAAGTCTCTGCTTGAAACTGGGAAATGTCAGTTTTTAGTTTTTTACTACCTCTTTTCCCTCCCTACCCCCCACTTCTCATTGTAACACAGTTTTGTTTAAAAACAGCTGAGCCTTCGGGATTGAATATGGCACGACATTCTGTAGTTAAGTGTAGCTAAAACATGTATTTATCTCATCCAATGTATTGTTGTTGAAAGCCATTAATTGCACACCTCCTCCCACTCCCACTCACCTTAACAGCTGCTAATCTAATCTACCCAAACGCATCCCTGAGGAATGACACCTGAAATCCTATTTACAAGTTCTAAAATCTGCTATACGGGCGAGGGAAAGATGTGAAATTGAAGGGGATCAGCATGTTGAGCCATGGTGGCGCTGTGGTCAGAATGCAGTACTGCAGGCTACTTCTGCTGCCTGCAGTTCGATCCTGACCAGCTCAAGGTTGACTCAGCCTTCCATCCGTAAAATGAGGACCCAGATTGTTGGGGGCCATGTGTAAATATTGCTTCTACATTGTAAACTGGCCAGAGAGTGCTGTAAAGCACAATAGGGCCCTATATAAGCCTAGATGCTATTGCTATACATAAAAATAAGCAATTAATTAAGAGGACAGTGGCCTTTTACCCAAGTAAAGTAGTGGATTTGCTTGAAGTCTGCAAGTGCCACAATCAACTTGACCTGTGTATTATTTTGAAAGCTCTGTTTTTCAGTAGTTAAGGGCTGTAAAAGTCTCTCTCTTCCCATTTTATACACCCCTCCTCTCTCTTTTTCCAATTCTGAAACATTGAGTTATGACTGTATGACTGTATGACTTTACACTTACGACTGTATAACTTTGTTGCTGGTAATCCTTATGATTTATATTGATATTGATTGTTCCTGATTGCTTATTTATACCCTATAATTATCACTAAATGTTGTATCATTAAGTGTTAAATTGTATCCTATGACCATCATTTGTGTTGTAAATGTTGTACCTTGATGAAGGTATCTTTTCTTTTATGTACACTGAGAGCATCTGCACCAAGACAAATTCCTTGTGTGTCCAATCACACTTGGCCAATAAAAATTCTATTCTATTCTATTCTATTCTATTCTATTCTATTCTATTCTATTCTATTCTATTCTATTCTATTATTCTATTCTATTCTATTTTATTCTATTCTATTCTATTCTATTCTATTCTGAGAATGTTCCAGGTTTCAACTGTATGAAAAACGGGGGAACTCTCTCTCTCTCTCTCTCTTTTTCTCTGTCTCTGTCTCTGTCTCTCTCTCTGTGTCTTTCTCTGTGTCTTTCTCTCTGTCTCTCTCTCTCTGTCTCTGTCTCTCTCTCTGTCTCTGCCTTTCTGTCTCTCTCTCTCCATCTCTCCATCTCTCTGTCTCCGTCTCTCTGTCTCTCTCTGTCTCTCTCTGTCTCTGTCTCAGTCTCCATCTCTCTCTCTCCATCTCTCCATCTCTCTCTCTCCGTCTCTCTGTCTCTGTCTCTCTCTGTGTGTCTGTCTCTGTCTCTCTCTGTCTCTCTCTCTCCATCTCTCCATCTCTCTGTCTCCGTCTCTCTGTCTCTCTCTCTCTCTCTCTCTCTGTCTTTCTCTCTGTCTCTGTGTCCATCTCTCTCTCTCCCTGTCTCTCCATCTCGCTGTCTCTTTCTCTCTCTGTGTGTCTGTCTCTGTCTCTCTGTCTCTCTGTCTCTCTCTCTCTCTCTGTGTGTGTCTCTGTCTCTCTCCCTCTCTCCATGTTTTCACATCTGAGATGCTCTACGTAAAGCCACCCTTTATCCTGAGTTAATTGTGGTACAGCTATTCTCTTGAATAAATCTCCCAGAGATTTCCACTTGTTGTAAATCCTTTTTCTTTTCTATCTCACCTCACCTTCTTTCCCTCCAAAACGATATTGTTTGATTCAGAAACAAAAGAAGGAACATGGCTTATCATTCAGAGACATGTGCCTCAGATTCAGGAGGAAATTGTGCGTTTTTTTGTTTTTGTTTTAATTTGTCCCCATCCCTATAGTCATAGGCTCCATGCATTTTGTTGAATGCAAATGAATTTGCAAGCATTGGCGGAACAACTAAGCTTAGGCAAAACTTCCTATTATTGCAGTCAAAGACATTGCAAAGCACCCCAATTAAGCCAAGGGTCTGACTAATATTAAATCGGGAAAGGCATGGTCTATAATTACAAAAACAGTGGGAACTCTACTTGAAAGCAAAGGTTTCAAATGAAAAGAGGGGACAGTTATTCAGGGCCCCAGAGCTTTGACTTGAGTTTCATTGTTTTCAAGCACTTCTTGCTAAGGGTGGGGAGAGAGAGAAGAAAGGAGAGAAAGAATAGATAGATAGATAGATAGATAGATGATAGATAGATAGATAGATAGATAGATAGATAGATAGATAGACAGACAGACAGACAGACAGACAGACAGACAGACATTATTGAATTATAATATAAGTATTTTCTCAGTTACTCCAGCAAATTTAGTGGAAAAGTCAGTGATGCTAGGAATGGTTAGTGGAACAAGAATAAGCGGCAAGCAAAGACCACACTGGCTTGATAGTCTCTGATACTTCTGATAGTTCTTCAGAGAGCTGAAGAAACTCCTTGGATGAGAAGAGAAACATTTTTAGAGAAAAACCAAAAAGTCCAGTTGTCTCTTGAAAAAAAGCACCTTTGGGACAACAGTGACCTGGATGACTGAGAATCTCCATAGACACACTGGCTTGATAACATCAAATCTGATTCAAAGTTGAACATCCAACAACTGAAAGAAATTGTGCTTGGCAGGATAGGATGGAGAGCACTTGCCTATAAAGCCACCAAGAGTCAGACATGACTGAATGGTTAACACAACAAAAAATGGGTAACATCTGGAAAATCACAGAAACTTGACCTCTCGAGGTTTTACAAAAACATTTGAAGGGTCACAGAAACTCAACCTCTGAATCAGCCAACTATATATGATTGATTTGATTTGATCCCCTTTCAATGCACGGCTATTCCTTAAAACCTGAGTAGAAGACCCAGGACATAGAGTTCCAGGTCTAGAAAATCTTCTGTACGATTGTACATTGTATGTCTTATTTTCATGGAGATTACAGACTTAGGATTTGCAGTTCACTTACTGACCTAGAGCAGGGGTCGGCAACCCGCAGCTCTGGAGCCACACGTGGCTCTTTCATCCCTCTTTTGCAGCTCCCTGTCACTGGTCGGCTCCACAATTGATAGGGCTTTCAGTTAGGACAGATAGAGGATTCCTCATGTTAGGGACTCGTTTGTCAATAAGGGCGGGTTTCCAAATGGCTGGTAGGCGGGAGGTATCATCTCATTTGGAATGACACCAGAACCACACGAGGGCCACACAGGATGCCACCACTGCACATCCACCCAGAAAGCAGATCCAAACCCACACTGATCATGAAGCACAACCAAGAACCAGAAGCCAGACCGCAGCAGCAACATTAGCAATTTCAAACCCCTCCAATCCATACATGCAGCAGACTGACACCCACTATAAAGATGTAGCACGACCATGACCACGAAGCCAAACAACAGCAATGCAGCTCACCAGCTCAAATCCCCTTGCAACTCAGACTAATATGAGCACAACCAAGCCCCCACCCAAACAGGACACACCCCCAGCCAATCAGAGCACAGCCAAGCTCCCACCCAATCAGTTCAAACCCCCACTAGCAGTTAAAAGGAAGAAACAGCTGCGATCACACATTGCTCCCAGAAGCACGAAGCTGAAGCCTGAAGATGATGAATGAGACTTCGTCGAAACGTTGCCAAGACACTTCCAATTTTACACGGGAGAAAACCTGAACAACCAAAGACCTACACACACACACACACACACACACACACACACACAACACACACACACACACACACATATGTATGTATATGTATATGTATATATATATATATATGCAGGTTTTGGTATGTTCGGGTCTTTTCCCATGTAAGATTGGAAGTATTTAGGCAACGTTTCGATGAGATCTCACTCATCATCTTCAGGCTTTGGCTTTGTTCTTTGTTCTTAGCCTGAAGATGATGAGTGAGCTCTCATATAAACGTTGCCTAAATAATTCCAATCTTACACAGGAAAAGACCCAAACATACCCAAACCTGCATACATAAACCCGTGAAAACCTACGAATATATATATTCTTAGTCTACAGAAAACCCAATGGCTCCCTAGGACACACCATCTACCAGAAGAAAACACACACAAACCGCTATCTGCACGCACTCTCACACCACCACCCAGCACAGATCAACTCCGCAGCCAAGACACTCATCTCCAGAACAAAATGCTTAGCTGATGAACAACACCTAAAACCCGAACTAGACACTCTCACTAACGTACTAACATCCAATGGATTCCAAACAAATAAGATTACCAAGCTAATCCAAAAAGAACCCCCCACTAAAATCCAAGACAGAGAACAAGAAAACGGCACAGCCCTCCTCCCATATATAAAAGGCACCACAGACAGAATCAGCAAGATCCTCCACAAACACAACATCAAGACAGCATTCTGCACAAACAGAAAAATATCCACCATCCTAAGAAACCCCAAAGACAAAATTGAGTTAGAAAATCAAGGAGTATATGAAATCCCATGCACCGCCTGCCCCACCACATACATTGGACAAACCAACAGAAGAATAAGTGCACGCATTGAAGAACACAAGAACTCATTCAAAAAAGAGGAACCAACTTCTTCCCTGGTCCAACACTTTAAAGTCACAGGACATGATATTGACTTTAAAAAGACCAGAACTATCGCCAAAACTGAACACTTTAACAACAGAATAATCAGAGAAGCCATTGAGATAGAAAAACGCCCACACAGCATGAACAAACGAGATGACACCTCCCGCCTACCAGCCATTTGGAAACCCGCCCTAACACGAGGAATGACACCAGACCCACACTCACGAGGTCCACACAGGATGTCACCACCGCACATCCACCCAGAAAGCAGACCCAAACCCACACTGATCATGAAGCACGACCAAGGACCAGAAGCCAGACCGCAGCTGCAACATTAGCCATTTCAAACCCCTCCAATCCATACATGCAGCAGACTGACACCCACTATGAAGATGTAGCACGACCACAAAGCCAAACAACAGCTATGCAGCTCACCAGCTCAAATCCCCCTGCAACACAGACTAAACTGAGCACAAACAAGCCCCCACCAACACAGGACACACCCCAGCCAATCAGAGCACAAAAAAAACCCCATCCAATCAGAGCACAGCCAAGCTCCCACCCAATCAGTTCAAACCCCCACTAGCAGTTAAAAGGAAGAAACAGCTGCGATCACACATTGCTCCCAGAAGCACGAAGCTGAAGCCTGAAGATGACGAATGAGACTTGATCGAAACGTCATAAGACACTTCCAATTTTACACGGGAGAAAACCCGAACAACCAAAGACCTATATACAAACACCCGTGAAAACCTCAGAAAACACACACACACACACACACACACACACACACACACACACACACACACACACACACACACACACATATATATATATATATATATATATATATATATATATATATATATATATATATATATATATAAAATTACTACAGCAATGTAGTCTCCAAAGCAATAGACCAGTTCATATCACCGGATAGCACCAAGCCCAGGTGTCTGCAAGTGATGAACTACCTCTGCTCAGTCTCCATTCTTCCAGCCTCCCATCTTAGCAGGAACGGTGCCTGACATTTTTATGGAGCACAGAGAAATGTTAAATAGCCAGCTGCACCAGGGCTTCTGCAGTGCAATTCTTTAACCGGCATATTTTGAACACCGTGAAATATGAATCTGCCACAAACTCCCTTTCTTTGGGGAACAGTAGCTGCAATAAAAGTTTCAGGGCACCATGTCCAGGAAAGGAGCAAAGATATTTTAAAAGGCAGGCATTGGCTGGCAAAAAAAAATAAACTAAAAGGAGGAAAGTGGAGAAAGTCCCTTTCTCGGAGGGACTTTCCTTTTATTGCTCTTTAAAATAAAAAAAAAGCTAAGCTTTCAATCTCATTCCTCCAACAACCTTTAGCTGTCCAAAAAAGAAGAGTACATGTTAATGACATGGTAAATCACAAGCTCCTTAGCTGTACTTCAAGAGGTAGTAGAAACAGAAGACTGCCTGTCAAGTCTTCTACCCGGTGGTAGTGAGAAGCTAGCCCAAAGGCATAAAGCAGGGGTGAAATGCTCCTGGTTCGGATCAGATCACCTGATCCGGTAGCGATGGCAGCGGGTGGTTCAGAGAACTGGTAGAAAAAAATCCCTCCCCCTCCCATGCCCAGCTAAGCCGCGCGATCATTAGAGGTTTTTGGTTTTTTTTATTTTTAAAAGCATTTTTTCTTCGGCTGAAAAAATGCTTTTAAAAGTAAAAAAAAAAAGCCTCTGATGATCGCGCGGCTCAGATGGGATCGTCAGAGCCTTTTAAAAGCATTTTTTTCTACAACCTCTTCGGCCGAAAAATGTTTTTCAAAGGCTCCTCTGACGATCCCAGCTCAGTTGCCTGATTGTCAGAGGCTTTTGTTTTCTTTTAAAGGCAAAAAAAAAATACTTTTAAAAGAAAATAAAAGCTTCTGACGATCAGGCAACTCAGCTGGGATCGTCAGAGGAGCCTTTTAAAAGCATTTTTTCTACAACCTCTTCGCCCAAAGAGGTTGTAGCAAAAATTCTTTTAAAAGTAAAAAAAAAAAAAGTTGGCCACCCCCACCCAGTCATATTACTCCCTCACCAAGCCATGCCCACAAAACCGGTAGTAACAAATTTTACATTTCACCCCTGGTATAAGGTCTGTTACAGTGGTAGAATTCAGCCGGTTCAGACCGGTTTGGGCGAACCTCCCACCTGCCCCAGCGCTGTTCCATCCTATTTAGCCACGTTTTCTAAGCTGCACGCATGTGTGCAAGCCACTCGCATGAGCAAAGCACACACTTGTGAATTTTTGGTGTGTAGCGAACTGGGGGTAAAATTAGGTGAAAATTACCTCTGGTCTGTTAAATTTCATCTTTACACTTTTGTATTTCTGGATAAGAGGCGTCTCTTTGCTCCCACTAAATGTGTGAAGGGAAAAGAGCAGCTGAAGAAAAGTTTCGTGCAAATAAGAGACTTGATAACTGGGTTTTGAAAACCGTGGGATTCCCAGAAAGCTAATGACAGGCGTCACTAAAACGTATACCAGTCTGTTATGCAAAAATGTTATTGGGGCATATAACAGCTCTGAGATACAGATGATGGTTGTGAGGCAGCACAAGATGGCTTCAGCCAGGTTCACTTCAGAGTTGACAACCCTACTAAATCAACCAATTTTTATACCTAGCAAAACCAGGGGATTATTTTTGTCTAATCACTTTTGTCCCAACTATGAATCATCCCAAACTCTGCATAAACCCTGAGATATTGGAACATTGCTATCATGTCACCCCTAGTCCTTTTTCCTTAGTTTTTCATTAAACTAGACATACCCAGTTCCTGCAACCGTTCTTCATATGTTTTAGCCTCCAGTCCCCTAATCCTCTTTGTTGCTCTTCTCTGCACTCTTTCTAGTGTCTCCACATCTTTTTTATATCATGGTGTCCAAAACTGAATGCAGTATTCCAAGTGTGGCCTTACCGAGGTATTATAAAGTGGTGTTAACACTTCAAACGATCTTGATTCTAGTGATATTTATAGAATAGCTGAATGGGAAAGTTTAAGAGGCTACTAAAAATCATTGTGGTAATTACGATGAATTAAGTCACAATCTGTCTGATCAGATTGATGGGCAGGGTTTTCCGATTAGACCAAAGTAGTCCTTCAAAGAAGTTGCAGTTAATTAAAGGGGATTTGCTGACACATAACAAAGTGCATTGACTTTAAAATTAGGCTTAAGCTTAGCCGTGGAGGATAAGTGGCTCTAGATCATAAGACTAACCAAGGAAGTCCATATTTAAGTAGAAATAGACCTTCATGCAATTGTCTGAAGACTTGATTATGACATTCTCTGCAAGAGGTGATTCTATGTGTCTAAGAAAAGGTCCCTGGGCTTTTGCTAACTTATGTTTACTTGCTTATTGCATTGTAAGCCACCCAGAGTCGCCCTGGATAGCAGGATGAGTGGCATATAAATTTAATAATAAACTCTTTCCTTTACCAAAATATGAATCAGTTCACATCATCCTCATACTGTGGCTCCTGTGTATATGTTAGATTCCAATGATTTAGTTGCTTTCAGATGGACCTGATCAAGAAATAGCTGGCTGAGGAACTCTGGGAGTTGAAGTCCACAAGTCTTAAAGCTGCCAAGTTTGAAGACTTCTGCTTTATAGCTTAGCCTCTGTACCTGGAAATCAATTTTTTTCCTCACAAGTAAGAAGGTGACAAAGTGACAGTAAGCAGGAACTAGGGAATCATTTTTCCAGCATTTTGTCATGGGATCAAATCAGGAATTATTACCAGGAAGTTGACTATAGATTTAGTTCATCATGGAGAACCTATCTCCCATTTTTTAGCTCTTGGGATCAGAAGTCATTGAGCTACCATCGTTCAATTGATTTGTCAATTATTTTGGAGATGATTTCTATGAAGTAGTGTTTTCACCAGCCATATAATCTCCCTTCTTATTAGATCTAGGGAATTGGTTCAAAAACAGATTTTCATTTTCAAGAAGTATTTTCATCTTGTCTTTTCAGCTCAACCTGCCAAGAATTTTTCAAATCTAAGGAATGGTCAGAAGCCAACTCCCAAATGTGCCATCATGCCTTTTGGACAAGAAGTAGAATTGGTCAAGGGAAGGCATCAGGCAGAGATAAAATTAGAAATCTGAAGTGAATTGTTTTACCTTGAAAAAGATTGATGCTGTGGTTCCTGCCTTTTCTACTTTAGTAGATTAGCAGCCTGAAAGCATGCTACTTTGTCTGTGTGTGCACATACACACGCACACAAACAAAAGTGGCGATTACAGAATTGCTGATTGACAGAAGAGGAAGTGCCGAAGTGCATGGATTGATCTATCAAATCAGCAAGAAAATTGTTGGCTATTTTCAGTTTCAAGACTTCAAAACCTCAAATTGCAGTGTCACCAGCTTGACCTCATTGGTGCGATTTAGAGACAGAGCAAGATGAGGCAAAAATCATGAAGGAACTTAGAACTGGTGAGACAACATTAATTCAAGAGGAGGAGGAGAAAAGAAGGAAGAATGTTGAACTGTTCAAGGACATGCAACTGGGTTATCTAGATTAGACTTTGACTGTAGGTTTAATCATTATATACCACTGGTGGAAGTGATCAGTCTACAAATTTTGGTATAAATAGAGACAGATAAATAATACAATGTTCTGAAGTAAAGGAGACACATCCAGGGGTGAAATCCAGCAAGTTCTGACAGGTTCTGGAGAACCGGTAGTGAAAATTTTGAGTAGTTTGGAGAACCAGCAAATACCACCTCTGGCTGACCCCAGAGTGGGGTGGGAATGGAGATTTTGCAATATCCTTCCCTCAGGAGTGGGGAAGGAATGGGGATTTTGCAGTATCCTTCTCCTGCGATGTCCACTAAGCCACACCATGCCCACCAAGCCACGCCCACAGAACCAGTAGTAAAAAAAATTGAATTCCACCACTGGACACAACCCTTTGAATTTAGGAAGCTAAACTGATTGTATCTTAATTGGTAGCTTGTCTTAATTAGAAGGGCCAAGAAAGCCTACATAATTGTCAGAATGGTCAAACAATTGGCAACTCCAAATCTCAACCAACAAATGCTCTGTCTTACACACTGGCAAAAAAAAATCAGAACACAAAATACAAGCTGGGCGGATACGACCTAACGGATGACCCTCACTCTGTCAAAGACCTTGGAGTACTCACCTCAAATGATCTAAGTGCCAGAGCTCACTGTAATAGCATTGCTAAAAAAGCATAAAGAGTTGTTAACCTAATCTTGTGTCGCTTCTTCTCCAGTAATATTGAACTGCAAACGAGGGCATACAAAACTTTTGCCAGACCAATTCTTGAAGACAGCTCATCTGTCTGGAATCCAGACTGCATATTGGACATTAATACAATCAAACGAGTCCAGAGATATTTCACAAGAAGAGTCCTCTACTCCTCTGCTCGCAACAAAATACCTTATGCCACCAGATTCGAAATTTTGGGCTTAAGACAACTTAGAACTTTGCCGTCTTCAGTCTAACCTAAGCATAGTACATAAAATCATCTGCTATAATGTCCTACCAACCAATGAATACTTCAGCTTCAACCAAAACAATACAAGAGCACCCAATAAATACAAACTCATGGTAAACCGAACCGAACTAGACTGCAGAAAATACGACTTCAGTAACAGAGTGGTCAATGCCTGGAATGTACTACCTGACTCTGTGGTTTCTTCCCCAAACCTCCAAAACTTTAATCTTAGACTGTCTACTGTAGACCTCACCCCATTCCTAAGGGGTCTGTAAGGGATGTGCATAAGCACACCAGCGTGCCTACCGTCCCTGTCCTAATGTGTTGTGGTGGTGTTGTTTTTTTTGTATCCTTTTCATGTATTTATAATTATGTTTACACTTGTATTCATCATAAAATATATGCTTGACAAATAAATACAAATACAAATTGTGAGTTACAAGACTTTGTCTTCTTGTTCTAGTTTCCGTGGATGGGTGAAAAGGAGCCTGAGGCCCTCTTTCAGCCCTTGACAGCTCACAACATTTTGTAGGAAACCTTAGGTAGCTGGTTGGAACACAGGAGGTCTGGCTTGTTAAGACAAGCCATTGCATGAAGATTTTTCCTGGTGGATCTTTTCTGAGAGATTGCAGATCTTGGAAAAATGCTACTTGAAAAAATATCTAGACAAATGAAAAGACTTCAAAAGTTGATGCTCCCTTCTGTCAATTTCCACTGACTTGTTCAACTGAAAACATTCCTTGTTTTAATCTGATAAATCTCAAAAATAATAGAACGGCTTGCCTCCAGTTTGTTACACTGATTAATAGAATCCTCAGATAATATTCTGAGACGAAGGGGAAGGAAAACACACAATTGATCCAGAAATAAAGGATTAGCTTTGGGCTAATAGCAAACATGAAAACAGTCATTTGAAATAGCACACTTAAGTATCTAATTCTTCAGGAACCAAAGCAGTAATCAACATCCCTTGAAATTAGGAGTAATTCCTTTGCATCTCTCTTGAGTCACTTCTCAGAACTGGCATCCAATCCATTGTCCTCCATCCCATTCTCCATGGTTCTAAGATAGGCTACAATTATCTAGTTTGGAATATAATATTTTTTATTAATCTAACCATTTCCAGAAATTAATGCTTTTCAGGGCAGGTTGATCTCAATTAATCTGCTCCAAGAATCAAACAATGTGATCTCAACAAGGTGCACAGGCTGTCAGGGTTCCAAGGAACACCCCCAATGAAATAAAGCTGTGAGGCTTGAGGTTCCTCAAAGTTCCAATTTATTAGACATGTCATACTGAAAGCTTTGGGGTTTTCCACACCCAGTTGACAGTTCACAGCTCTGCCCCACACCCACAAGTTCATCACATTGTCCAATCAACTCTTCACACTCAATTGGATAGACTTCAGGAAGTCTACATATAGACTTCAGGCAGTCTACATCAGACACAGGCAAAAGTCCTTGAATATGGAATGTTGTTATGACTAACTTTCTACCGCTCCAACAACAACCCCCTCCCAACTTCCCCAGCTAAAATATGTGGCAGTTAAGAAGCAAAAAGAAAATTGCCTTCCAAAACTGACACAGGCTTTTTACAGATGTCCTACTGCTATTGTCCTGAGTAAGATGTAAATCTGCTCCTGTTTATTCGTAACAGTTGGTTTGGCAAAACTAGCATGAAGATGTTGTCCAAATGTTATTGCTTAAAACTCCCCCAAATGATGGAAACAGAGGTTCTTAAAGCTCTACCTGAAGCGACGTGGATCAATTCCTCTAGATCAGGGATGAAACCCAGCAGGTTCTGACAGGTTCTGGAGAACCAGCAGTGGAAATTTTGAGTAGTTTGGAGAACCAGAAATATCACCCCTGGCTGGCCCCAGAGTGGGAAGGGAATGGAGATTTTGTTATCCTTCCCCCAGGAGTGGGGAGGGAATGGGGATTTTGCAGTATCCTTCCCCTGCCACGCCCACCAAGCCATACCATGCCCACCAAGCCACGCCCACAGAACTGGTAGTAAAAAAAAAATTGGATTTCACCCCTGCTCTAGATTAATTATGAACCACCAAGTAGTTTTTGACTCCTAGCGAACATAGATTTTTTTTTTCCTCATTGTGATCTGTCCTTCTAAAGTCTTCTGAAATATTGTCTTTTTATAAAACAAGGAACTGCATATAATAAGCATGCCTTCTCACAACTCTTTCTGGGTTTTTTTTTTCCTATGGTATTTAATTACATACATGGAGTTAAGGTTTATTCATTGCGGTACCCAAGAGTGTCTATTTTCTGTTTTTAATGCTTTGTAGAAAACTTGAAAGGGGCCAAAAAGACTAATGAGCTTAAAAGATCAAATAGGGAAAGCTTTGGAAATTGAATATTAATGCATGGTATGGTTTCAGGTATGACTCATAAGCCAAAAGCTGAAATGGCTTTTGCTTATGTCGTTAAGATGTCCTCTGCATATGTGAGGTCCTTCTTAGAGACAATCCAGCTAAAATTTACTAAGTTCCTGCCTTCTTCTTTACAAACGGTGAGCTCCTTGGTGCACTCTGTGCTGGGTGATTTTCTTGTAGACATTTCATTACCAAACTAGATGATATTGTCAGTACTGGAAGAGGGTGGCGTCTGCTCCTATTTTAAAATTATTACTATTTTAAATTATTAAGGAAATAATTATTATTTCCTTAAAAATGTAAGAGTAAACCCCCGCTCCAGAGGTGGGTTTCAGCAGGTTCTGACCAGTTCTGGAGAACCCGTAGCAGAAATTTTGAGCAGTTCGGAGAACCGGCAAAGACCACCTCTGGCTGGCCCCAGAGTGGGGTGGGAGTGGAGATTTTACAGTATCCTTCCCCTGCCACACCCACCAAGCCACGCCATGCCCACCAAGCCACACCCACAGAATCAGTAAAAAAAAAATTTGAAACCCATCACTGCTCCACTCCCTTTTATCACTTCTGATGTTACCTGCAAGAAAACCACCCAGCTCAGAGAGCACCAAGCACCCCACAGTTCAACCCTGGGGTACAAATATCCTTTACAAAATATTCCTAGCAGACAAATGTGGCTCCACATTGTTTAATCTACTTGATATTCCAAGAATATTTGAGTCCAGGAGGAGAAAAAAAAAATCCTGCGAGATAGGAATGAAAAATGGTGCAAAATTCCCCTGAAGCAGGCTCAGTAGGAAAAATAAATTCACTGTTAAAGGCCCAACTCCAATGACAGACTGTTTTTTAATAATCGGCCTAAAACTAAGATACATTTCAATCCTTTTCTTCCCATACATCAAACAAACTTTTCCCCCCTAAATCTTTCTCCCTGAAGCCACGGGAGATGTTGTGTAAAATAATTGGAGTAAGAACGTCAGATTCAAGTTGTTGCCAATTATCTCTGAATTTATCAAGGACTGTCTCCATGCACTGAGCTAAACTATCGCCTAACAATAGTTACTTAAGAAATGCTGATTGAATAAATTGCAAAACATTGGATTCACACAATAAAGTAGTGCATAATGAGTGGTTTACTAGGCCCAAGGGAGAATCTGCTCCAAGTTGTGGTAAAACACGTCACAACCTTGAGGATGTAGACCATGCGTTCATGGTTTTAACAGAAAAACAGAGTCGGAAGGGACCTTGGAGGTCTTCTAGTCCAACCCCCTGCTCAAGCAGGAAACCCAGACAAATGGCTGTCCAATCTCTTCTTAAAAACCTCAAGTGTTGGAGCACCTACAACTTCTGGAGGCAAGTTGTTCCACTGATTAATTGTTCTCTCTGTCAGGAAATTTCTCTTTAGTTCTAAGTTGCTTCTCTCCTTGATTATTTTCCATCCATTGCTTCTTGTCCTGCCTTCAGGTGTTTTGGAAAATAGGTTGACCCCCCTCTTCTTTGTGGTGGCCCCTCAAATATTGAAACACCGCTATCATGTCACCTCCAGTTCTTCTCTTCACTAGACTAGCCATGGCCAGTTCCTGCAACCGCTCTTTGTATTTTTTTTAGCCTCCACTCCCCTAGTCATCTTTGTTGCTCTTCTCTGCACTCTTTCTAGAGTCTCAGCATCTCAATCTCCTTGCTAAAACTTCTCCAGCACTCTGCCCTTTGACCTTGGCGAAATCATGCGAACGAAAAGAGGGTGGCTGGGGTGTGTGTGTGTGTGTGTCTGTGTGTCTGTGTGGTCAGATTCAACCTTATCACCCTGCAACCTCATGTCGTACCCTACACTATCCTACCGGGCAAGCAACAGCTAGATTAGCTGTGGGATGAGTGAGTTTGTGCCAAACTCAAGAACGCTGGCAGCAAAATCTATAAGAAGGGCCAGGCAAAGATTTGAGAAATGAGGGGGTAATTTAATGCAAATGTTCCACCCGGTTCCCCAGGGATACGATTAGCTATGTCGAAAACTGTTAAGTGCTCCTTTTGGGGATAGAGTAGGGAGAATTAATGATTACTCACCATGAGTTTGTTTGTTTGCTTATTTTTAAATCTGAGATGGCTGCATTAGTTGTTGTTTTTTTAAAAAAAGAAAGAAATCTCATTTTTTCCTCTCTCTCCGTTCCCAAAGGAAGCTCCCTAAAGCATTATCTAAAAGTTTCTTTGGGCAGAATACTGAACAACGCCTTGCCTTAAAAGCAGATGGTAATTGTGGTATTATGGTTTTAACGGTAAGTGCAATTCACTGGTTTTTATATTCCTGGATTGAAAAACTTGAACACAGCCATTTCCCACCCCAACAAAAAAAAAAGCCGGCATGTCAGATTTAGCAAAATCAAACTCCATCCCTACCTACCCTAAAATTCCTGCAAAGCAGGAATCACGAAATATATATATATATATTTTTGTCTTTGTGACTCGACAAAGAATTTGAATCACCTAGACGAGAACCCAAATTTTCAACCAGATTTTCATCAGGTGATTGTTATTGCTATCTGCTGAGTTAAGCCAACCTTGAAGTCATCTTTAAATAATGCATCAATAATATGGATTAATTACTGGTGCATTTCTATTTTCAAATAAATAAATAAGCAGCTGTTCTTTCATGCTCAAGTGAATTGCTCACTGGAGGATTTAAATCAAGTGCAACCCATCAATCGAAAAGAAGAAATAATTATCATAAATATAGGTAGAAAGATGAGGCAGGATAATAGGTCAATGGACACAGTGTGTTACTCAGAAGTATTTTGCTTTCGACTGGACTGTGTTACTTCCCCCCCCCAGCATAAACTGGAACATCTGTAAAAAGTAGAGCTGCTAATACCAAGGAGCTGCTGATTCAGTTTTACAGAGGAATTATTGAGTCTGTCATCTCCACCTCCATAATTGTCTGGTTTGGTTCTGCAACCCAACAAGACAGACACAGACTTCAGAGGATCATTAGAACTGCAGAAAAAACAATAGCTACCAACCTGCCTTCCATTGAGGACCTGTATACTGCACGAGTCAAAAAAAGGGTTGTGAAAATATTTACAGATACCTTACTTCCTGGACACAAACTGTTTCAACTCCTACGCTCGAAACGACACTATAGGGCATTGCACACCAGAACAACTAGACACAAGAACAGTTTTTTCCTGAACGCCATCACTCTGCTAAACAAATAATTCCATTAACACTGTCAAACTATTACTAATTCTGCACTACTATTAATCTTCTCATTGTTCCCACCACCCATCTCCTCCCACTTATGACTGTATGACTGTAACTTTGTTGCTTGTATCCTTGATTTATATTGATATTGATTGTTTCCTGATTGCTTATTTGTACCCTATGACTATCATGAAGTGTTGTACCTTACGATTCTTGATGTTCTTTTCTTTTATGTACTCCGAGAGCATATGCACCAAGACAAATTCCTTGTGTGTCCAATCACACTTGGCCAATAAAAAAATTCTATTCTATTCTATTCTATTGATCGTGGACCAGTTTAGTTGAACCTCTGGTTTGGAGTTAGAAGGCCTTTTCTGACATTCTCTTTGTGTTCTCCCATCTGTCTTTATTTCTCAGTATGGTTGGACCTCTGAAAAAGAGGGTGAGTCTAAAAGTGTTGACCCCGATTCTGGGAAGACCCTAGACAACATGTATGTATGGATGGTACCCTTAATCTCTGGACACCTGCAGGGCTATGGAAAGTCCCCAGGAGAACGCCCAATGTCCTGAAATACCAGGTGTCAAGCCTGAATTTGATTGGGGTGTGGGATTGTTTGTATCCTTGGGGATTCTGACATGAATTCAGTTTGACACAGTTTGGAGTTGAAGGGGAGAGAGCCAAGGAGGATAGACCTTCAGCCAAAACAACATAATAAAATCAATTAAGGGGCATGCATAAGCGCACCAGAGTGCCTACCATCCCTGTTCTAATGTTTTCTTTATTCGTATCCTTTATGTGTATTTATAATTATGTTTACACTTGTATCTGTCATAAAATACATGCTTGAAAAAATAAATAAATAAATAAATAAACAAACAAACAAACAAATACATAACATAACATAACACAACATAACAAGCTGATGAGTCAAGTACATTCCAACTGCTGGCCAACCAGAGGAGGAAGAGAGAAGTCACCAGGCAATCTTGGTTGGACTATGTGACAGTTTGTTTTAGAAAAATTGAAAAACGATTACTTATATTGGGGTGGAAAGCACAGGAACTTTCAGTACTGGCTTTCCACCAGTACTGGTGCCGAGATGATGTATCTAAATAAATTTGTTCTTTGAGGAAATGCATTGCCTCTGAGTTCAATTTGTAATGGGTGCATTACTTGGAGCCTGACACCAGGCATCACCCAATGTCCCTTAAGAACCTCCCTGTGTGCAAAGAACAACTTGATATCTTGTCTACTGTGTGCCAGACTTCCTGGATGATTCCTGTATCTCCCATGTGCCAGCATGACCAGGTGGAGTGTTAGAAAAGTATAAAAAGAAGAATCTCTGTGTATTCGGGGCTTCCTCTCTGTTAGAGGGGCCTGTCTTTGTTCAAATGAATAAACGCCTAATCTAAAAGGCAATCTCTGGCCCTTAGGTGTATTTTTACCAAGTCATACCTCGAACCTGGCACCACATTTTTGGTGAGCCAGCCAGGAGGAGGTCCTGCTTGGTCCTGGGGAGGCTCAGAAAGGGGGGAGCACTAGGCACACTCTGGGATTTCCTTTTCGAAGCTGCAGCATGAAATCAGAACAGATCAGTGGTAGGTTTCAAATTTTTTTACTACTGGTTCTCTGGTCATGGCTTGCTGGGTGTGGCATGGCTTGCTGGGTGTGGCTTGGTGGGCATGGCAGGGGCAGGATAAAATCTCCATTCCCACCCCATTCCAGGAGAAGGTTACTACAAAATCCCCATTTCCTCCCGATCAGCTGGGAATTGGGAGGCAGAGAATAGATGGGGGCGGGGCCAGTCAGAATTTTTACTACCGGTTCTCCGAACTACTCAAAATTTCCGCTACCAGTTCTCCAGAACTGATCAGAACCTGCTGAAACCCACCTCTATAACAGATGCATAATAAGGTGAAATGACTTTTTGGACCGGTAAATTTATTAATTTTTTTTAAAAAAAGTTATTATTCACCGGGAAAGGGGGAAAAAAGGCTTTATTGACTGCTAATTATCTATGGGAACTGAAAAAAAGATTGGTCAGCCATCCCTGATCTTGACCTCCCTCCCCACAAGATGAAAGTGTTGATCTGAATCCGGTTGTGCATACGGGAACAACAATAATAACTTTTATAATTAAGTTTCTTCAGAAGGCTGGAACTTTCCCCCTTCTCTTTCTCTGCTGTAAAGTCAATTTGTAAACTGTGGGGGGTTGACCAACAACCCGAATTGCAGCCCTGGCTGTGAGATTGAAGACATACACATTTGCCAACAGAGACAGTGTGTTATTAGAATAAAGAATATGATTAATTAGTCACTTATTTTGAGTGATTTTCCCTGTTCCCTTCTCCACTGGTGTTGCTGTTGCCTGCTGTGGCCATTGACTATATACCATTGCACTGTGCATACCAAATAGAGGTGGAAAAATACACATTTTGCTTAAAAGATGTCATGGTATTCAACAGCCCACAATTCAACCGGGCTGCAGGTAAACGTCTCAAAAGCTCCATTATGAGTCACGGTGGCGCAGTGGTTAGAGTGCAGGTTACTTCTGCTGTCTGCCGGCTGCCTGCAATTTGGTAGTTCAAATCTCACCAGGTTGACTCAGCCTTCCATCCTTTTGAGGTGAGTAAAATGAGGACCTAGATTGTTGAGGGGCAAGAGGCTGACTCTGTAACCCACTTAGAGAGGCTGTAAAGCGCTATAAAGCAGTATATATGTTTAAGTGCTATTGCTATTGCCCTTCCTTCCTTCCTTCCTTCCTTCCTTCCTTCCTTCCTTCCTTCCTTCCTTCCTTCCTTCCATCCATCCATCCATCCATCCATCCATCCATCCATCCATCCATGGTGTGCAGTGGTTAAAATGCAGTATTGCAGGCTAACTCTGCCCACTGCCAGCAGTTTGATCCTGACTGGTTCAAGGTTGACTCAGCCTTCCATCCTTTCGAGGTGGGTAAAATGAGGACCCAGATTGTTGGGGGCCATAGGCTGGCTAAGCCACTTAGAGAGAGCTGCAGTATATAAGTCTAAGTGCTATTGCTATTAGCCCACTTCAAAGAAAACAGCTATCTTGGAAAAGTCTCTTTTATTAATCTGCTGGCTGATGATGCTGTATCCCAATGTTGGGAATACTTGAGAAGTAAGAATAGAGAAGTGAGAAGGCAAAACTGTAGCTCACAAAGGCTTCTTCAAAAGTTGTTGGTCAGAAAAGGTGCTATCAGACTCCAAAGTCTCAAAGAGAAATGGGAACGTATATGACCCGTTTGAGCTTTCTAAAGCCAACGAACTGCGGAGTTCCAGATAACCGAAGGGCTTATTTCCTAAGCCACTGCGGTCCGGAGGTCATCGACATCGCGGAAGCCCTGGCAGAGCCAACGCCGTTGCAGTCGGTGTCGTGGCCAACTTTACAGACTTTACTAAGAAACCACCGCCAACGCCGTCCAAATACGTGCGGCGGTTTGAATTCGGAGCGAAGGCAGATGGAGGCGAATCCATGGCGACTACATGGCCGCCCTAAGAAGGCGTCCAAGGACTGCGGATACCGTGACCTAGCGAGGTGCTCCTCGAGCAACTCATCCGAGGTCAAAGACATCCGTTTGCGGCGACGGCTGCTGGCAAGAGCAACCTCACGCTAGCCAACGCTCTGGGCGAAGCCAGAGCACATGAAATGTCATCCCAAGCGGCAGAGACACTGCAGAAGCCGGTCCCACAAAAGGCGGCGAAGGCAACTCCGGTGCACCAGGAGGAGGTTCAGACCGAATCCGGCGGTGAAGATGAGGAAGGGTCTGCCGCACCGAGAAACGCGACAAAGGGGACCGAGGCGAATGCGGAAGCTGCGGTCAACACCAGCGCCAACGCTGCAAGTTTAAAGACGCGACATGTCGGCGGTGTGGGAAGAAAGGGCACCTAGCTCAAGTTTGTCGGCGGCCCAACCTTCCGCCGAAAATTCAAATCGGCCAATCAGAGCGCGGAATCGGCAAGGCGACCCGCGATTGGCTCAAACAAAAAGGCGCGGATTCCAACCAAACAACTGTGGTCATAGGCGCGCCTCGACCAAAGTGGAGAAGAAGATCTTCACCAAGCCAAAATAGAGGGAGTACGGTGCGGCTTGAAGTAGACACGGGATCAGCGATCACCATCATGTCCTGGGACACTTTGGCGAAGTCGCTGCCGTCCGTCAAGCGCCACCTGCAAGCACAACGGCTCACGAGTGCCACGACTACCAGGGAATCGCATCCCTGTTCGAGGACCACCTCCGTCCGAGTGCACGGTCCACATAAAGAAGACCCTGCCCATCACGATCGTCGAAGGAACTCTGCCCAGTCTGTTGGGACTAGACTGGTTTCGTGCCCTGGGCATGGGAGTGACTGGCATCTACCGAAGTGACTGTAACCTGAAAGACATTCTCTTTAACGAGTTCGAAGATGTCTTCAAGGACTGCCTGGGCAAGTACAAGGGGACCCCTATTTCCTTCAACTTAGACCCCAGGTAGCCCCATTAGGCTTAAGGCGAGAGAGTCCCTTTGCCCTAAAACCAAAAATCGATAAGGAGCTGGATAAGCTCATTAATCAGGGGATTTTGGTGCCAGTCGATCACGCAAAGTGGGAGACGCCAATCGTCACCCCCATAAAACCGGACGGGTCAATTAGAATCTGCGCTGACTACAAGGCGACGCTTAACAAAGCCTTACAGAAAAGCGCTTACCCGGTTCCAGTGGTGCAACACTTATTGCACTCTTTGGGGCAAGGGCAAGTCTTTGCAAAGTTAGACTTGGCCCAAGCCTACCAACAACTGCCAGTAGACGCCCGCTGGCGAAGCCCAAACGCGATTGTAGCACAGGGGGCCTTCAAGTGCACCCGATTGCAATTTGGGGTCAGTGTGGCACCAGGGCTGTTCCAAAACCTGATGGAACGACTACTGCAGGGGCTCCCAGGGTAGTTCCTACTGATGATGTCCTAATTTCAGGGAAAACATGGAGGAATTGGGGAGCGGTTAAGAAAGGTCTTGAGCATTTTCCGGACAGCCGGATTAAAAGTCAAGACAAACAAATGCCAGATAGGGGTCGAATCTCGATTTCTTGGGCTACCGGATAGACAAGAAAGGAATTCACCCTACTGAGAGCAAGGTTAAGGCAATTAGGAAGGCTCCAGCGCCCAAAAACAAAGCAGAGCTGCAGGCATTCCTGGGATTGGTTAATTTTACGGTCTTTTTAAAGAACAAAGCAACGTTCTTGAACCGCTGCATAGGCTCTTAGGAAAAATACTGTTTGGTCTTGGGGAAAGTCAGAAAATAGGGCTTTTGAAGCAGTAAAGAACCTGCTCTCAAGTGATAGCCTGCTCATCCAATATCACGACTCATTACCCTAGTGCTGGTTTGCGATGCCTCCCTTATGGGGTGGGGCTGTACTCAGCCATAGACTTCCAAACGGCACAGAAGCCCCTATAGCGTTCTACTCTAGAACGATGTCCTCCCAGAGAGGAACTACAGCCAATTAGACAAAGAAGCACTAGCCATTGTGTCAGGGGTCAAAAATTCCACGAGTATGTCTTTGGGCGGAATTTTGAAATCGTGACTGACCACAGACCGCTACTAGGATACTGGCTGGCGACCGCCCAACGCCTGTGGCACTTTCGCCACCCTGCGTCGAATGGCCTTGCAGGCGTTCCGTCCGGGCGCTAAGGAGGCGTGTCAGGCTCAAGCCAGGTGACTGGCAAACAAAATAGACTTTTTCCTAGCCGTCCAGCACAGAACCCCAAGCACGCCACCGAAAAGCCCAGCCGAATTGCTAATGGGACGGAAACTCCGTGCCCACTTGACCGCTTGAACCCCATTACACACCCGAGGGTTACAAGGGGAACTAGAAAAGACAAGGAAATGAGCATAGGCGACGGGTGTGGACCGAAACTATGGGGACGGCCCTAGTTGGTTCATAGGACAAATAATAAAGATAACCGGCCCAAAATCGTCGTGGTAGAGCTACCGACAACCGAGTGTGGGCGCCCATAGATCAGTTAAGGAAACGAATAACTGACCAAACCGAACCAAATGAAACAGATCATGACCAATACCAATTTGAATCCACAGCTGACAATGACCCGGGGGAGGCGCAAGACTTAGCTGAGGTCCCAGAGTTCCAGCGACGCCATCAGGTCCCCGAGGAAGCAGCAGGAAAGTCCAAAAATTAATCCAAGGCGGATGGCCAAGAAAAGAGTCGGCCAATAATCCGAGCCCGTTGACCCAGAGAAAGAGCGGGGAGGAGAAACCCCCCCCTCCGACCAGCTCAAAACACCACCCAGAACTGAACCGCGCAGGTCAGAAAGAACTAGGAGACGCCCAGGTTATTTGCGTGACTACGTCGAAAAATAACATGTAAATAAATATGTAAATAGAGGCAAAGTGTTTTCTGGGAGGGGAGGAGTGTTATGTATTCATGTTTGTACCTTTAAATATTTGAGCGGGAAATCAGCACGTTGCTGATTGGTGAAACCTCAACAGAACTGTATAAAAGGAGAGGTTTTTCCCCCAGCCTGTTGCTGGGTTCACCCTATATTAAAGAGCTGTTGTCACTACCCTGGTCTCCAGCCTCGTTACTTCCCGAACTTAACAGGTTTCAAATTTTTTTACTACTGGTTCTCTGGTCATGGCTTGCTGGGTGTGGCATGGCTTGCTGGGTGTGGCTTGGTGGGCATGGCAGGGGCAGGATAAAATCTCCATTCCCACCCCATTCCAGGAGAAGGTTACTACAAAATCCCCATTTCCTCCCGATCAACTGGGAATTGGGAGGCAGAGAATAGATGGGGGCGGGGCCAGTCAGAATTTTTACTACCGGTTCTCCGAACTACTCAAAATTTCCGCTACCAGTTCTCCAGAACTGGTCAGAACCTGCTGAAACCCACCTCTATAACAGATGCATAATAAGGTGAAATGACTTGTTGGACCGGTAAATTTATTATTATTTTTTTTAAAAAGTTATTATTCACCGGGAAAGGGGAAAAAAAGGCTTTATTGACTGCTAATTATCTATGGGAACTGAAAAAAAGATTGGTCAGCCATCCCTGATCTTGACCTCCCTCCCCACAAGATGAAAGTGTTGATCTGAATCCGGTTGTG
This sequence comes from Ahaetulla prasina, assembly GCF_028640845.1. Classification (NCBI taxonomy): domain Eukaryota; kingdom Metazoa; phylum Chordata; class Lepidosauria; order Squamata; family Colubridae; genus Ahaetulla; species Ahaetulla prasina. Next base: position 4,070,690 of record NC_080550.1, read on the forward strand.
CATACGGGAACAACAATAATTTTTATAATTAAGTTTCTTCAGAAGGCTGGAACTTTTCCCCTTCTCTTTCTCTGCTGTAAAGTCAATTTGTAAACTGTGGGGGGTTGACCAACAACTCGAATTGCAGCCCTGGCTGTGAGATTGAAGACATACACATTTGCCAACAGAGACAGTGTGTTATTAGAATAAAGAATATGATTAATTAGTCACTTATTTTGAGTGATTTTCCCTGTTCCCTTCTCCACTGGTGTTGCTGTTGCCTGCTGTGGCCATTGACTATATACCATTGCACTGTGCATACCAAATAGAGGTGGAAAAATACACATTTTGCTTAAAAGATGTCATGGTATTCAACAGCCCACAATTCAACCGGGCTGCAGGTAAACGTCTCAAAAGCTCCATTATGAGTCACGGTGGCGCAGTGGTTAGAGTGCAGGTTACTTCTGCTGTCTGCCGGCTGCCTGCAATTTGGTAGTTCAAATCTCACCAGGTTGACTCAGCCTTCCATCCTTTTGAGGTGAGTAAAATGAGGACCTAGATTGTTGAGGGGCAAGAGGCTGACTCTGTAAACCACTTAGAGAGGGCTGTAAAGCGCTATAAAGCAGTATATATGTTTAAGTACTATTGCTATTGTCCTTCCTTCCTTCCTTCCTTCCTTCCTTCCTTCCTTCCTTCCTTCCTTCCTTCCATCCATCCATCCATCCATCCATCCATCCATCCATCCATCCATCCATGGTGTGCAGTGGTTAGAATGCAGTACTGCAGGCTAACTCTGCCCACTGCCAGGAGTTCGATCCTAACTTGCTCAAGGTTGACTCAGCCTTCCATCCTTTCGAGGTGGGTAAAATGAGGACCCAGATTGTTGGGGGCCATAGGCTGGCTAAGCCACTTAGAGAGAGCTGCAGTATATAAGTCTAAGTGCTATTGCTGTTGCTATTAGCCCACTTCAAAGAAAACAGCTATCTTGGAAAAGTCTCTTTTATTAATCTGCTGGCTGATGATGCTGTATCCCAATGTTGGGAATACTTGAGAAGTAAGAATAGAGAAGTGAGAAGGCAAAACTGTAGCTCACAAAGGCTTCTTCAAAAGTTGTTGGTCAGAAAAGGTGCTATCAGACTCCAAAGTCTCAAAGAGAAAACAAAAATTGAACCGATAGCTTCTCGGTATTTTTTTCATTATTCCCATCAGCCATCTCCTCCCACTTATGACTGTATATCTATAACTTATTGCTGTATCCTTACGATTTATATTGATTGTTTCCTAGTATGATTCGATTGCTTATTTGTACCCTATGACTATCATTAAGTGTTGTACTTTATGATTCTTGATGAATGTATCTTTTCTTTTTATTTACACTGAGAGCATGTGCACCAAAAATTCTATTCTATTCTATTCTATTCTATTCTATTCTATTCTATTCTATTCTATTCTATTCTATTTTTTTTAAAAAAAAGGTATGCAAACATTCTCTATTTTATTTTGTTGTCTTATTTAATTAAAGTCAAACTGATTCAGCCCAAATAAGGGCACCAGCATGCCTACCGTCCCTGTCCTAATGTTCCCTTTAATTGTATTCATTTTATGTATTCAGTGCATGCTTATACTTATATATATTATCTAATATGTACTTGACAAATTAAATAAATAAATTCAATTCTGGAAAAATAAAGAGATTGAAAGGAAGTGAATTCTACAGCATTTGATTGCTCCCACAAAACTTTAACGACTCTCCTAACTCAGATGGGAGGGTTTATGTGTCACAGTAATCACTGCAGGTGATAGACAGTCAAAGAAATGAGTGTTTTTATGGTGATCGTATACCCAAAACGCTTTGTCAACACCACCAAGATGTTGTGTATGTCAAGACAGTGCTCATGATTGCCATCATTTCGAGACAAAAGTCAACCTGTTTTTTTGTGGATTTTTTTTTTGCCACACTGACAAATTCTACAAATTCCAGAGTGGCCACTAAATAGAAGCAATCAGATGACCAATCTGTCTGATGTCTCCTTTTTTGCACCGGCTAATTACTCTTTGCATCGCCATTTAAGCCTTGGGAAATTTGAGCCATTTCGCTCTGTTACAGACAATAGTGCTAATCTTGCTTCGTCTGAGGGACTTGAGCTCATAAGTTAATGAACTCGTCGTGCGTTGCAGGAAAAAACAACAACACCACAGCATATATAAATGATGATTTGTTTACTTTGTCGGAATGGTGGTGAGGCAGCTGCTACTTCAGTGAGACAATAGCTTGATGAGTGGCCAAAATTAGAGCCAGGGCACTTTTGGAGAGTTCAAAATTTAAGCGTTGTCAACAAGGTTTTGTCTTTATTGTGCTTAATGATAAAAGTTGCATTTGTGGGTCTCCCTTTCATCAACTGCTAAGCTTGGAGAAAGTTTTGATGATGATGATGATGAGGAGGAGGAGGAGGAGGAGAAGGAGGAGGAGGAGGAGGAGGAGGAGGAGGAAGAGGAGGAGTGTTGTGGTCCACTGGCAGCCGGTGGAGCGGGCAGCAAAGTCGGACAGTGAGGAGGCTGGGGAGAAACATGGGCCAGTCCTGGAGTCTGGGGAAGGCTCAGATGAGGTCTCTGCATTGGAGACAGAGAGAGGACCAGGGCCATCTGGGAGTTATGTGCTGCCTCCAGAATCTGACATCAGCGAGGCAGAAGAACAGTGTGAGCCTGTTCTCAGTGCACGCATGCACAGAGCTGCCAGAAGGCAAGAACAATTAAGGGGAAAAAGGGCGACCCGAGAGTAAGGCTTGGAGCTGATTGGCCCCTTCCATAAGACATAAAGGAGGAGCAAATGGACCTGAGCCTTTGCAGGAAGCAATTAGTTCATATAATCAATTCAAGCTCTGAGAAGTCCATTTGACTCTGTGCTCCATTTGGCCTTGCAAAACTAATTGGCAGTTAGGTCTCTGGCAGCGTTTCAAGGAAGATAAAGGTGGGTGCTTATCAACATTATCCTGAATGACTGTATCAACTTGAGCAGCCATCTGTTGGAATCTTCACAGACTGATTGTGAATCATTACAGACTGTGAACGACCATAATTCACAGCCATCTCAATAAAAGAGAGTTTTGGGGACTAAAATTGTGATTTATCACTCATTGCTGTCTGACTCCGTTACCAGCTCCACAGGCTGCTGGCAGACCACAACAATTATATTCAGATGACGAGGACCGAAGCACTTCTGGGTTGAGAGGATTAGCAAGGGACATCACTGTTGCCTGGAGGATGGCCAGTTGGGTGTTCCTTTCATGTTCCCATTAAGTTACCCAGCAATGTGGTAACTCATCTATCTACTCACACTTGCCTGCTTTTGAACTGCTGGTTCAGCAGGAGTTGGAGTGAGTGACAGGCGCTCACCAGGGGTGGGTTCTACTTACTTTTATTACCGGTTCGCAATGGGAGCACTTGTGCTCACTTTGCTCTGGTGTGCGTGTGCGCTTCTGCACACGCACAGAAGCCCCTTGATGATATTGGGGTGGGTGAGTGGAGCCTCCCACCGGTTTTACTACTGGTTCTATAGAACCGGATAGAACTGGGAGTAACCCACCATTGCCGCTCACCCCATCACGTGGTAACTAGGTTTCGAACATGAGCCTGCCAATTGTCAGCCCTGCAACCTAACTATGTTGAGCCTCTGTAAGCCACCATTAACTATCCCAAAGGTGCTTTTTCAGGAGGCAACTGCACTTTCTTGCTTTTTTTTTTCTTTGAAAACATTTCGCTTCTCATCCAAGAAGCTTCCAGCAAAGAATCCAGCAAAGTTTTTGGCAAATCGACTACCAAAACTCAACTTTGCTCATTGAAGATAATTGGTTTTGCTCCTTTCCACCTACAAACTTGCAAAGTGTGAGACTAAGAGGTCCATTCTCATCTGCTTGGGCTTTCTGGAGGCAGATCAGTCAGTAAGGGTTGTGATAACTGTAGAAGTGAAGAACTGTAATATCAGAAAAGAAGCAGCTTACTGGTAAAGAGAAACGGACTTGAAAAGCAATGAATGGAGAATTATTACTGAAATACAGTATCAAGAGCTCTGAAGGAAGGAGAGAAGGAGATCTGTTTCCATGACATTGCTGTGACTCCTCATTCTATATTCCTTTGAAAAGCGCAACGAGGAATGCAAAATCTCGGCGGCATTGTCAGTCTCCGCGTACATCCTTTCTCCATACTCCGCACAATACCAAAGAAAAGACATTCGTTTCACACTAAGGTAACTAAAAAGATATCAAGTTTACTTTAATCAGATCCTTTGATTGGATCAGCCTCCTTCAATCAACTTTCTAATATCCTTTAGGCATAGGGAGACAAACGATGGCTGAAGAATATCAGAGACGGAACCAGCTGCCTTGGTAGTGGGGAAATTAACTTCCAAAGGATCAAGGAACCAATCAGCTGTCAACTCTGAAGTGAACCTGGCTGGGGCCATATTGGAGGCTTCAGGGTTGCCACAATGCGAAGAAAGAATAAGGAGGGGGAAACATAGTTAAATGGGGGGGTTGTACCCAAAATAAAATAGTTTCCTGTGGGAACTAAGGACACCCCAAAGTTCAAAGCCTTTATTGTCATTGTACATCATGTATACAACAGGTGGCTGGAGGAAGGAGGAATGGAGTATCCAGGCAACCAGCCAGCACCTTGACTGGACAATGTGACTGATTGTTTGGGGAAAGGGAGAAACTTTCACTTTTAATCAGGTGAAAACTATGGGAACTTTCAAAGTCCATTTTTGCCAGCTTGTGCCAATATAATATCTCCACTAAAACTGTTCTTTGAGGAACCTGCCTGCCTCGGAGCATGTGGCTACCCACTTGGAATGTTGACATCACCCTTGAATGACAATATTTGTTAGCATATGGTCCGGTTAATTCTGCTGAGGCTAAGTAGGTCAAAGTCCGGGTATTGTTTGGATGGAGATCTGGCTTTCAAAAATAAATGACTAGAATACATCTGATACTTTGAGGAATCTAGGAATGGAGGTCCAAAGCTTGTTGAGGGAATCAATGTTAAAAGATACAAATCGGTGATTGATCATATATACCAGATGCTGGAGTACCTGGGTTAAATCCCCAGTACCTACAATTAAGAAGGTCTAACAGCAAATCTGCTCCTGGGGAGGAAAGCTATAGCAAATCTAGACAGCGTACTAAAAAGCAGAGACATCACCCTGCCAACGAAAGTGCGTATAGTCAAAGCTATGGTTTTCCCAGTTGCAATGTATGGCTGTGAAGGTTGGACCATAAGAAAGGCTGAGCGCCAAAGAATTGAGGCCTTTGAACTCTGGTGCTGGAGAAGATTTCTGTGAGTCCCTTGGACTGCAAAGCGAACAAACAAGTCAGTTCTAGAGGAGATCAACCCTGACTGCTCTTTAGAAGGTCAGATCCTGAAGATGAAACTGAAATACTTTGGCCACCTAATGAGAAAGAAGGACTCACTGAAGAAGAGCCTAATGCTGGGAAAGATTGAGGGCAAAAGAAGAAGGGGACGACAGAGAATGAGGTGGCTCGATGGAGTCACTGAAGCAGTCGGCGTGAGTTTAAATGGACTCCAGAGGATGGTAGAGGACAGGAAGGCCTGCAGGAATGTTGTCCATGGGGTCGCGATGGGTCGGACATGACTTCGCAACTAACAACAACAACAAACAGCAAATCATAGATAAGCTTCTACTTGAGTTCAGCATCTTAAGTAAGTTGTTGAGAGTAAGCAAGAATACAATAAGTCAACAGTTTCAATTCCCAATCCTTGGTGATGTCCATCTTGCTTCTTGCTATTTGACCAAATTGGACCCTTAGAGAAAACATGGCTGGGCAGATTCCACTCCTTGCCATCTTTGAATTTAAGTTCTTGGTTGCAAATTCAATCTGGACTAAGAGGAGTTTTTCTTGTATCTGCAGAATGCAGATACAAGAAAAACTGAATGTGCAGTGAAGCACTTCCGACCAACTTTTGCTGACTCTCTTTTTAACTAACTTCTTTAGCAGTGTGTGAACTTCTTATTGACTGGTGTCCTTTCTTTCAAGATGCCAATATAACAAAGAACAGAATCAGATTCCAGTGTTCTTCTCCTGATTGCCTTTTCTTTCCATCACAGGATTTCCTTGTGAGTTTCAAATGGCCACCATGTACTTCACTTTGATTGACAAATAGGAATGGAAAGTTAACAAAAGGCAAAAATCACAGATACCCCAGTATCTCAGCTGCCTAGACAAAAATGACAATAAAGGCAGAAGGAAAGGAATGACACCTGCTGGCTTTCTTCTTCCCCAGCTCTTTTTCTTTGCAGAAACTCTGAGATGAGATACGCGAATGAAAAGTAACAGCACTTCCAATCGAAATCATAATGTGCTGTCACCACTTCTTGGCAGCCATAATGTCAGGCATGAAGAATCAGGACCGCACAGTAAATTGTAGTTAACCTGATCTATTGTTCATGCCAATACACAGCAACCCAGTCAACAAACTTTAGTCAAAACTAAATTGGCACTAGATAAGAGTCAATGGAATTCAAGATTGTTTGTGAGAACTTAACGACTCTAAACTGGTGATTCTCTTAACTCCACCTTCAGGCTCTGCAACCCAACAAGACAGACACAGACTTCAGAGGATAATTAGAACTGTAGAAAAAACAGTGGCTATCCACCTGCTTTCCATTGAAGACCTGGATACTGCACGAGTCAAAAAGAGGGCTGTGAAAATATTTACAGACCCCTCACATCCTGGACATAAACTGTTTCAACTTCTACCTTCAAAACGATGCTACAGAGCACTGCACACCAGAACAACTAGACACAAGAACAATTGTTTCCTGAACACCATCACTCTGCTAAATGAATAATTCCCTCAACACTGTCAAACTATTTACTAAGTCTGCACTACTATTAATCTTCTCATCTTTCCCATCACCCTTCCACTTATGACTGTATGACTATAACTTTGTTGCTTGTATCCTTACGATTGATATTGATATTGATTGTTTCCCGATTGCTTATTTGTACCCTATCATGAAGTGTTGTACCTTATGATTCTTGATGAACATATCTTTTCTTTTATGTACACCAAGAGCTTATGCACCAAGACATATTCCTTGTGTGTCCAATCATACTTGGCCAATAAAAATTATATCCTATCCTATCCTATCCTATCCCATCCCATCCCATCCCATCCCATCCCATCCCATCCCATCCCATCCCATCCCATCCCATCCCATCCCATCCTATCCTATCCTATCCTATCCTATCCTATCCTATCCTATTCTGGCTCTGCCTGTCCTTCTACATATAGCATGTATTTCTGACTCTCAAGTTAACTGTGTTTGTTGTTCAGTGGTTTGCTCCAAAATTTACCTGGATCTGATAATGTCTTAAATCAGGTGAGCCATTTTTCATTTCTATCTGTTCACTTAACCTACAAGTCATTTGAAAAAGAAAAAGAAAAAAAGGAGAGGAAATATAAGTAACTTTGTGGCTTTTCAATCAGGAATGGGGATATGGAGATAGCAGCCTGGGGCTCCCAATTTGCATGCAGGCCTTTATCAGGCATTAATTCTGCCAGTGTCCCAATACCAATGACAACTTCAACGTCCCTGAAGCTAGTTCCAGGCCTTCCATCATTTAAAGGGCATTTCACATCCTGCCTTCTGATCACATTTCCTGACTCCATGGCACAGGTAAGAGAAGGGACCATCTGTCTATGTCTTTTGCTGCATGACTTCATTTGCATTTCATTAATAAATTAATATTAGATCGGAACCCCTGGCAACCTGGTTCCTTCTCCCCCAGGCTAGCAATATACTAAGTGAAAAAGTTAAAAAAAAACAAAACCTCTTTCAGGCCAAAGTGGAACAGAGGTCACTTTTTAAACCAACAAAATCTGGTAGTAAGAATAGAATAGAATAGAATAGAATAGAATAGAATAGCATAGCATAGCATAGCATAGCATAGCATAGCATAGCATAGCATAGCATAGCATAGCATAGCATAGCATAGCATAGAATAGAATAGAATAGAATTCTTTATTGGCCAAGTGTGATTGGACACACAAGAAATTTGCCTTGGTGCATACGCTCTCAATGCACAAAAAAAGAATAGAATAGAATAGAATAGAATAGAATAGAATAGAATAGAATAGAATAGAATAGAATAGAATAGAATAGAATTCTTTATTGGCCAAGTGTGATTGGACACAGAAGGAATTTGTCTTTGGTGCATACGCTCTCAGTGTACATAAAAAGAAAAGATACGTTCGTCAAGAATCATAAAGTACAACACTTAATGATAGTCATAGGGAACAAATAAGCAATCAGGAAACAATCAATATCAATATAAATCGTAAGGATACAAGCAACAAAGTTATAGTCATACAGTCATAAGTGGGAGGAGATGGGTGGTGGGAACGATGAGAAGATTAATAGTAGTTCAGACTTAGTAAATAGTTTATCAGTGTTGAGGGAATTATTTGGTTAGCAGAGTGATGGCATTCAGGAAGATACTGTTCTTGTGTCTAGTTGTTCTGGTGTGCAGTGCTCTGTGGCATTGTTTTGAGGGTAGGAGTTGAAACAGTTTATGTCCAGGATGTGAGGGGTCTGTAAATATTTTCACAGCCCTCTTTTTGACTCGTGCAGTATCCAGGTCCTCCATGGAAGGCAGGTTGGTAGCAATTGTAAGGAAAGAAAAGCACAGTGTATTGTGAGGAGGAGGAGGAGGAGGAGGAGGAGGAGGAGGAGGAGGAGGAGGAGGAGGAGGAGGAGGAGGAGGAGGAGGAGGAGGAGGAGAAAAGGTATGTCAAGTCAAGTCACCTGCATCTTAACAAGACTACATCAGCTGTCAAGTTGCATTCATTCTGGAACTAACAGGAAAATTACTCAAAATCCATTATGAAATATACTTTTCCCCATTCCTAGTAATCACTGAAAATGAAGCAGTATCTCCTAATCATTTCTTTCAAATCATGATAATCTATGTTCAATTTCATTATCAGCCATTTCAAGATGGTTAGATTACATTAATTTCCTTGTGGAAGAGAGAGGTGGGTTATGGAAAAACTGTTTTTCAGAAAAGGATTTCTTTAGGAACGAATTCATGGAAAGGTGTTGTCTCGAAGTACTAAACTTTCAGCTCCAGACATTGCCATGGCAAGATTTAATGAACAGATAAGAGACCCCATAATGGGCAGCACAAGAGCTCAGGAGGGACCTCCACTAAGTTATCCAGCTGTAAAAGTGATGGTGGGAGCTTTGCACTTTCAGGCTCGCATGATTCTGTGAATGAAGCTGTACAGCTAAGTTGAATTAGCTCAATTTTCTGTCTGCTCCACCTGCCAAAGGTTCATACAACCCAAGCAAGATGCATGAAGCAATATTAAAATTAACCAAGGACAAAGCTATTGGCAGCAAGGTGATAATTCTGCCAAGCACTGTACTCCCAAATGGCCTTTTTTTTTTTTTTTTGAAAAGGCTGGATTTGCAAAGAGGGGCCCTGGGCTCCGAAGAAAAGTGCCAAAAACTGACTAATTTAAAAACAAGCTTTCCTTCCCTTTTCAAAAACTGAAAACCCATTAAGTCTCTGGATAGTGTTTTAAAAGACTTGAAAAGTTAACATTTTACCAGGGGCGGGAGAAGCGGATGGTGGCAGGAAAAGGTGGGAATATAGCATTATTAATAAGTACCTGCTGTCAAGTTTGAAACACTACCTGTGCTTCGCTGATAAAGTCTTTTGATGCAAATGCAGTTTCTTACATCTTTCTCGCTGGCTGCTGGCTCTACATGACAGGCAGTCACCGGAGTTAATGGATAGAGTTTTGTTGTTGCAAATTTCGAACTAGCTGTTGGGTTTTTTTCCCCTCTTCTAGTCAATTAACAGAGCTTTTTCAAACACACTCATTTTTATTTATTTTTTCATTATTTTTTTTGCACCAGGGGGATAAAAGTTCAGAGTAGCTCCCACCCGGATGATGTTCCAGCAGGTTTTAAAAACTTGGCTCGTTTCCCAGGCTTAGGGGAGGGTTTTTGGGGAAACCATCCATTGTGTACGGGGCGTGTGGTTTGTCTGCATACAAAGAAAAAAAAATTAATTGCTTTCTATTGTTTAACTGTAGGCTCTTCATGGCCACTCTGGAGCCAGGTGGCCTCTCAACCTAATAAATAATCAAGAAAGAGTTGACTTGTCTGAAATTCACATTAGCATTAATACCAAGACAACAATTTATGGTTTACAACTAGCCTAGGTAGATCTCTAGGCTGGTGGACTAAGGAACAGGCTCTCTCTTGGGAAACTTGATTTATTTTGTAAGTGGGATGGGAAAAAATCAGGGATTCAGAGGAAATAAGAAGCAAATGACAGGTCTGGTGACAAAAAAATTATAAGATGAAAGAAGATGGCACCCTAGCGAGTGAGAAACGGAAAATGCAAGAGGAGAGAGAGAGAGAATTGTCAAAAAAGGAGTTGAGAGACTGGGAATTGTAGAGCAGAATCCACAATTTTGTCATAGTCTCCAATTTTGTTACTTCATGCCCCCGATACAAATAAGAATGCTTACATTTCGCACCTAAATAAATTAACTAAGGAAGCTAAAAACATATCCAACTAGATGTCTTCAGGTGATTCTCATCCTAGCTGGACTTTAAATGGCTACTCCTTCCAGACCCCTCCGGTACCAGACAAAACTCATGTTCTGAGTCTTTATTCCTTTCCTCTAACACTGTCTGACCAGTCAGAATCTGACCATCCACCATGGAGGACAAGAGATCTGGTTGAGGATCCCTCTTTCCTTGAGGAGTGGTTGCCAGGAAGCAGGACTCCAAGCTAAGGTTGATTCCCACCTTATCGTCCTTTTCAAAGATACCCAAGACCATACTGTTTCCTTGAACCTTTTGGGGCAGAAGCTGCAATAGAGTGGGAGTTGCCAAATTTTAGGTGAAATGCTGAAGGAGACCACTTGGTTGCTCTTGCTTTTATTTCATTGGATGGTACTTTGTGGTGGGGTGGTGGTTCTATCGCGACCTGCTTAGAGACTTAGGAAGAAGAAGTCATATAAATTAATGCAGTGGTTGAATTAACCATCCTTCAATGATGACAATGACAATGTGGTGTGTGCAGGCAAGTTATGCCCTCTACTTTTAAGAGCAGATGAGTATTGGCTGGCTCTTGGTCGACACTCTTAAGACTCCCCCTGCAATAGCAATAGCCCTTAGACTTATGTATCACTTCACAGTGCTTTCCAGCCCTCTCTAAGCAGTTTACAGAGTCAGCCTCTTGCTCCCAACAATCTGGGTGTTCATTTTACCGACCTCGGAAGGATGGAAGGCTGAGTCAACCTGGAGCCTGGTGAGATTCAAACTGCTGGCTATGGGCAGAGCCTGCAATACTGCATTCTAACCATTGTACCAATGAAGAAGGAAGGAAGGAAGGAAGGAAGGAAGGAAGGAAGGAAGGAAGGAAGGAAGGAAGGAAGGAAGAGCAATAGCATTTAGACTTATATACTGCTTCACAGTGCTTTCCAGCCCTCTCTAAGTAGTTTACAGAGTCAGCCTACTGCCTCCAACAATCTGGGTCTTCATTTTACTGACTTCGGAAGGATGGAAGGCTGAATCAACCTCGAACCAGTGAGAATCGAACTGCAGGCAGTCGGCAGAATTAGCCTACAATACCGCACTTCAACCACTGCACCACCAGATGTAAATAGTTACTGATAACTTTATTTGGAACCTGTCGGTTGGAGGTGGATGGAAGATAAGAGTCCTTGAGAAAATCCCATTCATTGTTGAGGGATATAGTCCCCCATTTCAGTGTTATAGTGGGTAAGGTAAAGGTTCCCCTGCACATGCGTGCTAGACGTTTCCAGCTCTAGGGGGCAGTGCTCATCTCTGTTTCAAAGCCAAAGAGCCAGCGCTGTCTGAAGACGTCTTTGTGGTCATTTGGCTGGCATGACTCAATGCCAAAGGTGCATAGAATGCTGTTACCTTCCTACCAAAAATGGTCCCTATTTTTCTACTTACATTTTTTATGTGCTTTCGAGCTGCTAGGTTGGCAGAAGCTGGGACAAGTAATGGGAGCTCACCCCGTTACATGGCAGCACAAGGGATTCGAATCGCTGAACTGCCGACCTTCTGACAAGCTCAGCATCTTATCCACTGAGCCACCACATCCCTGTTATAGTGGGTGCATCTGTACAAATCACGATCCAAGATCTAGAACCAAGCCAACTCCATAGAAATGGGAGGTCAGATTGGCAAAATCCAACATTTTAAGAGTTCTGTGAGAAAGAATAGTTCAAACCATACAATTCACAACCACAATTTTGACACAGCTTCGAAAGCCACATCCACAACTTTGCACTGGGTTGTTATTTATGCATTTACCTTTAAGCGGAAGACAGTCAAAACTGGTATGGGTAAGTGAACGTTCTTTCTATTTGAATGCAAGATTAATAGAATATCCCCACTGTAAGTGAGCGATTGCATGCTCTGTTTCTGTTCGAATAAACGTTAGGAGCTGCTCCACTGCTCAGCAGTCTGTCAGTTGTCAAAGCAATCTGCACAAAATTATCTAATCACTTCAGGTACAAGGCATTGTCATTTTCCACTCTTTGTTTGTGTCACTTCATTCTCTTTCAGACTGCCAAAATATCCAAGACTTTATTTTCTGAAGAGTTACTTAGCGAGGGATTTTATTTGTTTTTTTCCCCCCTCTTGCTAAAATGTGCAGAAGGACCAGTTCATCACCTCGGAAGCGGGCTTCCTTCGGAAATGTTTCCATTTATTTCAAGGAAAAAAGCACAGACTGAACATCAGCTTGGTAAGTAAATATCTTATTCAGCCACTAAATGCTGAACATCCATTTCTTCAAAAATGAAGGAGGTTAGATCCTACTTTAAGATGCAAAATTTCATAGATACATTGGGATACGTTGATGCCTGATAATGTTTGGGGTACAGTATGTGCATATTAGAACTGCAGAAAAAGCAATGGCTACCAACCTGCCTTCCATTGAGGACCTGTATACTGCACAAATCAAAAAGAGGGCTGTGAAAATATTTACAGATACCTCACATCCTGGACATAAACTGTTTCAACTCCTACCCTCAAAACGACGCTATAGAGCACTGCACACCAGAACAACTAGACACAAGAACAGTGTCTTCCTGAATGCCATCACTCTGCTAAACAAATAATTCCCTCAACACTGTCAAACTATTTACTAAGTCTGCATTACTATTAATCTTCTCATCGTTCCCATCACCCATTCCTTCCACTTATGACTGTATGACTGTAATTTTGTTGCTTGTATCCTTACGATTTATACTGATATTGTTTCCTGATTGCTTAATTGTACCCTATGACTATCATTAAGTATTGTACCTTATGATTCTTGACGAACATATCTTTTCTTTTATGTAAACCGAGAGTGTATGCACCAAGACAAATTCCTTATGTGTCCACTAATACTTGGTCAATAAAGAATTCTATTCTATTCTATTCTATTCTATTCTATTCTATTCTATTCTATTCTATTCTATTCTATTCTATGAACATAAAGGTAATCAAGAGCCATGTCTTTGGCCTCACACCAAGCTCAGAGACAAGGGTACAAATTTCTTGTATTTCCAATCACATTTGGCTAATAAAGTATTATATTACTGTTCCCTATTCTGTATTCCTTATTTTCTGTTCCGTTCCATTCTGTTCCATTCCATTCCATTCCGTTCCGTTCCATTCCTTCTCTCTTCTCTGTTCCCTGTTCCCTCTTCTCTCTTCCCGCTCATCTCTCTTCCCTTTCCTCCCTCTTCCCTCTTCCCTCTTCCCCCTCTTCCCTCTCCCCTCTCCTCTCTCCTCTCTTCCCTCTTCCCTCTCCTCTCTTCTCTTCTCTCCTATGTTATTTTATCCTATCCTATCCTATCCTATCCTATCCTACCCTATCCTATCCTCAGAAAGCACAAAGGACCCCACTCTTTCAACCCTGAGCTAGAAACATTCTCTTCTGTTGTCATCTCCTTTGTCTGTGTTTTCTACATTGCTCGTAAACATCTATGGGAAGCTCCAGCTGTGCGTTTCTTTCAACACAACAATCAAAGCAAAATGTCAATTCTGTTCATGGAGCCTGTTGACAAGTGGGCCACCAGAACATCATATATACGTTGCCCCCAAAATATCTGCAAATCTCAGTCTCCCTCAAAAGAGCTCCTTGGAAAAGGGAGACCATACTTGGAAAGCGACCTCTTCATGAAACATGGAAACGGTTAAGCCAACAGAACATCTAATGGATGGGTCATCGGAAAAAAACAACAATCTCAGCATTTTTCCACCGAGAATTACACCATCATGGGCTACATCTTAAAAATAACCCCGAGAGCGGCAACTCGTTACTCTCCATTATTCTCCGAAATGGCATTCCTCTGCACAAAATGAAAAGCGGGTATTTTTAAGCTGGGCGGATTGCAAATGAAGGTCTTATTACAGCAATTGCAGGATGGGTGATTTGGATAATTGTCCGTGCACAACTGGCCAGCTGTTCCCACAATTGCCCCATTTATACACACGGTCCTGATTGCAGCTTGACATCGAGGTTTCTTCGGGTTTTGTGAATGCAAATGAGTTGGTAGTTACAGACATGACTTTCTTGGCCAATCTGCAACTTTAACCAGCTAAACTCCATGCATATATATATATATATATATTTACTCATTTGGGCTTTTAAAAAACAAAAAACAAAACACCATCCTCCAAAGCATTGAATAGAAAGATGCTGTCTTTTATTTAATCACAAATTCTAAACTAAACAATCCAGATGGATCAGATCAAATCAACAGGAAATATGCTTCTTGGCATTGCGAATACAATTGTGGTTTTCAAAAGGCAATTGGACTTTCTTGTGGTTTCCCCCCCCCTTTTAAAACATTTTGTTTCTCATCCAAGAAGCTTCTTCAATTCTGAAGAATGAGAAGTGAAATGTTTTCAAAAGGGCCTCTGGTGGCTCAACAGACTAAGTCTGTCTGTTATTAACACAGCTGCTTGCAATTACTGCAAGTTCAAGTCCCACCAGGCCCAAGGTTGACTCAGCCTTCCATCCTTTATAAGGTAGGTAAAATGAGGACCCAGATTGTTGGGGGCAATAAGTTGACTTTGTATATAATATACCAATGGATGAAGACTATTGCTTAACACATTGTAAGCCGCCCTGAGACTTCGGAGAAGGGCGGGATATAAATGCAAAAGAAAAAAAAAGAAAAAAAAAGAACCCCAAAAATCCAGTTTCCTTTTGAAAAGATTTGGGACAAACATGACCTGGATGATTGACAATCTCCATAGATATTTTTCCAGAGATGTATTTACTTCATTTATATAAAAGATGTGGAGACTCTAGAAATGATGCAGAGAAGAGCAACAAAGATGATTAGGGGACTGGAGGCTAAAACATTTGAAGAATGGTTGCTGGAACTGGGTATATCTAGTTTGATGAAAAGAAGAGATAGGGGTGACATGATTTATTTATTCTTTATTCTTTGTTTTATTTTTATTTTATTTATTTTGCCAAGTATGTATTTTATGACAGATACAAGTGAAAACATAATTATAAATACATGGAAAGGATACGAATGAAAGAAAACATTAGGATAGGGACAGAAGGCATGCTGGTGTGCTTATTCACGCCCCTTACAGACCTTTTAGGAATGGGGTGAGTTCTACAGTAGACAGTCTAAGGTTAAAATTTTGGGAATTTGGGGAAGAAACCACAGAGTCAGGTAGTGCATTCCAGGCGTTGACCACTCTGTTACTGAAGTCGTATTTTCTGCAGTCTAGTTTGGATCGATTTACCATGAGTTTGTATCTATTGTGTGCTCTTGTATTGTTTTGGTTGAAGCTGAGATATTCATTGTATTCATTGAAGTATGGATATGTTCCAATATCTCAGGGGCTGCCACAAAGAAGAGGGAGTCGGGCTCTTCTCCAAAGCACCTGAGGGCAGGACAAGAAGCAATGGGTGGAAACTAATCAAGGAGATAAGCAACCTAGAACTAAGGAGAAAAATTTCCAGACAGTGAGAATAATTAAATCAGTGGAACAACTTGTCTCCAGAGGTTGTGAATGCTCCAACATTGGAAGAAGATGTTGGATAACCGTTTGTCTGAACTGGTCTAGGGTTTCCTGCCTAAGCAGGGGGTTGGACTAGAAGACCTCCAAGATCCCTTCCAACTCTGTTGTTCTATTCTATATTTCACATATCTGGACCACCCAACTCCATAACAACCTGAAGATGTTTACACATAGAAACTTTACTTTTCATTTAAATAGCCAAGCGCCTGTTGCAAAGAAGAGGACAAGACCCTTTCTTATTGGTCAAAAAGTGCAGCCGTATAATGGGGAATAGTGAAATTTGAGTTCGTGTGCTGAGCAGAAGGCTGCTTCTACTAGTCTCAAATGGCCTCTTACAAGTCAATGATTTTTATGATCTGATCTGGGCTTTCAGCAGGCCATTTAGACCAGTGGTTCTCAAACTTTATAGTGCTGAGACCCCTTTAATACAATTCCCCACGATGTGGCGACCCCAACCATAAAATTATTTTCATTTTGAATTTATCGCGCCTGAAGCCGTATTGGCTAGCGATCTGAACTGCTTGCGATTGCCTTGAGGACGGAGGCATTAAAGCGGAGACTCCTCCCCTATGAAGTTTATCGCGCCTGAAGCCAGATTAGGCTAGCGATTGGGAATGATTGCAGCTGGCTTGAGAGGGTGACATCAGAGCAAAGATTTTCTCTCTTTTTTAATTCATCGCGCCTGAAGCCGAATTCAGCTAGCGATTTGAAGAGCCCGCAGCTAGCTTGTGGAATCAACTATTGGAGCGCAATTCTTCGTCTCGGAAGTATAGTTCCCATATTTCCGATGGTCTTAGGCGACCCCTGGCAAATCGTCATTCGACCCCCAACGGGGTCGTGACCCACAGGTTGAGAACCGCTGATTTAGATTCTTCTCCCTTGGGATATATCTTGGATTAGGCAAATGGGGCTGATTTATTTCTGCCATTGTGGTCCTTCTGCTTTGTTGTCGAATACAGAAGATGGGCAAAGGAGAAATGGGGAGAATTACCGTTCAGCATGCCCTGATGTAGAATTGAATCCGTCCATCTACAGTTCTTCTCCCTACTCTTCCCCACCCACCCGAACAATTGCATGCACAAAAAGAGGACCTACAACTGGCAATAATAGAATGGGATAGTGAGAAAAAGAAGGTTTGATGTGCCAGTGAGTCCATTTGCCTCTTCATAGATAAAGGATGTCACAAGGATCTATTTCGATATAGCTTTAGGGAGTGAGAAAGAAGAGATAGAAAGTGGGGGAAATACTCCTCTGTCTTCTCCAGGTTGTAATGTAACATAATGAGTGGATGGATGAACGGTTATCTCCACCCTCATTGAGTTCTTTATTTCGGAGGAAAGAGGTTCTTGCTGGCATGTTCTTTGATCTTGACATCTTCCCCCATAATTTTAATTTGAGACGTTGTGTGTCCCAAGCCAACTGAGTATTTTTCACTAGGTCTGCTGACATCAATATTTACTAACGTCTGTCCTCAATTGGATAGTTTTTGGAAGCTACTAATACCTCCTTTTGTATTCTAACAGCTTTGGTCTCAAGGGATGATCCAAAGTTTAGTGGGAGGGCTAAATTTAAGCAAGATTGGCTTTAGTTATCCCCTGGCTGGAATTTTTCATATGCCACCAGGAGAGCCATAGAAGAAAAACGAGATCAAATAGAAATCGAATCAAAAGCAGGAGAATCTTTTGAGGCACCACGTAACTATTGATAGGCTGTAATTTCGCCTAATCCTTTCTTTCTAAACAAGTCAAGCTGATATTCACAATGACAGTTGTATCTGTAGATGTCCCCAATTAAAATTCTTCCATGCAGCTGTGCCCAGATCACTGGGGCTGATCTTAACAAGCAATGAAATTGGAACATTTGCACCAGCTGTTAAAATTGATAGCGCCACTTTGAAGGTTTCAGAAACTTTTTTTTTCCCTCTCAGAAGAGAGAAAATTACGGGAACTGGTAGGAGAGCCATGAAGTTTCAAATGCCCTTTCAGGGAAAAAAATATATCCTATTGTGTATGGCATATAGAACTTCTTGCAAACTGTGCTTCAGCTGTTCAGCTCTCTCAAAACCCTGAGCCCATCCCAAATAAACACGAACAAGACTTGACTGTCAAATTGCTCATCCTTTGTTTTGAACAAAGATGTCATGCCAGAGCAAATGGAACTAAGTCAAGAAATTGAAAGGCCAGTCTATCAACTGATAGGCTGATTGGTTGAAAGATTTATAGCTGAAGTTCAGGGTAGAATCGCACACCAAGTGAAGACGCCAGAGGTAAACCACAAATCTTCAAAGGGAAAGGCAAAGCATTGTTCCAGTAACTGTGGTCATTTGAAACCTGGTCTCTAGGGAACTCATACCTTCGAGTGCAATTAACCCTGGGGGAATCTTTGCTTACAAGGAGAGCTTTACTCTTAGGCCATCTTTCTCTTCTGAGCCCTTGAGTGGACATTTTTCACAGAATTGGAAGAATTCAGGTCTTCACTCAATATCAATATAATCCTTAATTTTTCTTCCAGGATGTATGTCCTCTAAATAGAGCAGCTTGATTGATTTAAGATATATGGTGTTTTTTTCCCCCTGTCTTCTAAGATCTCTTCTACTGTGGCAGCTCCACTGAAGACCATCAAACAATATATGATATATGAGATTTCATATTGTTTAATTTTTAGAATTTTAGCCCACTGTTCCAATACTGAGTACAGAGCAGTCTTTCCTCCTACGACAATGTTCAGAGACAGATCTAAAGTCGTCGAAAGAGCTTCCATTGCTGGAAAATGGAGCTAAGAATGGACTTGAACCTAGTTTATGGTCCTAGTCCACCACCTTATTGTCTACTCTACTTCATCTTTAGTTTTAGAAATGCCACTTAAGTTGGATTCTTCCTTCATTTTTTCAGTACTAATATAGACCAGTGTTTCTCAAACGTGGCCACTGTCAGACATGGAAGCCATCTTTTTCATTGGATCTTCAACGGTGGTGAAATCCAAATTTTTCTACTACCAGTTCTGTGGGCATGGCTTGGTGGGCATGGCAGGGGAAGGATACTGCAAAATCCCCATTCCCTCCCCACTCCAGGGGAAAGATACTGCAAAATCTCCATTCCCTCCCAACTCCAGGGGAAGGATATTGCAAAATCTCCATTCCCACCCCACTCTGGGGCCAGCCAGAGGTGGCATTTGCCGGTTCTCCTAAGTACTCAAAATTTCCACTACTAGTTCTCCGAACTGCTCAAAATTTCCGCTACCAGTTCTCCGAACTGCTCAAAATTTCCACTACCGGTTCTCCAGAACTTGTCAGAACTTGCTGGATTTCACCCCTGATCTTCAGGCCTGCCACATTTCCTTCTGTGAGAAACTGGGAGGGGGGATTGTATGGAGCAGGGGTGATATATAGCCATAATAACATTCTTTTTCAGGGAGTCAAAGACATCTTGCCCTGCACCTGGAGGGTTGGAACTGGGAGGTATCTCCAGCTAGGATGGTGCTTTGACTGGCCTATATGATGGACGTGTGGGTACTGGTCAGGAACTTGGACTTTGCTTTGGGTGGAGAAAACCTGGAAGCTTTCAGATTTGGGTTTCCCCAGACGTGCTAATATGACATCTCCAATAAAATGGAACATTGAGGAATCTCAAGCCTCTGAGTTTTCTTTCACTGGGGATGTTACTTGGAACCCTGACAGCCACTTTAAGATGGGTGGACTTCAACTCTCAGTGTTGGAGAAGTGGTCAAGTATGAGTAACAGGGATCTAGATGCTAGAGTAGATACAGACAATAGAGGTGCAGTCATTGATATGCATGTAAATAAGGGGTTGTACAGAAGACAAGCAATAGTCTTTTTTTAAAGTCAATTTTCCTCTGAAAGTACGAAATATGCATGAAGCTATCTGAATTATCCATGAGCAGGGAAATACACAATGGGGGGGTTGGGGGGTGGGGAGTCCAGTAACTTTCTTTGCAACTTTCCATATTTTTTTCAGCACCAGAATGCTAAATGCAGATGCAAATTGGTCTTTTCCTCTTATTGTTGACTGCCACTTACATACTTTGAATTTTTTCAGCAGTCAAAAGCTCGGAGGAGCTGTAAATCTGCCCAAAAGAAGCAAAAGAAAAGAAGCATTTGGTAACAACTTTTGAAAGAAAAAAAAAAAAGAGGGCTCTAAAAACTAGTTACTTTTCATTTTACATTATTATTTATTTATTTTTCAAATTTTTATACCACCCTTCTCTGAAGACTCGGGGCTGTGTACAGCAAAATAAAACACCAATAATCAAAAAAATTTTAAAATACAATATCCAGTTAAAAATCTAATTCAATAGCTGCATGTTAAAAATATTAAATAAAAAAATTACAAAATAACAAAATAGATTAAGACCCCTATTAAAAGCCCACTAAAAACCCACAGCGTTAAAATTAATCAATCAATTAGGCCAGCCCTGCTTGGTGAAAAAAGAAGGCCTTGAGCTCGCGCTTAAAGGTCCGAAGATCAGGGAGAAGACGCAGTCCCACAGGCAGATTGTTCCACAGGGCCGGAACCCCCACAGAGAACGCTCTTCCCCTGGGGGCCGCCAGCGGACATTGGTTGGCCGACGGTACCCTGAGGAGGCCCTCCCTGTGAGAGCGCACTGAACGCATTGGACAATGGGAGGTACCTGGCGGCAGCAGGCGGTCCCGTAGGTATCCCGGTCCCATGCCATGGAGCGCTTTAAAGGTGATAACCAACACCTTGAAATGTACCCAGAAGACCACCGGCAACCAGTGCAGCCTGCGCAGGAGAGGTGTTACATGGGAGCTACGAGGTGCTCCCTCAATCCCCCGCGCAGCCGCATTCTGTACCAGTTGCTCTTCAAGGGGAGCCCCATGTATGTTATGACAGTATGTTGCCCGTAATTATGAATCCTTTATGCCTGGAAAAAAAAGGGGGGTGGACTATAGGTAGCTGTCACTTGCCATGTATTACCATTTATCCCCAAATTAAGTCAATCAATTTGTTTTAATGTACTCCTTACAAGAACGTCTGAGTACACTAAAAATATTCTTTGAACCTGTGATGGATAGTTTCCATTCTGAATTATGGCATTTGTTGTAATATCGGCCAAATTACTTTTCTTCCTGAAGCATGTGTTATTCAGAGTCACCATAATGGGGTTGGAAATTGTACATTATTTTATTCCTTTATCTCCCTTTTTCTAGTTCCAAGTTACAGTTGGAATTCAGGCAGGTACCATTAAGTGAGCAAGGAGATAAAACTCAGGGTTTTATTAGGAAGGATTTATTAAAGGGGGCGAGGAGGCTGTGCTAATAGGCAGAACAACAACAGGTTGCAAAGTAGGAGAAGGAACAAACTTGGACATAATTTCCAAGCAAAAGAGTTTTTGGGGAAAAAAAGAAGAAGAAGAAAACCAAACCGCAGCAAAAATCCCTTTCCACCTCATTTAAACAGCATATTTAGGAGAGTTTCTGTAATTCTAGATGGTTAAAAATCCAAGTGGCGGAAAAAAGTCAAATGATTCCATTGCTATATTTTTAAGACTCTTGGACAACCTACAAGTTTCTCACTAGAAAGAGGACACAGAATATTATAAGGTCTGGAGCAAATGGTATGAATGGTTAGAAAATAGGAACGGTAGATAAACAAAAGTTGAGTAAGATAAAACAAAAATATGTGTAAATAATAGGAAAGGACTGTCTTGAATAGCTGATAAACAGTCATATATATATATAAAAAAATACAAGTTTCTCACTCGACTAAAAGATAAAAAGAAATGGGTCTATGTTTCATACCTTACTAAGTGCTCTTGTAAACATGCACTGTTTCGAAATGACACAAAATGCTGCCCAAGTCTAATTCTCACCGTCTCCATCTTCCAGAGTGAAACTGTCGGTCCTTCAAAGCAATCCAGGTCAAGAAACAGACTGCACAGCTTTGAGGGAACTCTGCTTTATTGATCTAGGTTAGAACAAGGATCTAAGGCTGAGAAAGGTGGAAGGAGAGTGAAGGAGAGGATGACCAGTAGCAAGGTGGGTGGAGTCAGTTATGGTGGCACCATTGGAAGATCTAAAGAGCTAGACTGGGGACAGATCATTGCGGATAAAACCTATTTATGTGATCGCTAGAGTCAAAAAATGATTTGATGCCACATAATCAATCATCAATAAGCCCACCCACCCGCCTGCCAACCAACCAATAAATCCATTAATCAAAAAGGCTACTTGGGAGGGGCCAATCATCTCCAAGCCTTACCCCCAAGTCGTCCCTTTTGTTTTAACTGTTCTTGCCTTCTGGCAGCTCTGCGCATGTGCACACTAAGAACAGGTTCCCACTATTCCTCTGCCTCTCTGATGTCTGACTCTAGAGGTTCCAGAGTCTGCACATAACTCTGAGATGGCCCTGGCCTCTGATGCAGAGCCCTCTTCCGAGCCTTCCCCAGCCTCCAGGACTGGCCCACGTTCCTCCCCAGCCTCCTCACTGTCCGATTCTTCTGCTAGCTCTGCAGGCCACTGGCAGACCACAACAGCTACAAAAGAATCTTGAAAGCCTGACTGTCTTCAAAAAAAACCCCTGGACTTTTCTTTCCCATCTCTTCTCCAGGGAGTTAGGGCAGAGACCCATTGTTCTGTCCTCCCTTGCCTCCGTCCGAATGATGGCTTAATTAGCCGTCACTATCAGCTCTGGCAGCAGAATAGCCAGCGTCTGCCAAGAGCCTCCTTTATCTTCCATGACACTGGTGAGTCACCTAGAAACAAACTTCAGCTCTTAATCAGTGGATTTGCCTGTTACTAAGAGACACAGCAACTCTGGCTGCCTTTTATATCCTGTGGAATGTGGCTCCATGACTCAGCACTTCCTAGGCTGGTCCCACCCTTGCTTCTGTTGTTCCCTCCTCTCCTGCCTACGAAACCAAGCCTGATTGCCGTCAGCTGAGTCTCCAGGCGTGGCCTGGGGGGGAAGAGTCAGGGGATGGAGGCCTCGTTATCTCTTCCACCTGGCCTGTTTCTGGCTCCTGGAGCTGAGCCAGGCAAGCCGGTGCTCCCGAGGTAAGTCTTGACGACCCTTCCCCCTCACTGTCCAAGTTACTTTCTGGCAGCAGGCCCAGCTCGGGGGGGCGCAGATACAACACCCATTTTTCCCAGGCTGAAAACCTGGTTTTGTAATTGCCAATGCATAATTTCTCTACTCTGTGATTTTCTACCAAATTCAACTTGTAGTTCTCCAGGGTTTGATCAAAGGAGGGATAATTTTCAGGCAATGAATGCTGTGGCCCAAGGAAGACCACAGCTTCTTCAAAGTGGGGGCGGGGAGCCCAATTCAGTTCCCAGAAATCTATTTCCCAGAAGCAAAACCAAGAAAGGCTTCCAGGTTTTAGATTGCTATTGTAAGCAAGAGTAGATAATATTGGGTTAAAGGCTAATCTTTGGCTAACTGTTGTTTGTATTGAGCCTCAGTGAGATTTAGTGGATTTGTTTTAAGGTAATCCTTTGTTTTTGTTTCTTGGCTCCCCAGTGTTTCTCAGATAGATGAACGGCCATACAAATTGGATAATAAAGAAGTAGGTAAGAAAATATATAAATCAGCCAGCCAGTCGGCCAGTTAGCCAGCTCAGGAAGGGCAAAATTATGGAGGCCCAACTTTCCAACTGCATTTGAAGTGACTTTCTCTCTCTCTCTCTCTCTCTCCCTCCCTCCCTCCTTTCCTTATCTGTCTGTCTGTCTGTCTATCTATCTATCTATCTATCTATCTATCTATCTATCTATCTATCTATCTATCTATCTATCTATCTATCTATCTATCTATCTATCTATCTCTAGTCAACTTCCATCTCTGTCTCTTCTATCTCTACTTATACGTTATGTATCTGCCTTACTGCTCTATCTGTCTCTGCTTCTATCTTCTGTCTCTGTCTATCACCTCTCTCTCTCTCATCTATCTATCTATCTATCTATCTATCTATCTATCTATCTATCTATCTATCTATCTATCATCTATCTACCTACCTACCTACCTACCTACCTACCTACCTACCTATCTATCTATCTATCTATCTATCTATCTATCTATCTATCTATCTATCTATCTATCTATTTTGCAGCTATCTAACTGTTATTTTTCTTTTTTATATGCTTAAATTTTCTGTTTCCTTAATCAGGCTGGTACAAGTTGGGCAATGTCTGATTGGAATTGTCAGTTTGGTTCAGAAAACTGATTCAATTTGATCTCAGAGTTCAAGTTGATTTGAAAAGCAAATCAGAAGCTGCTGGAATTCCAGACACGCTTAAATTCAAGATAACTCCAACCCAGCCAGGAAGTTTAGATAGAAAAAGCCATCCACCTCCATTATGTATTTTCAGCAGATGCGAGACTCTGTTCTCATTTTAAAGTTAAATTATTTGACTCGGGGGGAGATAGAATTTCTTTTTTGGTAAAGAAAATACATTAAAACATATGCATTTTAGCAGCTTGGGAAGGTGAAGTGACTATGTTCTAAAGATAAATATTGAAAATGTCTTATATATTCAAAGAGATAACCTCTATGTCATCATAAGTGTTGACAGATGTTACAACCAAGGCAGAATGTAACTAGAAATTTCCTGATCCATAATTCTAAAAAAAATTGTTCATCTTTGTTTTCTCTTGCTCCTTCTCTCTCTGTCTCTCTTTCCTCCCTCCCTCCAAACACTTATCTTTCTTCAACATTTCACTTAAACCCATCTTCTCTTTAATAAACCAGACAACTGTATAATAAATATTAATTTAAAGCTGAATTAACATATTGAATATGGACTGCATTAGGACTTATTGAATAAGGTCTTGGGCTTATGCTACAAACTGGAATAAAATTAATAAAATTAGTCACAGGCATGCTTTGGATTGAAGTCAGTTGGGATAAGGTGAGGTGTGGCTCCTGGAAAACTTTGGGATGCCTCTGGCGACAGCAAAGGAATGGAAGAGGAGGTAATTGCAATTCTGTGCATATTCGAGCTGAGTTCAAGAAGACATATTTGGCGGATCCTGAGGTTCTGCTGAGAAATGCTTTCTCTTGTTGAGATGCACCCAATTACAAATTCTCAACCTTTTCCCAACTAGCATGACTGTGTAATACACTTAGGAGTATTGGAGAAGAACATCACATAACAAATTGGCTGTTAGAGACCTGTGGCCAGAGTGGAAAAGATTCCTTCCCTCCTCCATATGGGTGTAGAATAGCAACACTGCTTGAGGGGAGCACAGTGGCTCAGACCCTGAGCTTGACAGTGGGAAAGCTGGCAGTGTGTGTATGTTCGAGACCCCAGCGTCATGCAATGGGGTGAGCTCCCGTCCTCGCTCCAGCTTCTGCCAACCTAGCAGTTCGAAAGCATGCAAATGTGAGTAGATAAATAGGTACCACTTTGGTGGGACGGTAACAGCATTCTGTGCTCCTTTGGTGGGTAGCCATAAGATATGCTTAGTTCTCCTTTGCTTTTTCACAACATCTTTTAATGTGCCAGTGGCAAGTAAGTCAGTTCACATTTCTGAAAGAGCAGGAGCACAACTTCATCTGTCATCTCCACGCACAACCAAATATTGATCTTTCCAATAAGCAAAGCAAAATGGTTCACAGAGGACCTCTTCATTCGACAACAAGCTTACTTCCACTATTCACATGTACAAATCGTATTACTCCTGATAATATGAACATCCTTGGTAACATTAACCTCTCCCTCAGTCTCGGCTTTTCAAATATCCAAGAAAAATCCACTGATGGAAGTATGTCAAGACCTATCTTAATCCAAAGCTTGATTTCTTATGGTGGCCAACTCTTAATCCTACTTTTTCTTCCATGATGGTCAACAGGTGCCTTGCAAGGAGTAAAAGCAGGCATAATAGAAACATTCTCCACCAATATTCCCCTGAAACTGGTATTTAGCTCTTCAAAGACCTGGCCATCATGCATCATCCAATTCCATTTTAAAGCCATTCAAGTTATCACCCATGACCATATCTTGAATTCTACAGAAGAAGGATTTGCTTTTCCTGCCCTAAATCTTTTCCTGTCCTTAATCTCCTTCTAATCAACTTGAATGAATCAGTCCTGCAAACATTTTTTTAAAAGCATCATTGCATACGATGATAAAAATTGTAAACGTATTCCAGAGATGGAGGTATCGCAGATTAGTATAAAGGCATTTTATTGTTGGCAGTTTTATTTTCTACTTCTTTCCTACAGCTGCCACTCGCTAAATTGTAACCGGCGCTAAATTATCTTCTCTAACCCCAATGCAGTTTTCCTAGTTAGATAAAATGGAGCTCAGATTCTTCAACGTGAAGTTGCTCTTTTTTTTTTAATTGTTCCCATACGTATCACATTGTATTTATTCAAACTGAACCACATACATACTGGCACACACTCAAAGAAATGCACACACATTTGTACCCAACAAAGTAGTTTGAAAATAAGCATACCTAAACAATATATATATATATATATATATATATATATATATATATATATATATATATATATATATATATATATATATATATATATATATATATATATATATATATATATATAAAAAGGAGGATTATTTGGATTTTGATTCTCTAAGCTTGAGGCTCTAGGGTTGCCACACTGGAGATGAGGGTTAGGGAGGGTTTTTTTGTGATAGCTGGGGT
Source organism: Ahaetulla prasina (assembly GCF_028640845.1). Classification (NCBI taxonomy): domain Eukaryota; kingdom Metazoa; phylum Chordata; class Lepidosauria; order Squamata; family Colubridae; genus Ahaetulla; species Ahaetulla prasina. The sequence continues at coordinate 4,097,435 of NC_080550.1, forward strand.
TTTGTAGCCAAAACAAAATAGTTTCCCCTGTGAACCAAGGACACTCCCACAGTTGGCTGAAGAAAAGAGGAGTGATGTTACCAAGCAACCGGATTGCACCCTGACTGGAGCATTGGACTGATTGTTTGAGGAAAGGGAAAAAACTTTTATTTTCAATTAGATGAAAATCGCAGGAAGGAACCTTTAGAGCAGTGGTTTTCAACCTTTATAGTGCTGCGACCCCTTTAATACAATTCCCCATGATGTGGCAACCCCAACTGTAAAATTATTTTCGCGTTCATAGGCAGCAATCTCAGCGCGCCTCAGCAGCCGCAGAAGGGGGGAAAAAGCAGCAAACTATTTTTTTGAATTTATCGCATCTGAAGTCGTATTGGCTAGCAATCTGAACTGCTTGCGATTGCCTTGAGGACAGAGGCATTAAAGCGGAGACTCCTCCCCTATTATGTTTATCATGCCTGAAGCCAGATTAGGCTAGCGATTGGGAGTGATTGCTTATGGAGTCAAACATTGGAGCGCGATTCTTCGACTCGCAAGTATACTTCCCATATTTCCAATGGTCTTAGGCGACCCCTGGCAAATTGTCATTCGACCCCCAATGGGGTCGCGACCCACAGGTTGAGAACCGCTGCTTTAGAGTCTGTTTTCACTAACCTGTGCCAATATGATATATCCAATAAAACTATTCTGTGAAGAACCTACCTGCCTTGGAGTTCAGTTTGCTGTGTGTGTATTACTTGGAAACTTGACACCTACATAAAGCGTCCTATATTATTATCTAACATTTCCAATTTGAACATATTTTGAAACAGATTTCCCTGTTTCTCTTGCATGTTTGCATATCTTAATTTTTCCCTTTTGGGAAATGGCTTTCTCTTCTGATTTTCATATGGTGGTGGACTTTAGGAGAAACCCTCCCATACTTCTACCTCTTACAGTACTAGACAACACAGTATCAACAGTAGAGACTTCAAATTTCTAGGTTCTACCATATCTTAAGACCTAAAATGGACAGCTAACATCAAAAATGTCATCAAAAAAGCACAACCAAGAATGTTCTTTCTGCACCAATTCAGAAAGCTCAAACTGCCCAAGGAGTTGCTGATACTGTTCTACAGAGGAATTATTGAATCTGTCATCAACACCTCTATAACTGTCTGGTTTGGCTCTGCAACCCAACAAGACAGACACAGACTTCAGAAGATCATTAGAACTGGAGAAAAAACAATTGCTGCCAACCTGCCTTCCATTGAGGACCTGTATACTGCACGAGTCAAAAAGAGGGCTGTGAAAATATTTACAGACCCCTCGCATCCTGGACATAAACTGTTTCAACTCCTACCCTCAAAACGACTCTATAGAGCACTGCACAACAGAACAACTAGACACAAGGACAGTTTTTCCCCGAAGGCCATCACTCTGCTAAACAAATAATTCCATCCACACCGTCAAACTATTTACTAAATCTGCACTACTATTAATCTTCTCATCGTTCCCATCACCAATCTCTTTCCACTTATCACAGTATGACTGTAACTTTGTTGCTGGTAATCCTTATGATTTATATTGATATATTGACCATCAATTGTGTTGTAAATGTTGTACCTTGATGAACATATCTTTTCTTTTATGTACACTGAGAGCATCTGCACCAAGACAAATTCCTTGTGTGTCCAATCACACTTGGCCAATAAAGAATTCTATTCTATTCTATTCTATTCTATTCTATTCTATTCTATTCTATTCTATTCTATTCTATTCTATTCTATTCTATTCTATTCTATTCTATTCTATGTAGTTCCATTGAGGACTACACGTTGAGTGCGGTTGGTCAGCCAGTTACGAATCCATCTGGTGGTGCTGCTGTCTAACCCACATTTTTCTACTTTATCTAGTAGTAGTAGTAGACCTTATGATTCTTGATGATGGTATCTTTTCTTTTATGTACACTGAGAGCGTATGCGACAAAACAAATTCCTTATGTCTCCAATCACACTTGGCCAATAAAGAATTTCATATTCTATTCTATTCTATTCTATTCTATTCTATTCTATTCTATTCTATTCTATTCTATTCTATTCTATTCTATTCTATCCTACTCTACTCTGCTCTACTCTTCTCTATTCTATTCATATTAAAATGTTATAAAATTCTACAAAACTCAATAGAATTGTTTCAGAAGCAAATGTCCAAAGCACTTCCCAAAAGTGCTTTTTCCAAAGGCAACTGGCTTTGTTTTTCCTTGAAGACATTTCTCTTTTCATCCAAGAAGCTTCTTTAAGCTTCCAAAGAAGAAGAAGAAGTTGAACTGAAGAAGCCTCTTGGATGAGAAGCAAAACATCTTCAAGGAATAACATAGGAAGTCCAATTGCCTCTTTAAAAAAAGCACCTTTGGGACAACCATGACCTGGAGGACTGAGAATCTCCACAGACATATCCATTGCATGTTTCTCAAAACCAATATAGAGAGAATCATGTTCAAATCCCATTCAAGAGATGTTCTGGCATTCATGCTCCTGGGCAAGATGATTCAGTTCACCTCTAACCCCTTTTATTTAAATAATTTTATTGCTTTTAAAACAACTTCCAAGAGAGCATAAGGTTAAAAAAGCAAAAATACATACCTAATAATAATAATACTAATAATAATAATAAAAGAAAAAGCACACGACAATCTCTTTTAAAAGATCTGAGATGTTTGTAAAGTGTATTTTCTAGAATCATTTTTTGCAACGTGCCTATTATCTTACTGAAGTGCTGCCTTGAAACTGACCTTTAAAAACATTATTCTAGAGCAGTTAAATCACAAATCTCTTTGGTGCACTTATCAGTCAGAGCGGCTTAAAAATAAGTAGCAGGTTTTAAAGGAGAAAAACCATTCTGAGAATCAATTCCAAACACTAAGAATCCTGAGCACTAAGAATAAATTCAAAACACATTAACAGCACTTTCTCAAGGCCATTTTAGTATTTTTCTCTAAATTGTTCTTTTGGAGCACAGTTCTACCTTTGCTTGGAGTGGGGTGGGGAAATGGCAAACATTAGCTTTGGAAAAAATATCACACTGAGCACCAAACATAATTGTTAGAGGTGGAACTAGAGAAAAATTGTAATTTTCTTCTTTCTTTTTTTTCTTTCTTTTTTCTTTTTGCATTTGATCATGAACGAATCTCTTCCGTGCAGGTAATGATAAAGAAGGCAAATGGTATTTTTCAACCGAATGTAAGTTGTTGTTGTTGTTTTCTGTCAAGGAGTATTCTTGCAAGTTCTGAGAATTCCATAAGCGTATGAAAGAATGGGAAGAGTACATGTAGTGCTTTGACTTACAGCCACATATTAATCAAGGTAGGTGTTAAGTGAGTTACATCCAATATTAGGACCTTTTTGCCATGCATGCTTGTTAAGCAAATCACTGCAGATGTTAAGTGAATCACAACAGAACAGAATAACAGAGTTGGAAGGGACCTTGGAGGTCTTTTAGTCCAACCCCCTGCTACGCAGGAAACCCTACACCACTTCAGACAAATGGTTATCCAACCTCTTCTTAAAAATTTCCAGTGTTGGAGCATTCATAACTCCTGGAGGCAAGTTGTTCCACTGATTAATGGTTCTCACTGTCAGGAAGTTTCTCCTTAGTTTTAGGTTGCTTCTCTTCTTGATTAGTTTCCACCCATTGCTTCTTGTCCTGCCTTCAGGTGCTTTGGAAAAGAGCTTGACTCCCTCTTCTTTGTGGCAACCCCTGAGATATTGGAACACTGCTATCATGTCTCCCCTAGTCCTTCTTTCCATTAAACTAGTGAGCAGAGATCATCATGGCATCTCAAAGCACTTTATGAAATTATTGGGAAGTTCATTGCTCTTCTTCTTTCTTCTTTCTTTCTCTTTCTCCTTCTCCTTCCCCTTCAAACTATTTACTAAATCTTTCAAACTGTTTACTAAATCTGCACTACTATTAATCTTCTCATCGTTCCCATCACCAATCTCTTTCCACTTATGACTGTAACTTTGTTGCTGGCAATCCTTATGATTTATATTGATATATTGACCATCATTTGTGTTGTAAATGTTGTACCTTGATGAAGATATCTTTTCTTTTATGTACACTGAGAGCATATGCACCAAGACAAATTCCTTGTGTGTCCAATCACACTTGGCCAATAAAGTATTCTATTCTATTCTATTCTATTCTATTCTATTCTATTCTATTCTATTCTATTCTATTCTATTCTATTCTATTCTATTCTATTCTTTTTATGTACAATGAGAGCATATGCACCAAGACAAATTCCTTGTGTGTCCAATCACACTTGGCCAATAAAGAATTCTATTCTATTCTATTCTATTCTATTCTATTCTATTCTATTCTATTCTATTCTATTCTATTCTATTCTATTCTATTCTATTTATGTACACTGAGAGTGTATGCACCAAGACAAATTCCTTGTCTGTCCAATCACACTTGGCCAATAAAAAATTCTATTCGATTCGATTCGATTCGATTTGATTCTCCTTCTCCTTCTTCTTCCCTTCAAACTATTTACTAAATCTTTCAAACTGTTTACTAAATCTGCACTGCTATTAATCTTCTCATCGTTCCCATCACCAATCTCTTTCCACTTATGACTGTAACTTTGTTGCTGGCAATCCTTATGATTTATATTGATATATTGACCATCATTTGTGTTGTAAATGTTGTACCTTGATGAAGACATCTTTTCTTTTATGTACACTGAGAGCATATGCACCAAGACAAATTCCTTGTGTGTCCAATCACACTTGGCCAATAAAGTATTCTATTCTATTCTATTCTATTCTATTCTATTCTATTCTATTCTATTCTATTCTATTCTATTCTATTCTATTCTATTCTTTTTATGTACACTGAGAGCATATGCACCAAAGACAAATTCCTTGTGTGTCCAATCACACTTGGCCAATAAAGAATTCTATTCTATTCTATTCTATTCTATTCTATTCTATTCTATTCTATTCTATTCTATTCTATTCTATTCTATTCTATTCTATTTATGTACACTGAGAGTGTATGCACCAAGACAAATTCCTTGTCTGTCCAATCACACTTGGCCAATAAAAAATTCTATTCTATTCTATTCGATTCGATTCTTCTGTAGAGCTTCCTGTCTGACCAGGATTCCTTCCAGCTCTGTTATTCTTAGGTTTACAAAACTTGAGTGACTGCCTAGCTTTAATACTGTGTAGTTAGAGCATGATCTGCTTTATAGAGTTCTGACTTCTATAGCACAGAGAAGCTAACTAGGAGTCTATCAAAGCTACCCAGATTTCTCCCTCAGCTTCACCTGTCAAGATCACGCATGGTCTCTTTTCCTTCCCAGGCAGTTTCATGCTCTTTGACCATTCCACGCATGTCTGTAATTGTGGATGGCAGCAACATCTAATCAACAGAGACAGATCTTGGTTTTTACAAGATTGAGGGACTAATCAACTGGAAATCTGCTTGTAACGATCACTTGCATAGCTTGTTCTTGTAATGGATCACCATAAAATGATTTAACCGAGATGAACCCTTTATGAGCCATAAAGGCAGACATGCATGCACGAACATGCAAACTAACCCACACCCACTCACCTAGCCACACATTAGGAGTAGGAAAAAAACATGGGTGCAGTAAGATGGTAGAAAAACCTATTCTTCTTGCAGCATTCTTATGTTCATTGGGATTTAATGTTTTTTTCAGTCTGGTTGCTGGGAATTTACGGTTGCTAATTTACACAACCTATTTTCCTCACTTCAGTTTTCTCTGTATAAGTATCACCTTACTCGTCCTTCAGGAGATGGGTTTCCTGGCCTGTAGCTAACATGGCTTAAAACAGTATTCGACAAACTCATAGGAAGATCATAAAATTCTAAGGACAGCTATTAAAAATAATGATGGCATCGATCCATTCCCTTGTCAATCATGCTTGATTCTGTTGTGGTCCGCCAGCAGCCTGCGGAGCTGGCAATGGAGCCATATAGCGATGAGACTGAGGAAGAACATGGGCTAGTCTGGAGGCTGGGGAAGGCCTGGATGAGGGCTCTGCGTCAGAGGCAGAGGTGGGGCCAGGGCCATCTGGGAGTGATGTGCGGACTCCGGAGCCTCCAGAGGCTGACAGTAGTGAGGCAGAGGAACAGGAGGAATGTGTTTCTAATGCACCCATGAGAAGAGCTATCAGAAGGCAAGAACAGCTCAAGCAAAGAGGATGACTCGGGAGTAAGGCCAAGAGATGATTGGCACTTCCCATAAGACTTAAAACAGACCAGCAATGGCATTTGGGCTCTTTTTTGGAAAACAACATTGATCAACTTGCTCCTTGTCCTGCTGCATTTATTTCTTGTCGGCATCTTCTGCTTTTGAACTTTTGCCAAGAAAAGCCTTTGGCTAATTAGACCAAGGTTGGTGATAAGACTGAAGAATTGTGTTAGGAAGCATTTGCTTTGTTTTAGTTTGGACTACGCTGAGAATGAGTTAATTCTCAGCTGTTCTAATAAAGTCTGTTTGTTTTTGAACTGATTGCGTCTACTACTACCTACTTGGGCCTGGGTCACAACAGATTCTCAGAGACTGCCTGGACGTGTCCCTGGAGTTTTCTTAGCAAGATTTCAGAAGTAGTTTGCCATTGCCTTCTTCCTAGGGCTGAGATCAGTGGTGGGATTCAGCCAGTTCTCACCACTTCGGAAGAACCGGTTGTTAACTTTCTCAGCAGTTTGGTGAACTGGTTGTTGGAAGAAATCATTAGGGCAGAGAACCGGTTGTTAAATTACTTGAATCCCACCACTGGCTAAGATGGAGAGGCTGGCCCAAGGTCACCCAGCTGGCTTTGTGCCCAGATGAGATTTGAACCCACAATCCCCTGGTTTCTAGCGTGCAGTCTTAACTATTATACCAACGTGGCTCTCACAGTATTTGAAACCAAAATAAGAGAGGCCATCTTACTGTCATAGTAAGCTACATCCTTTGTCGTTGTGTTGCTGATGAATTCATGTATTCCTGCACTTGGTAAACAGAAAAAATAAAAAAATAACCACACCACCGAGAGAACTATCTAATCAAAGTATATTTACACTCTACACATGCTTTTTACAGTGTTTCTTAAAAAGTACAGCAAAGGATAAGAAGAAAAACGTGGATAAACACACTATATATTCAGATTTTTTTAATTAAAAAAATACAGAGATAACGATGAATACCTAATGCAAGCTTCCTCCTTAGAAACACTAACGAGTAATCATTTAGGAGTTCCTAAACCCAATCAGTAGCATCTCAGTGAGGTTCTGGAACCATCTTATCTTTTATCCTTTCCAATGAATGTTTTTTTTTCTGTCTCTCTCAGTTCACCGTATGTCAGTACTAAAAATAATACTGAGATAAAAGACTTACTCCACTGGGTGGTGGGGGAGAGAAATCCTTCCAGCATTTTTGGTCTGGATTTTCTGTATTTGGGGGTGGGGGAAGACCCAGGAACCTGCTCTACTCTGAGCAGGTCCTTGTTGCTTTCTGAGCTTGGTGGTTTTTTTTTTTTTTTTATTATTATTATTATTATTATTATTATTATTATTATTATTATTATTATTATTATTATTATTATTATTATTATTTATTAGATTTCTATACCGCCCTTCTCCCGAAGGACTCAGGGCGGTGTACAGCCAAAATAAAAACAAACAATACAATATATAATTAAAACAAGAATTAAAAAACTTATTACACAATTGGCCTAAGACTTTAAAAACGTTTAAAATTCTAAAAACCCATTAAAATTCATAATATAAATTTAAAAACCAACAAAATTTAAGCCAGCCCCCCGCGAATAAATAAATGTGTTTTCAGTTTGCGGCAGAAGGTCCAAAAGTCAGATATTTGGCGCAAACCAGGGGGAAGTTCATTCCAGAGGGTAGGAGCCCCCACAGAGAAGGATCTTCCCCTGGGGGCCGCCAGCCGACATTGTTTGGCGGACGGCACCCTGAGAAGTCCCTCTCTGTGTGAGCGTACGGGTCGGTGGGAGGCATGAGGTAACAGTAGGCGGTCCCGTAAGTACCCAGGCCCTAAGCCATGGAGCGCTTTAAAGGTAGTAACCAGAACCTTGAAGTGCACCCGAAAGACCACAGGCAGCCAGTGCAGTCTGCGCAGAAGAGGTGTTACATGGGAGCTACGTGGTGCTCCCTCTATCACCCGCACAGCTGCATTCTGGACTAGCTGAAGCCTCCGGGTGCACCTCAAGGGGAGCCCCATGTAGAGAGCATTACAATAATCCAAGCGAGAGGTAATGAGAGCATGAGTGACTGTGCACAAGGCATCCCGATCAAGGAAGGGGCGCAACTGGCAAACCAGGCGAACCTGGTGAAAGGCCCTCCTGGAGGCGTTTCATTATCCAAACTAGGTGACATCATGCTAGCATGGAAATGTCTACAAGAAAACCACCAAGCTCAGAAACCCCCAAAGAACCCACATTTCAACCCTGAGCTACAAATATTCTCCTTTATTGGTACCACTCTGTTCTATTATTTGCTTATGGTCCTCAACCGACACCACTCCACAGGCATACTTCTGGCTTTAATTCTCTATGTTTGTTTTCATCACCATGTTTGATAAGGGAGAAACTTTCAGCCTGGTAGGACACAGGAGAATGATCAAGTAACAGAATCACAGAGGTTTTTTTAAATTAGTATTATTATTTTATTTTGTTACAACAGTATATATAAGCATAAGCATGAAACAACTATACAACATATAAGGGTATATATAATGAAAGGAAACAATAGGACAGGAATGGTAGGCACTTTTGTGCACTTATGCACGCCCCTTATAGTCCTCTTAGGAATGGGGTGAGGTCAGTGGTAGACAGTTTTTGGTTAACGCTTTGGGGATTTTGAGAAGAGACCACAGAGTCAGGTAGTGTGTTCCAAGAGTTAACAACTCTGTTACAAAAGTCATATTTTCTGCAATCAAGATTGAAGCAGTTAACATTAAGTTTGAATCTATTGTTTGCTCTTGTATTATTACGATTGAAGCTGAAGTAGTTTTTAACAGGAAGGACATTGCAATAGATGATTCTATGAGTTAAACACAGGTCCTGTCGGAGTCGGCGGCGTTCTAAATTTTCTAATCCCAGGATTTCAAGTCTGGTGGTATAAGGTATTTTGTTGTTTACAGAGGAGCGGAGAACTCTTCTTGTAAAATATTTCTGGACTCCTTCAATTGTATTAATGTTGCAAGTTGGAAGGGATCTTTGGAGGTCGTCTAGTCCAACCCCCTGCTTAAGCAAGAGACACCCCTAAACCAGGGGTGTCTAAATTTGACAACTTTAAGGCTTGTGGACTTCAACACCCAGCTTTGTTGGCCGAAGAATTCTGGGAGGTGAAGTCCACAAGTCTTAAAGTTGCCAAGTTTGGACACCCCTGCTCTAAACCATTTGAGACAAATAGCTGCAAATATAAACATGACTACATAAAAATGAATATATCAGAAAATGCACATTAAAAGATGCATTTGGAAAGGAATGAAAGCAACTGTTATCCATCTCTGACAGAACAACAGAATTGGAAGGGACCTTGGAGGTCTTTTGGTCAACCCTCTGCTCAAGCAGGAGACTCTACCATTATAGACAAGTGGTTGTCCAATCTCTTCTTGAAAACCTCCAGCGATGGAGCATCCACAACTTATGGAGGCAAGTTGTTCCACTGGTTAACTATTATGCCAGGAAATTTCTCTTTATTTCTAGGTTGGTTCTCTCCTTAATTAATTCTTCTTTTCTTGGTGAGGGTACAATTCAGAAGAGTCAAAGGGTGTTTATGATTGAGCCTCTTGACTCAATCCACAGAGAAGAAATGAACAAAAATTGTTGGCTGTTTCCATCCAAGGAAGAGACAACCCATCAAACTCTCTCACACACATATCCATTCCCAACACATGTACATACAATCTTGCATTTGATGGTGGATTCTACACTTCCTGTAAAGGAAAGAGGGGAAAGTCCTTTCTCTTCCACTCACCCACCCACCTGATGTCCCTGTCACTCACTTTTTAATGGTTTCTTCTGCTCAGGTTTGCTCTCTGACTTTGAATTTCAGGAGCGTTTAAAAGCATCCCCAGCAAGAGAAAATTAATTGTGGAGGTTGCCATGGCTACTCTGGCTTGTCAAGAAATATGGAGAGGTCTGTTCATTCAGGTAGTGGAATGATTAAAAAGGTATTACTCAAAATTTGATGAAATATTGGGGCACTTCATTAGCCTTGTCTTTAAAGACATGTGAGGAACCAAGTGTTTGAGAGGAAATGCCATGCATACATAAATAGATTTGTTGGTCAGGTAAAAAAAAAACATCAGTGCTGCTTAAGGAACAGTCCTTAAGGAACATTCTAAATCCTAGTTCCTTTGAGAAATGGAAGGTTACCTATATATGTGAACATTTGTTACCATTACGAGAGGCACACTGAAAATAAAACTAGAGGATTATTTAGAAAACTCAAAATCAGTAAGTAAACAAATGCACCTCTATGCAAAATAAAAGACAGCTGTTGGGAAAACAAAGCAACATCAGCTGTGTGACTTGATGTATCTTATTTGCGAAACCATTTTAACTCTGGGGTAGCAAAAGTCCTTATCTTCTCTACTATCGTCCCCCATATTGGAAAAAAAATGAAGCGTTAAAAAAAAACTCGATTCTTTGACTAACGTTAAAAGGAAGAATTCAGTCTAGAATCACATAGATTAAATCCAGAGACATCAGTGGTTAGGATACCCTCTACAAAATTAGCCCCAAATTGTTCACTAAAACAATATTAAACCCAAGCGATGGGATTCACATACTGTACTAAGCCAATTTTGCTTTATGCATAATCATAAAAGACATGTTTCGCTGTGACACCAACACAGACTATAGCTTACAGACCTCAGTAGTCCATTTTGGCTTATGTTGTTGACATAACATGATAAACCAAAATGAAACAAGCTACCATACATCTTGATGTAATGCATCTACCCAATGGTTGATTGCAGTAAGTCTGATTAAGGTTGAGTCTAGAACCTAACCTAGCTTTGTTCAAGAATGAAGGTCAACCTATGGTGACCTCAGATTGGGAGACAACAAGGATGATCCATTCTTCTCCCAATGTCTACATTCAGCTGGTGGTACAATCTGGAGATATTCTTTTTCCAGTTGGAACAGGATTGGTTGTCTCCTTGATTCGTTTCCATCCATTGCTTCTTATCCTGCCTTCACAAACTTTGGAGAATAGGTTGACATCCCTCTTCTTTGAACATGAGCTCAGCTCTGTGTATAAACCAGGATCCTAATAATGCAGAATCCTAACTGATCCAAAGTTCTCTAAGCATATCAGAGTCCACTTTTATTCTCCAGTTGCAATTGAATGACTGGAGATTAGGAAGAGATGGGTCAGCTAAATCTCTATTAGTTGGAAAGACTTCTTCTGAAGTCTCCAAGTATCTCTTGCAACTTGTCCTCATTAACAAGACTTTGCATTCTCATAAAAAATGAAGCAGCTCCTCCAAGGCTTGAGGGCTGCCTAATCATCCAGTGAAGAAACAGAATAAGCACATTTGTATGTTAATGTCTTATTAATTCCTGTGATTAGTATTTTCTGGAACAAACAACCGAAAGAGGATGAGGCTATCATCATTATATCCTGATTGTGAGACTCGGAGAGCCCAACCGCCTAACTAACCACTATTGGAAGGAGGGAGGGTACCCCTCCCCCCAAAAAAGCGGTAATGACAAATTAAATTACATGCAAAAATTCATTTCAGATTTTTTTAAAAAAAGAAAAGAAAAGAAAAGGAACGAAAGAGATTAGGTACTGATTAATATCTCAGCAAAAGGGGAATAGAATGAGGAATCATTTTTTACATAATAGGACCAGATAATGCTGCTTTGAATACAAGGGTGTCTGCCTTTTCTAAAATTCAGGGTTGCTACAATGGGGATCCAAAAAAGAAAGAAAAGAAAAGAAAAGAAAGAAAGAAAGAAAGAAAGAAAGAAAGAAAGAAAGAAAGAAAGAAAGAAAAAGAAATACTGCTTTTTCGCATTAGGTTCAAAATTACTTTAAATGGGACATTCTAATTTTAATTCTAATTTCAAGGACCCATCTGTAGCAGTTCTTTTATGTTGGCGGTCCTAGCTCAAACTTTTTATAGCTAGTCCTTGACTTGCCTTCGATGTTCAAAGTTACAGCGGCACAGGGGAAAAGTGACTTAGTGTGATGACTCGAAGCACGGCACAGAGGCAACCCAGGCAGCTGACAGTTCAAACCGCCCCTTTATTGCTCCAACTTTCCCCCAAGCGCTCCCACATTTCTGGTAGGTCCCAGAGCAAAATGATCACACACACACACACACACACCACTCTAGCGGCCTCTGGCTGCAGTTAATCCAGCGCAACCCTGTGAGCACAACAGCTGCAAAGCGAGAAATCCAGCAGGGCAAGGGAGTAAATCAAGGAGTCCAGGGAGCAAAAGAAGAAGGCAATTAATCCAGGAAACATCCAACTTCGGCAACAGCACACAACACTGAATGAGTTCAGTGTTTGTTCCTGACAAATGCCCCTCTCCACAGTGTCTCCTTACAGCTCAGTCCCCCCGGTGTGCCTTGTGAAGAGGGGCAGGTCGCTCTCCACCCGAGTAGTCAGGTCAGCCTGTGCTGTTCTCGCCTTCTCTCCACTCTCCGTGCTCGAGGAACAGGAGGGGGCGGTCCTTGCTCATCACCTGAGCTCTGTGTCTCACGTTCACTGCTTAGCTTCTCTTGTTCATCCTGCCCCCATTCCTCCCTTCCTGCAAGCTGTCCCAATCCTGGAAGGCCCTGGTCTGACTGGGCCTCCTCCTCCCCACCTTCTTCCAAAGCCAATGACTCCACCCTCTTGATCTCTATCGGCTCCAGTTCCAGCTTGTTTTGCTCCTCAGATTCAGGCTCCGATGGAGGCATGACACTTAGGACCTGTCCTCGCACTTACAACTGTCACAGCATTTCCCACGGTCACCCGATCAAAATTTGGGCACTTGGCAACCAGCCTGTATTTATGACAGGGGCCATGTCCTTGGATTCCGTAATCTGTGCTTGTGACCTTCCCAGCCAACTTCCAGCAAGCAACATCCATAGGGAAGCCGGATTCACTTAAAGGCCATCCGATGAATTTAACAGCGTGGCCAAAATTGGGCGCAACTCATTTAACAACCCCTTTGCTCAACCATAAAATTCTGGGGTTTTTTTCCCCAGTTGTGGTTTGTAAATCGAGGAACTGCCTGTAAGGAGAATTCTTGCCAAACCAGATGGTTTCATCTGGTTGAGCTGGGATGAGTCAGAAAATGTTCTTTCTCTTTAGGAAGAAGTGCTGCAGCTGCGGAAGGTGCAAGCTGTCCTAATAAAAATGGAATCTGCTAAACAAACTTTTGTGCCTCTTCGGGGGAGGATGGGTGTATCTCAGAGAGTGTGAGAAATGCTCAAAGCATGATAGCCTCACCATAATTGGTTAAGAAAAATTGAGGGGATGGGAAGAATCTTTCAAATCTGAGAAACCATATATTTCCACTGTGGAGATCAAAACTCGCAAGATTGATATAATTCGAACAGAAAACGGAGCCTATAACAGAACTGCTTGAAAAACTGTCTTTTTTAAAAAACAAAAAACAAAAATAAAACAGAACTGCTTAAAATATTATTAGTTCTGTAGAAATGTTTTTCAAAACATCAAATATTAAAGAGAGAGAGAGAGAGACAGAGGGAAAGAGGGAGAGAGAGAGAGGCAGAGAGAGAGAGAAAACAGAGAGAGAGAGAGACAGACAGAGAGACAGAGAAAGAAAAGGAGAGAGAGATTGAGAGAGATTGAGAGAAAGAGAAACAGAGAGAGGGAGAAAGAGAGAAAGAGCAAGAGAGAGAAAGAAAGAAAAAATGAGAGAGAGAGAGACAAAGAGAGAGAGAGAGAGAGAGAGAGAAAGAGCAAGAGAGAGAGAAAGAAAGAGAGACAGACAGAGAGAGAGAGAGATTGAGAGAGAGAGAGATTGAGAGAGAGAGAGAAAGAGACAGAGACAGAGAGAGACAGAGAGAAAGAGAGAAAGAAAGAGACAGAGATAGATTGAGAGAGATTGAGAGAGAGAAAAAGACAGAGAAACAGGGAGAGGGAGAAAGAGAGAGAAAGAAAGAAAAAATGAGAGAGAGAGAGAGAGAGACAAAGAGAGAGAGACAGAGAGAGAAAGAGCAAGAGAGAGAGAAAGAAAGACAGAGAGAAAGACAGAGAGATTGAGAGAGAGAGAAAGAGACAGAGAGACAGAGAGAAAGAAAGAAAGAGAAAGAGAGAGAGAGAGAGAGAGAGAGAGAGAGAAAGAGACAGAGAGAGAGAAAGAGACAGAGAGAGAAAGAGAGAGATTAAAATACAAATATAACAAATATAGCTTAGAAAAATGCATTATTCGCCTTCATAGGACTACCAAATTGGTTGATTCATCCTAAATGTCAAACTTGATAATGTTCTTCCCCAGCCCTACCGAAGAATAAAAGAATATACCCGGTTTTATTGCACAGCAATTTAAATCTTTAGTGCAATCCTCGCAAAGCAACATAAAACAAAATTAATGCCAAACTGTCAGGTTAAACTCTCTGACTCTTTTGCTCAATTCTTGCAGGCTATGTAAATCAGCTGCTGCCACTGAAGTTAGACCTTGACAAAGGACTGAGAAAGGCTCCTGGTAAAACTGGAGGGTTTGGGTTGGTGGTGGGGCGGCAAAAGAGTGAGTGACACCAGTCAGTGGCCATAATCAGTCAAAGGAGATGAAGTTACTTTTATATATCAAAGGAGATACAGAATAACAGAGTTGGAAGGGACCTTGGAGGTCTTCTAATCCAGGGGTCTCCAATCTTGACAACTTTAAGACTTGTGGACTTCAACTCCCAGAATTCCTCAGCCAGCTTTGCTGGCTGAGGTATTCTGGGAGTTGAAGTCCACAAGTCTTAAAGTTGCCAAGGTTGGAGACCCCTGGTCTAGTCCAACCCACCTTTTTACCATCATGTGCCAGGAGGGGGTGGGGTGTGTGCGTGCTTGCCCACACCCATAATTCTATGCGCCCTGCCCCCGCCCCCCACACTTTCCTCGCTCTTGGCACGTGATGGCCTGGTAGGCCTGTTTTTCTCTCTCACCAGGGTACAGAGCCTTTCTAGGAGTCTGGAAAGGGCAAAAACTGCCTTCCCCATGCCCTGGAGGCCCTCCAGAGGCCAGAAACAGCCTGTTTGCCAACTTCTGGTGGGTCCAGAAGGCCCATTTTTTGGTGTCCCCAGCCTCCAGAGCCTTTCTAGGAGTTGGCAAATGGGCCGTTTATGGCCTCCGGAGGGCCTCCGGGGGGGTGGGGAAGGTCATTTTTGCTCTCCCCAGACTCCTAGAAAGACTCTGGAGGCTGGGAACACCAAAAAAAGGGTCTCCCCCCCAAGGCCTTCCAGAGGCAGGAAACAGGCTGTTTCCCCACTTCTGGTGGGTCCAGAAGGCCTGAAAATCAGCTGCTGGGCACGCACATGCACGTTGCATCTGAGTTCATGTGCCCACTGATATGGCTACATGTGCCATCTGTGGCATGCATGACATAGGTTCCCCATCACAGCCCTACACCATTCCAGACAAATGGATGTCCAGGACCTTCTTAAAAGCCTCCAATCTTGGAGCAACCACAACTTCTGGAGGCACTGAGCTCTCTCGTTCCCTACTCAATGTTTGAAAAACCTGGTCCTGGAGTGGGATCTTCACGAAGGTGAGGGCAGTGTTGGCTAACAAAACAACTAGAATCGGAAGGGACCTTGGAGGTCTTCTAGTCCAACCCCTTATACCATTCCAGACAAAGGAGTGCCCAATCTCTGCTTAAAAACCTTCAGTATTGGAGCACCCACAACTTTTGGAGGCAAGTCATTCCAGCGATTAATTGTTTAACTGTAAGGAAGTTTCTCCTTAGTTCTAGGTTGCTTCTCTCCTTGATTAGTTTCCATCCGTCACTTCTTGTCCTTCAGGTATTTTGGAGAATAGCTTGACTCCCTCTTCTATGGGCCAGCCCCTCAAATATTGGAAGACTGCTATCATGTCACTCTTGGTTCCCCTTTTCATTAAAACTAGGCACACCCAATTCCAAGAGCTGTTCTTTCTATGTCTCAAAGATGCTTTTTCAAGAGGCAACTGGACTTTCTGGTTTTTCTTTGAAAACGTTTAGCTTCTCATCCAAGAAGCTTCTTCAGCTCATGTTCTTTATCTGTTTTAGCCTCCAGTCCTCAGCTAGGCATTTCTGATTGTCCTCTTCTCTTGATCCTTCTTTCCATCCAAGGAAATTATTCAGTTCAATGATGTTTTGAGCTAAAGTGTCTTGAGGTTGTGAATGATATTCCTGAAAGGCGTTTTTCTTTTTTTCCAAAGAAAAAAAGGAAGGTGGATTTTGTTTTTTGGAAAAATGAAGTCCAGTTGCCTTTTGAAAAAGCACTTTTGGGACAATCATGACTTGGATGACCGAGAATCTCCATAGATATTCCTGAAAGTGAAGTTGTGTTATCTTTGTTTTTGTTATCTTTGAGCTGAAGAAGCTTCTTGGATGAGAAGCCAAACATCTTCAAAGAAAAACCAGAAATTCCAGTGTCCTTTCGAAAAAGCAACCATGACTTGGATGACAGAGAATCTCTATAGCTATTCCCGAAAGTGAAGTCATGTTATCTTTGTTTTCAGACAGCTAAAAAACACTGAATGGGTGATACTACTACTTATCCTATTCTGCAAAGTAATTACACATTGTTCTCTTTTTGGACTTCTGTTTGAAATATTGTTGTCCCTCTACCCATCAAGGTTAATTCCACCTTTGTAATCTGCTTTAAATGACAGGTAATTGGCCCAGCATTGAAAGCTGATTAAACACACTGTCTTTTTTTGGGTGTTTTTTTTTTTTTACTGATCAGAGCCAGGAATGGAATAGAAAAATAAGATTATTTTACAACACAGATAACCTTCCAATCATTTTCTACTTAACCACCTCTCCCGTGTAATTGATCTCTTTTAAAAGACACATTCTCTCCAAAACTGTATTTTGATTTTTTCTCTCTTACATATAGGCAGTCACACTTCTTCATAAGTCCTCGTCTTATGACCACCAGTTGTATTAGTATTAAGGAGGTTCACCAGTTGTAGTGGTGTTAAATTGGAATACACCTATTTTTATAACCTTTCCTGTGGCGATTGTTAACTCTGCAGTTGTTAAATGAACACCACAGTCATTAATCTTTATCTTTATTGTCAGTGCACAACATTGTACAATGAGATTGGTTGAGCTCCAAGCTTTAAGTGAACCCAGTGGTCTTTAAACAAATTCATTTTTCTAATGGACAGGGTTTTTTTGCTGAAAACCAGAAATACATGTTGGTAACCTGCAAAAAATGCAAAAAATTGTGGCTGCAGGATACTGCAAATTGCAACCTGGTTGCTAAGGCCCAAAATGCAGTCATATGAGTCTCTATCTGGATTTAGTCATCCATCCATCCATCCATCCATCCATCCATCCATCCATCCATCCATCCATCCATCCTTCCATCCATCCATCCATCCATCCATCCATCCATCCATCCATCCATCCACCCACCCACCCACCCACCCACCCACCTACCCACCCTCTATCTATCTATCTATCTATCTATCTATCTATCTATCTATCTATCTATCTATCTATCTATCTATCTACCTATCATCTATCTATCTATCTATCTATCTATCTATCCATTCTCTTTCTCTTTCTCTCTCTCCCCCTCCCTCCCTTCCTCTCTCTCTCTGTAACTTTCAAGTCAGGTCATAAGAATCATTTTGAAGGTTTTTTGGTAACTTCGAATAGTCACTAAGCAACCAGTCATTAAGCAAGGACGACTTGCAATATGCACGTACACTTGTATTAAAATTCTGGATGGGTAGCATTTGTCTGTCTACCACATGTTCTTAAAAAGCAAAGCTTTTTTGAGCTTCAGTGAATGTCATCAGATGCATAACTGCAATGGAACGTGTGGATGGCCTTGGGGGATGAAGGAAAGCGATGCTGCCCAGGAAACCATTGGAGAAGAGAGTCCAAAGCCCTCAGTTGCTTAACAGCCAGAGGAAGAAATTTTTGATGCATCAACCAGTTAAAAATGGCAGCCGGAAGTTTATACTTTCTGTAATAGTAGTCTTAAAGGTAAAGGTTTCCCTTGCACATATGTGCTAGTCATTCCTGACTCTAGGGGCAGTGGTGGGATTCAGCCAGTTCACACCACTTCGAGAGAACTGGTTGTTAACTTTCTGAGCAGTTTGATGACCTGGTTGTTGGAAGAAATCATTAGTGCAGAGAACCGGTTGTTAAATTATTTGAATCCACCACTGTCTAGGGGGCAGTGCTCATCTCCGTTTCAAAGCCGGAGAGCCAGCACTGTCTGAAGATGTCTCTGTGGTCATGTGGCCAGCATGACTCAACGCCAAAGATGCACGTAACGCTGTTACCTTCCCACCAAAGCTGGTGCCTATTTTTCTACTTGCATTTATTGCTTTCGAACTGCTAGGTTGGCAGAAACTGGGACAAATAACTGGAAGCTCATCCCATTATGCGACACTAGGGATTCAAATCACTGAATTGCTGACCTTTCAATCGACAAGCTCAGCATCTAAGCCACTGAGCCACTGTGTCCCTGTCTTACCATAAAGTAGATTTAACTTACCTAATTGTGTTTCCTGTCTGGTTTACTTCTGAAAATACCTGTCTCCTTCTGAGTTTTGGGTACCAAAGACTAGACAATCTTCACCCTACTTGTATTAAAGAAAGTACAAGCTAGACTTCCCCCTCCACCCTGTTCCCTTCTGCTTATAAATGTCTAATAATCCCACCAATTTCCATCAACTTATTGTTAAAAATGTCATTCTGTGTTCAGAGAAAAATGCTCCTCTTGGATAGCTTAACATCTCTTTTCCTTTTTCTTAGCCCGGCACAATCCTTCGTTCTCTAGCGTTTAAATCTTTCTGATTTTTGAAATGGCTTTTTACTTTATCTTTTATTCTCTCGTGCATACTACCAACTACGCCTCCATCTTTTCTTCTTTAGGCTAAATTTATTCCGTCCCTTCAACCTTCCCGCCTAGGATTTTAGGTTTAAAGCTAAACTTTTATTCTACTGGCCACTTTTCATTCTGCCTGGTCTTTGTTCTCTTATCTTGATATCAGGCTGCCTGAACTCTTTGTTAGGTATAGACACTGTAGGTCAAGTTTCTTTGATACAGTCCCTATTAGCTGCTCTGTAGGACCAGCAGGATATAAATGTTTTAAATAAATGGATGTATTAGCTAATTAATAGGGTGTGTTACCGAACCATAACGTCCTTGTCAATATTTATGACTGAATATTGGTGGTTTTTTTTCCTAGCAGGCCAAAGATCCATCCCAAAGCAGCAGGCAAAGCCAACAGAACATACAGTTCTCCAAGAGAAACAGGCTCCAATTAAATTACTGAATATTGAATATTTTCAGGAACAATGACTCTATGCTCCAAAGATCCATGCCTGGAATAACAAATTATGAAAGACTTCCGTGCATTTAGAAACAGGTCTCGATATTCCTGGGGTAGATTCATCAGGATTTCAAGAAGACTGAAAAACAACAACAACAACCATCTGCCCAATTACCTCAAAGTAAGTAGCTATATTAGAGATCTCATTGATCCATGAAAGTTTTATAGAAGTAACTCCCATGAGGTACTAATTGAATGTATATGGTTGCTTCCATTAGTCTTAATAAGAGTTGGCCCTTTTGCAGTTATGAGTGTCAGGGTTCCAAGTAATACACCCATAGCAATGGCAACTCCGAGGTAAGCAGGTTCCTCAAAGAACAGGTTTATTCGGCATATCATATTGGCACAAACTGGTGAAAACCGACTCTGAAGTTTCCAGAAGTTTTGACCTAATTAAACGTAAAAGTTTTCCACCCTTTCCCAAACAATCTATCACATGGTTCATTCAGGGTGCTATCCGGTTGCTTGGAAACTTCACTCCTCCTCTCTTCAGCCACCTGTGGGAACGTCCTTGGTTCTCAGGGGAAACTGTTTTGTTTTGACTACAAAACTCCAACTGTCTCTATTCCTCCCTCCCTATCCCTCAGCACCATTGTGGCCACGCTGAAGCCTCCAAGATGGCCTCCGTCAGGCCAGCTTCAGGGTTGACAAGGAGAACAAGACAGTTGCAATGAGAAGTTGGGTTACAATTTAAAGAGAGACCATCAGGAGCACAGGGTCAGGACCAGCGGTTATGTTGCAGTATAGAAGATTTATTCAAGCCAATACAAAAGAATCTGGCCAACTAAAGTTCTACACTACATTGGCGTCAGATAAGGGTCAATGGAATTCAAAAGGGAACTTGGACCATTTGTGGCAATGTAAAGATTCTAAACTGATCACACACTTCATTCTGCCTCCAAGCTCTGCCGGCTCTTCTCGTATATCAACAGAAATAAAACACACAGGAAGAAAAAAAATGACCAAGGGGACCGCTGAAAATTTTTGGAGGAACAAAATAAAAGGGTAAAGCCTATTTTCAAAGATTGGGAGATGAATCCTGGAGAGCTTGTGAATAGAAGGGACTCATAATTAGGTCAATGAGCTTAAGGCAGATGTCAGAAAGTGCTTTCTTTAGCAACAAAATCCTACGCAAATGTTTCTCCGAGTGAAGAGAAACAATCAAACAAATTGACTTTTTACTAAATACAAACGCCAGAGCTGTAATGCCTGATCAAATTGACTTAAGAGGATTATAATTGTGGATTTCACATAATTTATCACCAGGCACCAAGTGCATTCAATGTATGTAATTGATATTTTGTGAACATCTCATGCACGCACACACACACACAAATGGATCACCCATTGAATATAGAGCTCTTACTGTGGACCCGTAAAGGAAGTCAATCTAGAATGGAATTCAGTTTTCTTGATACTTCATACTTTTCAAAAACTGCACTTGGTCAAAGATGGATGGAGTATACATTTAATAAATAAACAATAGGATAGAATAAAATAGAATAGAATTCTCTATTGGCCAGGTGTGATTGGACACATAAGGAATTTGTCTTGGTGCAAATGCTCTCAGTGTACATAAAAGAAAAGATACCTTCATCAAGGTACAACAAATAAATAAATGAGAGAAAAGTCAGAAGGAAGTCAGAGGTCTAGAGATAAAAGTCACTCCCACTTTTTCCTTCCCCAAACCTTCAGTAGCCATTCACTCCAAATGCAGAATAACAGTGTTGGAAGGGACCTTGGAGAGCATCTAAACCAACCCCCTGCTCAGGCAGGAAACCCTATACCATGTCAGACAAATGGTTGTCCAATCACTTAAAAACCTCTGAAGGCACCCACAAACTTCTGGAGACAACCTCTGATTAATTGTTCTCACTGTCAGGAAATTTCTTCTTAGTTCTAAGTTGCTTCTTTCCTTGATTATATATAATATAATATAACAACAGAGTTGGAAGGGACCTTGGAGGCCTTCTAGTCCAACCCCCTGCCCAGGCAGGAAACCCTACACCATCTCAGATAGATGATTATTCAACATTTTCTTAAAAATTTCCAGTGTTGGAACATTCACAACTTCGGCAGGCAAGTCATTCCACTTGCCTGCCGAAACTAATCCACTTGATTAGTTTCCACCCATTGCTTCTTGTCCTGCCTTCAGGTACTTTGGAGAATAGCTTGACTCCCTCTTCTTTGTGGCAGCCCCTGAGATATTGGAACACTGCTATCATGTCACCCCTAGTCCTTCTGTTCATTGATCTAGACATACCGAGTTCCTGCAACCGTTCTTCATATGTTTTAGCCTCCAGTCCCCTAATCCTCTTTGTTGCTCTTCTCTGCACTCTTTCTAGTGTCTCCACATCTTTTTTATATCATGGTGACCAAAACTGAATGCAGTATTCCAAGTGTGGCCTTACTGAGGTATTATAAAGTGGTGTTAACACTTCACACGATCTTGATTCTAGTGATATTTATAGAATAGCTGAATGGGAAAGTTTAAGAGGCTACTAAAAATCATTGTGGTAATTACGATGAATTAAGTCACAATCTGCCTGATCAGATTGATGGGCAGGGTTTTCAGAGTAGACCAAAGTAGTCCTTCAAAGAACTTGCAGCTAATTAAAGGGGATTTGCTGACACCTAACAAAGTGCATTGACTTTAAAATTAGATTTAAGCTTAGCCGTGGAGGATAACTGGCTCTAGATCACCAAGGAAGTCCATATTTAAGTAGAAATAGACCTTCATGCAATTGTTTGAAGACTTGGGTATGATGTTCTCTGCAAGAGGTGATTCTATGTGTCTAAGAAAAGGTCCCTGGGCTTTTGCTAACTTAAGTTTACTTGCTTATTGCATTGTAAGCCACCCAGAGAGTCGCCTTGGATAGCAGGATGAGTGGCATATAAATTTAATAATAAACTCTTTCCTTTACCAAAATATGAATCAGTTCACATCATCCTCATACTGTGGCTCCTGTGTATATGTTAGATTCCAATGATTTAGTTGCTTCCAGATGGACCTGATCAAGAAGCTCAGAAAGAGAAAGAAGAAGAGAAACATGCTTTATAGCAGAGGTCTTCAAACTTGGCAGCTTTAAGACTTGTGGACTGTTCTTCATATGTTTTAGCCTCTAGTTTCCTAATGATCTTTTTTGCTCTTTGCTGCACTCTTTCTTTGCAAGACTCTTGCTCAGTGATAAAAACCTTTGCAGTGCCTGACTGCTATCCTGGTTTTCAGATGCATCCATCTCCAAGCAGAGCTGGGAGAATCTGGAGCCAGTGGTGACCATATTAGACTAGATGGACTCAGGGAAGGTCACGGGAGGTGGAAGATAAATCCATCAAATTAACCACTGGCAGTAACATTTCTACTCTGAACCTCTTTGTCTCAAGCCCTTAGGTGCCTTTTATTGGGAGACTCAATCAAATTGAGAGTCACTGTAACCATGGGTTTAGCACCATACAGTTAGGCTAAAGGCTATCATTGTCTCCGGAGTTTCAGAATCTCAAGTCAGCTATCCTCTGTACTGGAGAGGCACAGCCCTTGTTATAAAGTTAAGGAACAGGTAACATTATAGCTGCCTTTTTTTTTGCCTCCCGCGAGCCATCATTTAAGCAACCAAAGCAATTACGCGAGCAGACTTAATATGATCCTAATACCTCCTCCAGCGAAACTCATGAAATCTATCTAGGTCTGTAACAATAGGCCATAGTCTACTGGAGAAAATTATAGGGAGGTGAATTCAAAGGCAATACTTGTTGGATTACTAGCTGAATCTTATTTTCATGAACTATATGAATAGCTTTGGGCAAGATTTAAAAAAAAGAAAAGAAAGGAGAGAGAGAGGGGGGGAGGGAAGGAGGAAGAGAGGGAGAGAGAAGGACTGTATCAAGAGTTCTTTTTTTTTTTTTTATAAAAAAGTTTTATTTTTACAATCATATCAAATATCAATATATATATATAATTTTATAATATATATAAAATCAGCCCTCGGTGGAAACTTTTCACAAACAGTTGCTCTAATTGGCCGTTTCCTCTGAAAAGTTCCTATAACTCCTGTTAGAAGCAACTAATGGAATTAGTTTCTTCTTCTCTAGTCTAGTGAAAAGAAGGACTAGGGGTGACATGATAGCAGTCTTCCAATATTTGAGGGACTGCCACAAAGAAGAGGGGATCGAGCTATTCTCCAAAGCAACAGAAGGCAAGAAAATGAGCAATGGATGGAAACTAATCAGAGACAACCAACCTAGAACTAAGAAGAAATTTCCTGTCAGATTAATTAATCAGTGGAACAACTTGCCTCCAGAAATTGTGGTATGTGGAGGCTTTTAAGAAGAGAGTGAACACGTCTATGGAGATTCTCAGTCATCCAGGTCATGGTTGTCCCAAAGGTGCTTTTTCAAGAGGCAACTGGGCTTTCTGGACCAGAAAGTTCAGTTGCCTCTTGAAAAAGCACCTTTGGGACAAGAGAATGGGCAGATACTTTTCTGAAATGGTATAGGGTCTCCTGATCGTGCAGGGGGTTGGACTAGAAGACCTCCAAGGTCCCTTCCAACTCTGTTATTCTGTTTTTGGAATATTACCAGTCACGAGTAAGAACTTGCTTTTTATTTTTTTTTCTTCTTTCCATCTTATAGACACATCTTTCTTTCGCCTCCCTCCATTGGCAAGTTACAACCTTCTGAATTAAATCCAGAATCTTGCTGTGTGTTTGCAGAGAAAGGAAGAGCAATAAAACCACCTTGCCAAAATTAAAAAAAAAAAAATGCAAATGTCGCCTGGCGTTCTGACCACCGAGCATCTTTGGAGAGAAAGGAGATGGTAAACTCATCAGCCACTTTAGATTTCTATGTATCTTCTCCATTCCTGGAGAGGAGCTGGCACGCTATTGACCGTTCTGTCATGCCTTGTGCGTTTTGTGTTCTCCACGTGTTGGATGTAATTATGCAGAGAAGTTCAATGCTAGACTGTCCGTGATTGTTTTTGTTTTCATTCTCGGTCCCTTAAGGAAAGAGAAGTTTTAAAGGAAGATAACAGGCTATTCAGTAGCTAGTACTGATGGATGCAATTGATGATAATCGCTTCGGTGATCTAACATCTGGATTCTTTAGAGAAGAAGGGGATTGGGAGGGGATTCTGAATTCATTTGGCATAAATACATAATTTATGAACAAGCCACCAGAGTCTGTATGATTGTAGAGGCATATAGCTACGTAAATATATAAATAAAAACAAATTGCATTTGATTTGTTTTCAGTGCAGGAATCTTTTTCTGGGTGATGAGGTGAGACAGATATCAAACAAACAACAAGAATTGCTCAAACTCAGTTTTTTTTAATTTGCATTTATATCCCGCCCTTCTCCGAAGACTCAGGGCGGCTTACACTATGTTAGCAATAGTCTTCATCCATTTGTATATTATATATACAAAGTCAACTTATTACCCCCAACAATCTGGGTCCTCATTTTACCTACCTTATAAAGGATGGAAGGCTGAGTCAACCTTGGGCCTGGTGGGACTTGAACCTGCAGTAATTGCAAGCAGCTGTGTTAATAACAGACTGTCTTAGCAGTCTGAGCCACCAGAGGCCCTCTGGTGAGATGGGCGGCAAATAAATTTGATAATATAATAATAACAACAATGGAAAAGATATCAATATACAAAGACCTGCAAATAGAAATAGAACTACTGTAGCAAACGAAAGCAAAGATAGTACCAATCATCATGGACTTCTTGGGTGTAACCCCAAAACAACTGGAGCACCACTTGAACACCATCGGCATTGACAAATTCACCATCAGTCAATTGCAAAAGGCAGGCCAACTCGGAATAGCTTGCATCCTGAGACGAGACCTTTAACATCACCAGACATCCACATCTGCCTATCCCAGCACCTTGAGAAGGACTCAATAGGTAGACAAAAATGCCAAATCCCATCTGAACACCTCGCTGACTGCGTGACAAACCATAATCATAAAATAGAAAAACTTGCAAATGGAAATAGAACCACTGTGGCAAAGGCAAGCAAAGCTGGTACCAATCTGAAAACAAGTGGAGCACCATTTGAACACCGTCGGCATTGACAAAATCACCATCGGTCAATTGTAAAAGGCAGCTGGACTAAGAACAGCTTTCATCCTGCGATAAGACCTCGAACACCTTCAAACATCAACATCTGCCTACCCAGGTCCTTGGGAAGGACTTGATAGCGGGATAAAAATGCCAGATCCAGTCAAAACACATGGTTGATTGTGCAACGAACCATATTTTGTTATATTGTACCTTACAAGAATCCTACAATATACACTAAGTTACTCTTCACAGCCGCTCACTACTTGCTTTCTTACAGCCACTGCTTATTTTGCAACAGCTGTATGACGCAAATTCAAAATATTATCTGTCAAATATTAGACTTAAACCAGAATGGAAAGTCCATAAAGGAAGAAGGGGATTGGGAGGGGATTCTGAATTCATTTGGCATAAATACATAATTTATGAACAAGCCACCAGAGTCTGTATGATTGTAGAGGCATATAGCTACGTAAATATATAAATAAAAACAAATTGCATTTGATTTGTTTTCAGTGCAGGAATCTTTTTCTGGGTGATGAGGTGAGACAGATATCAAACAAACAACAAGAATTGCTCAAACTCAGTTTTTTTTTATTTGCATTTATATCCCGCCCTTCTCCGAAGACTCAGGGCGGCTTACACTATGTTAGCAATAGTCTTCATCCATTTGTATATTATATATACAAAGTCAACTTATTGCCCCCAACAATCTGGGTCCTCATTTTACCTACCTTATAAAGGATGGAAGGCTGAGTCAACCTTGGGCCTGGTGGGACTTGAACCTGCAGTAATTGCAAGCAGCTGTGTTAATAACAGACTGTCTTAGCAGTCTGAGCCACCAGAGGCCCTCTGGTGAGATGGGCGGCAAATAAATTTGATAATATAATAATAACAACAATGGAAAAGATATCAATATACAAAGACCTGCAAATAGAAATAGAACTACTGTAGCAAACGAAAGCAAAGATAGTACCAATCATCATGGACTTCTTGGGTGTAACCCCAAAACAACTGGAGCACCACTTGAACACCATCGGCATTGACAAATTCACCATCAGTCAATTGCAAAAGGCAGGCCAACTCGGAATAGCTTGCATCCTGAGATGAGACCTTTAACATCACCAGACATCCACATCTGCCTATCCCAGCACCTTGAGAAGGACTCAATAGGTAGACAAAAATGCCAAATCCCATCTGAACACCTCGCTGACTGCGTGACAAACCATAATCATAAAATAGAAAAACTTGCAAATGGAAATAGAACCACTGTGGCAAAGGCAAGCAAAGCCGGTACCAATCTGAAAACAAGTAGAGCACCATTTGAACACCGTCGGCATTGACAAAATCACCATCAGTCAATTGTAAAAGGCAGCTGGACTAAGAACAGCTTTCATCCTGCGATAAGACCTCGAACACCTTCAAACATCAACATCTGCCTACCCAGGTCCTCGGGAAGGACTTGATAGCGGGATAAAAATGCCAGATCCAGTCAAAACACATGGTTGACTGTGCAACGAACCATATTTTGTTATATTGTACCTTACAAGAATCCTACAATATACACTAAGTTACTCTTCACAGCCGCTCACTACTTGCTTTCTTACAGCCACTGCTTATTTTGCAACAGCTGTATGACGCAAATTCAAAATATTATCTGTCAAATATTAGACTTAAACCAGAATGGAAAGTCCATAAAGGAAGAAGGGGATTTATTTTATTCCCAGATCTCTTCCTGGAAATGTTATTATTATTATTTTTTTAAAAAGATGAAGTCTTTAAATAACGTTCAAGAGGTGGAAAACTTTGTACATGCTCAAATGCTCCTCTTTAATTGGGACAGGAATCTGGTTTTTGTCAGATTACATCATTTAAAAATCTCAATCCCTTTCAATATTGAAGCTTTGCACAAGGAATTCAAAACCTGAGGGAGCAAGAAGCAGGAAGGAAACAATTAATTAATTCTGTTTTACTGCCCCACTAATTAAATCAAGAGCAGAGAATATCAGGTCCCCAAGGTTGAAATTAAAGCACACTCTGGGTCTTTCCTACCACATCCATAAAATGCTGGCCTTGAATTAACATGCGGACAATGACAAAAGCTGGGGAAGCCCACATAGAAAGGACAAAAGGCAGTTTTCGCACTCCCTTCCCACGACTGGACACATGTTGTGAATGTTGACAGAAGATGCACCTGTCTCAGGATACGCCAAGAAGACATCTGAGGAGATTATCCAGATTATCTAATTATCCATATAGTAACTGCAACTAGAACCATATTTGCACAAAATTGGAAAAGTAAAGAGATCCCCACAGATGAGAGTAGGCTATCTCATTCATAATATAACAACAGAGTTTGAAGGGACCTTGGAGGCCTTCTAGTCCAACCCCCTGCCCAGGCAGGAAACCCTACATCATCTCAGTCAGATGGTTATCCAATATTTTCTTAAAAATTTCCAGTGTTGGAGCATTCACAACTTCTGCAGGCAAGTCGTTCCACTTATTAATTGTTCTAACTGTCAGGAAATTTCTCCTTAGTTCTAAGTTGCTTCTTTCCTTGATCAGTTTCCACCCATTGCTTCTTGTTCTACCCTCAGGTGCTTTGGAGAACAGCCCGACTCCCTCTTCTTTGTGGCAACCCCTGAGATATTGGAACACTGCTATCATGTCTCCCCTAGTCCTTCTTTTTATTAAACTAGACATACCCAGTTCCTGCAACCGTTCTTCATATGTTTTAGCTTCCAGTCCCCTAATCATCTTTGTTGCTCTTCTCTGCACTCTTTCTAGAGTCTCAGCATCTTTTTTACATCGTGACCAAAACTGAATGCAGTATTCCAAGTGTGGCCTTACCAAGGCATTATAAAGTGGCACTAACACTTCACGTGTTCTTGATTCTATCCCTCTGTTTATGCAGCCCAGAACTGTGTTGGCTTTTTTAACAGCTGCTGCACACTGCTGGCTCATATCTAAATGGTTGTCCACTAGGACTCCAAGATCCCTCTCACAGGTACTACTATTGAGCAAGGTACCACATATATGGTCATTTGGGTCATGAAACATCTGCAAGAAAACCTCCAAGCTCAGAGAGCAGCAAGGACCCCTTATCATTACTCCATTCCTCTCTTTGGATTTTAATTTGCTAATCCTCACACATTTTTCATGCAACGTTTAGCATTTTTGTTTGCATCGGTCCTTAAAGGTCTTTTGGGTGAGGCCTTCTTCTTCTTCTTCTTCTTCTTCTTCTTCTTCTTCTTCTTCTTCTTCTTCTTCTTCTTCTTCTTCTTCTTCTTCTTCTTCTTCTTCTTCTCTTCTTTTTTTTTTGGTGGGCCATCGCTTCCTTTGGCTGTTCAATTATTCACCGCATACTTCTTTGAGTAATTTTCATGCATTTTCATGCACTTGTTCGGATCACCTAAAACAATTCTTGTCAGGGCAGCGGGTACAAAATTAATCTGCCACTAATAAAACATTTATATGGCATTATCTGAGGCACTACTGGAAGGAAGCCACTTTGCTCGTGAATAAATACATAGTCATTTTTACAGGACATGCCTCCCTTCCGTATGTTGATTTAATAAGCAAGAGAATCATTGAAGGCAGTGCAAATTTAACATTGCAAATTTGCTTTCAGTGTTGGCCACAGAAGTTGCCAAGACCATCAAGGACTCCTAAGTATAAAGGTGAATATTTGTTTAAGCCAACCAGCTTGTCTTCCTCTCAATGGACTGGACTAATCAAGGATAGTAAATTTCTTTGCCATTTCCCTTTTGTGAATCTTCTTCATTAATCTATCCTGTCCCATTCTCCCTTGTGTTAATCTTGCCTTTTTGAAAACTGCACCCAAACAGTTCTCATTTTATTTATATTTCTACAAGGTCATCAGATTCGTTGGTATCTTCAAAATGATTCTCCCAGGAATCGCTGCTGGGTCGTCAGTTGTTTTATGGTTCTGGGAAAACCTCCACCAAACGTTGTATCATCCCGCTCAGGTATCCATGCTCATGAATCTCCAAAGCAAATATACTATTTTCTATACAATATTTGCAGAAGAAAATGGTTTGCTACAGCTTATAAAACTGGGCCCTATTATGTGGGTGTGCCGTTTTTCAAATGCTACAAACAGCTGACAGGTTAATCCACAAAAAGGTTACATAAGGTTTCAGAATGAAGATGGGAGGGAGGGAGGGAGGGAGGGAGGAAAGGTGGGTAGGTAGGTAGGTAGCTGAGAGAGGGAGGGAAGGAGGGAAGGAAGGAAGGAAGGAAGGAAGGAAGGAAGGAAGGAAGGAAGGAAGGAAGGAAAGGTAGATAGGTAGGTAGATAGCTGAGGGAGGGAAGGAAGGAAGGAAGGAAGGAAGGAAGGAAGGAAGGAAGGAAGGAAGGAAGGAAGGAAGGAAGGAAGATAGATAGGTAGGTAGGTAGCTGAGGGAGGGAGGGAGGGACGGAGGGAGGGAAGGAAGGAAAGGAAGGAAGGAAGGAAAGGTAGGTAAGTAGATAGGTAGCTGAGGGAGGGAAGGAGGGAGGGAATGAAGGAAGCAAGGAAGGAAGGAAACTTAATTCAGCCATTTCCAAAGGTATGCACTCATTTTTGTATAGAGTAGGCTCTTTGTCCTCAAAAGTGGGTTTATGTGAATTTCTGAGCGATGAATGATAGACATAAGGAGAACCAATGCATTGACGCTACGCTTTGTGCTCTGTTGCCCTTGCTTGCACGCTGAAATCTCTGTGCACATGCATGTGTGTGCACTCACGCGCGCACACACACACACACACAGAGAGAGAGAGAGAGAGAGGCGTGCATCCACTTTCACCCAGTGTCAATAACAGGAATGCAAGCCGACAACTTTTCGAACCAAAGCATGAGAGACACCATTCAGAGTGGGCCTCTTTTCTCCTTAAAATCAGTGCTGTGAGATAAAGTCGATTTGGCCTGATCGAATCGCAGTTGAGTTGCAAAATCCCCACCCCCACCCCTCTGGGGCTGTGCAAAGCAGTTGCAATTTTTTTTTTTTTTGAGGTGCTGCCATGGAGGGACACAAACCATCTCATTGAGATGTGCCACGTCACTCCAACTTCTTTTTCTGGCAAGTCCAGTAGCAAGCGGATGATTTTCTGCCTGCATACAAAAATCCACAGAAGACTCTTTTAGTCAGGGGAAGAAAAAAAAAAAAAGGAATTGGAATGATGCACAGCAATGCAACACAGCCAAATTGTTTATCTCCTCCGAATGAGCTTGTCATGGCCGTGAACGCCTTTCAGCTTTTTACATTTCAAAAAGAGCAAGGGAGCAAGCCGAAAGCCATGATTTAGCCTTCACTTCCTATAATTCCTCTTCCCTTTTATTTTTATTTTTTCTTCCAATGGTGGCAAGTAAAATTAGGTTTGCTGAGGGATGGCAAATTTACTCTCTTACGGAGGCAAATCCATTTATATCCAGTCAATCCTAATAGATGGACAATTTGGCGGTAGATAGATAAAAAAAAAAAAAAAGCCAATCCGGTAAAGACATGACTTGTTTCAGCGTTTTAACAAGTTCTTAGCGAGTCGGGGCCAGAAGGCAATGGAGATTAAAATGTAAAACCAGCGGTTAGTCAAAGGGGAGGCAGTTTCTTCTGCTGGACTGTAGCAGAGGAAGTCAGTTGCACACATCAAACAGAAGGAAAGGAAAGGACAGGAAAAGAAAACCCAAGCGATTTGAAGGCAAGCATGCAGGTGAGATTATATAACAAGCACGCTGGAAGAAAAATTCAACATTTGGTCTCAACAGGTGGAAGGAGATTAGATCTCCTTTGTTCAATGTTGAGGCGCAGAACATCCAGCAGTATTTGGGTCCAGCTGTGACACCCACAGATGCATATATTTGGAAAGGGACAATTTGCCATGACCAACTCACCACAGACCTCTGGGGCCTCTGTGGCTCAGGCTGCTAATGCAGTCTATTATTAACAGCGGCTGCCTGCAATTACTGCAGGTTCTAGTCCCACCAGGCCCAAGGTTGACTCAGCCTTCCATCCTTTATAAGGTAGGTAAAATGAGGACCCAGATTGTTGGGGACAATAAGTTGACTTTGTATATAAATATACAAATAGAATGAAGACTATTGCTAACATAGTGTAAGCTGCCCTGAGTCTTTGGAGAAGGGCGGGATATAAATGCAAATAAAAAACAAACAAAAAAACAAACAAACAGACAATTTGCCCCAGCCAGCTTGCCACTGGCCAACTCGCCACAAGAAAACTTGCTGCGGGACTGTCAGGTTCGGGCAATGAAGAGGCAGGGGACCAGTGAGTGACAACAGCTCTTTAGTTTATTGTGACCCCAGCGAGCACAACCGGCAAAAACCCCTCTTTAAATACTCTTTTGGTTGAGGCTTCAACCAATCAGCAACGTGCAATTTTCCCGCCCAAAATTCCCTCTCAAAGTTCAAAATACATTACAGGGACGATTCAATTATTCAATTATTTAAAATAATTAACAATTATTTTAATTGTTGTCGGTCACGTTTCATTTTGGCATCCTTTGGCATCCTTTCTTTAATTATTCTATTCCACAGTTCCTTTGAGAGCTGTGCAACTCTTGTCCTATGGCGAGTTGGCCATGGTAAGTTGTCCCCCTGGCGAGTTGGCTGCGATGAGTTTGGTCATGGCAAGTTGGCCATGGAGAGTTAGCTGTGGAGAGTTGACCGTCGACGCGCATATATTAGCCTTAAGGAAGACCATGTTTGACGTGGATTTTCCAATTTCTTTTTCTTCTTGGAAAGTGCAGGCAACAGGCACTAAAACAAAGATGTCCATTCTTGGCAACTTTAAGACTTGTAGATTTCAATTCCCAGAATTCCCCAGTCAGCATGACTGGCTGGAGAATTCTGGGAGTTGAAGTCCACAGGTCTTAAAGTGGCCAAGGTTGGACACCCCTGCATTAAAAGAAGAACTATACAAGAAGACAGATGGGGTACAAACCCTGGACACTTGCTGAAGAGCAGAACAAGTGTCTACTGGTCCTTAAGATCACTCATGTCCTATTTATACCTGGAATCCTCAGAAAGTCAAGTTAATTGTAATGTTGTAATGTTTATCAGGCAACTAAATCTTGCTTTAAAATAAGCCTTTAACGCAAGTGTTGTGGTCCATCAGCAGCCTGCGGAACTGGCAATGGAGTCGGACAGCAAGGAGGCTGGAGAAGGCCCATATGAGAGCTCTGCATTGGAGGCTGAGGTGGGGCCAGGGCCATCGGAGAGTGAGGTGCGGACTCCAGAGCCTCCAGACATTGATAATAGTGATGCAGAGGAACAGGAGGAGCACGCATGAGAAGAGCTGCCAGAAGGCAAGAGCAGCTCAAGCAAAGAGGACGACTCGGGACTAGGGCCAAGAGATGATTGGCCCCTCCCATAAGGCTTAAAACAGACCAGCAATGGTGTTTGGGCTTTGCCAGAAAACAACGTTGGTAGCTTCGTCTTCTTGCATTTATTTTTGTATCGGTGTCTTCTGAACGTTTGCCAAGAAAGGCCTTTGGCAGTTTGCCTAATTGGACCAAGGTTTGCGATAGGACTGAGGAATTTGTGTTGGAAGGAATTTGCTTTAATTTAGTTGAACTACACTGAGAATGAAGTCATTCTCAGCTGTTCGAATAAGGTTTGTTTGTTTTTACACTGACTAAATTTCCTACTACCTACTTGGGCCTGGGTTACAACAATAAGAAAGGAAATGAGCTGGGTTTCTGCAGGAAGATTGGGAGATGATGGTCCATCTAAAGTGTTGGAGGATTGCACTGGCAATCTCCAAGCATCTTTACTTGAACTCGGAAGAGGCACCACCTTATCTCCACGACCTCCTAAGAAAGTGCATGTTGTGTTTAATTCTGGGGTTTTTTTTTAATAAAATGACACACACACACCCATCCTCCCCATACAAAACTGCCTGCGCACATTGGCTGTATTCAAGGCAGGGGATGGCTAAGAACTACTGCTTTTGTCCTTTCCTGGAAAGGGTGGAGTTGCAGTGAGTAAGGTGAAGATGCCAAATATGTGGAACCAGGGATTTCTGGAGGAAGAGGGCTCCAGAATAAGGAGGTTTCCTTTAATTTTAACTTTGTTCAGCAAATTGAAAGGCTTGTATTACAGCTTCTGGGTGTTTCCCAGGAGAACCGAGGTCAGAGGTAATTCTGCAGTTATTAAAACCAAAAGTGTTCAAATGATGTTATTGACCGGCGCTGCAAGGCCTTCGCTGATGAATTAAGTCATGATTAGTCTAACCATGGTTATTGAATAAACTATAATTGGCAGGGCCGAAGGCAAGATCCAACAAATCTACAGAACGGTGTTGTGCGATGTAGGAACGCAGTCATTATAAATCAGGAACCACATGTAGCAGTGCCTAACAACAATTCCCAACCTCCCTAAGAATCAAAGAGTAGATTTTTTGCAAAGTTATCTAAGAAAACCAGGACTGGGCAGAATCTGTGCAGATTTCTTTCAGAGTTAATTAGGTGCAAGTGACCTTCTTGTAGGTCTCATCCCACTGCTACATAAAATGAACACCTAATGTATTTATAGTGTGAAATTAATGTTGCTTAATATTGGTTTGCACATTCCTTCTGCCACCCACCACCACATAAAAAATATTTACACTGCAATGTTTTGGTAGCACAAAGCTTTTAAATCGATGACAGGTAGTCTGCTGGGAGGGGGACTCCAGATAAATGTATTAAAACATCATTTTACAGTAATTAACAGAGAGGGGGGTGGGAGAGAGAGAGAGAGAAGACTTTCCTTCTTGTTAAATATGTCAGAATATGCATCTGTGCAACCAAGGAAACATGTGACATTTTCTATTGGGATGTACTCAGAGGTGGTATTTAGCTGGTCCGCAACAGTTCGGGCGAACCGGTAGTGGAGCGGCTCCACATTGTGCTATTTAGGCATGTTTTTGAGGCCGGGCACATACACGGAAGGTGTGTGGGTGAGCAAAGCGCATGTGTGAAAGGCTGGGTGCATGTGTTGACAGTGCGCGTGTGGGGCAAACTGTTGGTAAAGATAAGCGAAACCCACCCCTGGATCAGTGGTGGGTTGTCCCCAGTTCTATAGAACCGGTAATAGAACCGGCGGGAGGCTCCACCCACTGACCCAAACATCATCAAAACTCTTCTGCGCATGCACAGAAGAGCGCATGTGTGTGTGAGCGGAGTGAGTGCACGAGCGGAGCGAGCGCACTAGCACAGGCGGACACGATGCAAACTGGTAGTAAAGATAAGTAGAACCCACCCCTGCCCTGGATGTACCATGTTGAGGAGGAGGAGGAGGAGAAGGAGAAGGAGAAGGAGAAGGAGAAGGAAGACTATTGCCTTACACACTGTAAGCCGCCCTGAGTCTTCGGAGAAGGGCGGGGTATAAATGTAAACAAAAAAAAAAAAAAAAAAAAAAAAAAACTTCAAGCAGCTACCACAAGCACCAGAGGGCAGGACAAGAAACAATGGATGGAAACTAATCAAGGAGAGATGCAACCTGGAATTAAGAAGAAACTTTTTGACAGTGAAGACATTTAACCAGTGGAACACCTTGCCTCCAGAAGTTGTGGGTGCTTCATCACTGGAGGTTTTTAAGAAGAGACTGGACAGCCACCTGTCTGAGATGGTATAGGGTCTCCTGCTTGAGCAGGGGGTTGGACTAGAAGACCTCTGCAGTTCCTTCCAGCTCTCTTCTATTCGAGATAAACAGAGAAAATCCCTTTGCCCAACAAATAAGCCAGTAGGGGCTCAGCTCCACTCAGCTATTTTCCTGATAGGATTTGTACCTCTCGTGAACCAAAGCAAAATGTGATATACACAGGAGAGGGGGCGGGAAATGTAATTTCCTGCTACTGATGCAAAAATAGACTTGGTCGGCCCACCGGTTTGTGAGAACAGGCTGAAGATGTAACCTTGTTTAATTGCAACCAATCAGGAGTATTCATTTGGGGTGAAGGAAGGGCAGGGCAATATTATGATTCATCTCTACGGCCATCCTCTTTAAGTTCTGGAGGTTTGCTATTCCTATTAGATGCATAGAATCAGCAAAGGGCCGCGATGTGGCTCAGGCTGTAAGAAGCCTGTTATTAAAACACAGCTGCCTGCAATTACTGCAGGTTCTAGTCCCACCAGGCTTCCATCCTTTATAAGGTAGGTAAAATGAGGACCCAGATTGTTGGAGGGGCAATAAGTTGACTTTGTAAATATACAAATAGAATGAGACTATTGCCTTACACACTGTAAGCCGCCCTGAGTCTTCGGAGAAGGGCGGGATATAAATGTAAATAAATAAATAAATACTTCAGTTCAGCCAACTCTTCTTATTTCTTAAGATCTTAAACAAGCTGATCTCTTCCATATTGTTCTCTATCAGCCTGAAATACGCCCTTCACCTAAAAGAGACATCTAAAATATCATACTCCACCATCACCAATGAATACAATCACGTTTAGCTTATACTTGGGGAACTAAACAGCTGCTGCTAAGGATTGCAACCAGATGTTCCAGAATGATATGCAACAATTATGCTCGATTTTTTTTAAAAAAAATCTTTGCCCCCCCCCCAAAAAAACTGCATACTAATAAAGGGATGGCACCTCTTCTAAACCAATCATTAATAAATCATAATGTGCCTTTTAAATTTCATACCCAACTACTCTCTGTAGCATGCTATTACGCACACCAGAGAACAGAAGGAAAAGCTGGCACTGTTTGGAAAAATCTTTGCTATCTGAAACATCAATTGCTTAACAATGTGCCTTTTCCAGTTGTGAAACTATTTTTTCTGCACCACTTTTTTTAAAGGGTACGCGTTGCAGAGTGAAGCTGCCTACCACGATGAAGAGGCACATTCTCATCCATTTCGGTTACATCGTTCTTTCTATTCTGCAGATTAGGTGTCTGTCTGTTGGTGGTCTCTGGGGCTTGGCTGTTTTCTTGCAGATATTTCATTGCCCAGCTAGGTAACATCATCAGTGCTAGAAGGGAGGAGGGTTTGTGGAATGGAGGAGGAGGAAGAGGAGGATTGTGGGGTCCTTAGTGCTCTCTCAGCTTGGTTGTTTTCTTGCAGACATTTCATTACCCAAGTAGGTAACATTATCAGTGCTAGAAGGGAGTGAGGTTTGTGGAGTGGAGAAAGGAGGAAGAAGGAGGGAGGGAGGGAGGGAGGAAGGGAGGAGGAGGACGACGACGACGATGACAACTATGTAGTCCACAGTTCTCTCTCAGCTTGGTTGTTTTCTTGCAGACATTTCATTACCCAAGTAGGTAACGTCATCAGTGCTCGAAGAGAGTGGGGTTTGCTTGATTCCTCTTACAAAATCACCCCATACTTCACACTCATGAGTTAAATGCCTAGAACATGCCTACATTTGAGAGATCCCTCTATAGTATGCAGTTTATGCCGTGCATAAAAAACACCCGGCACATTTCCTTCAGATCTACTTAGGCTTTGATGCAGATGAACATAAACTGGGAATAGCATCCAGTAATCAGAACTCAAGTCGGTAGAGTTGGCCTTTTTTTTTTTTTATGATGATGATGTTAAAATCTCGGGGAAGAACAAACACACACCAAAAAGTAACTGCTAGATTTCACTTCAGGGCAATTAAAAACAAGGAGGGATTCTATCCGTTCCTATCAAGGCTTCAAAGAACGAGCCACTCATGGAGCATGATGGAACGACTTGGCTGAGAAATTCATTCCGTTTGCTTCTCCCACCAATCCTATTTAATTCCGCAGTATGTATGCAAACAGCAGCTATTTGATTTCAAAGTGCATATGGAAATGTGTATATTAGGGGCACACAGACATACATTGATTCAGGGGGAAAGAAGGGCTTGCTAATCTGTCAATACCAGATGGTCTAGTTACAGAATTGATTTTTAACCCTGTTTATGAGATAGATAAGACCCTGATATTGGGAAAGATGGAAGGCAAAAAATGAGAAAGGGATGGCAGACGATGAGATGGTTAGATAGTGTCATGGACGCTGTGAAGAGTGAAGAGAAGGACCAGGGGAGACACGATAGCAGTGTTCCAATATTTGAGGGGCTGCCACAGAGAGGAGGGAGGTCAACCTATTTTCCAAAGCACCCGAAAGCAAGACAAGGAATAATGGATGGAAACTAAACAAGGAGAGATTCAACTAGAAATAAGGAGGAATTTTCTGAGAGTGAGAACAATCAACCTATGGACAGAAGTTGTCTTCAGAAGTTGTGGGAGCTTCATCACTGGAGGCCTTCAAGAAGAGAATGGACTGCCCTTTGGCAGAAATGGTGTAGGATCTCCTGCTTGGGCGGGGGTTTGGACTAGATGACCAACAAATTCCTTTCCAACTCTGTTAATCTGTAATCTGTAATCTTGAAGATGCAATGAACATGAATTTGGGTAAACTCTAAGAGATAGAGGATGGGGGGTGCTGTGGTCTGTGAGGTTGCACAGACTCGGGAGTGACTTAGCGACCTAACAACAACAACAACAAATAAGATAGATACAAAGATAGACAGAAACAAGAAGGCATGCCATTGTGGTGTGGTCATTAAAACAATATTTTACAAGTGGTGTAAAAATGGGCCAATCGTGCAGCTAGGTGACATGAACTTGAAGGAGTCTCCCATCCTAATGAACAAAATTATTCAACTGATGGATGGCTACTGATACCCATGGACACCAATGATGAATTGGTGGATTGCAGGAGTTGGAAGTCTGGGACACTTGGAGAACTTCAGGTTGGAGAAGGCCAAACAATGGTTAAGTGCCACAAAGATTCAGCCAGGTTCTGCTTAAAGATTTCCAACTCGGGATAAAAGGATTACAGGTAGTCCTCGACGTAAGACCACAATTGGGTCCAAATTTTCTGTTTTTAAGACAGTTGTTAAGTGAATTTCCCCCTTCCTTTTATGACCTCTCTTGCCAGAGTTGTTAAGTGAATCACTGCGGTTAAATTAATAACACGGTTGTTAAGTGAACATGACTTCCCCGTGAAGTCAAACGGTCACAAAAGGGGATCACATGACCCTGGGACACAGCAACGGTCATAAATAGGAGTCAGGTGCCAAGCGTCTGAATTTTGATCACATGACCCTGGGGATGCTGCAACGGCTTGAAAAATGATCGTGTCACTTTTTTCAGTTCTGTTGTAACTCTGTATGGTCACTAAATGAACTGTTGTTGATCGAGAACTACCTGTATTATTATGAGTGAGTTGCATCCCACCATTTCTCCAAGCAGTGAAAATAACTTCCATTCGGGTTATACCTCCCACTCAGAAAAGAAGGCCGGGCTGAAAACCTGAATGACCAAAGCCACCTAGCGAGTTTCCACATGAGCTTCAACCCAGGTGAGCTTCAATCCAGGTGAGCTTCAAACCCAGGTTCTCTCAATCTTATGCTACACCACACCTCTCTCCTTGAGAGATTGGTCTACTTGTGAAAGCATTCTAACCCTTTGTTGTTGTTAGTTGCGAAGTCGTGTCTGACCCATCGTGACCCCATGGACAATGTTCCTCCAGGCCTTGCTGTCCTCTACCATCCCCCGGACTCTATTTAAGCTCACGCCGACAGCTTGAGTGACTCCATCCAGACACCTCATTCTCTGTCGTCCCCTTCTTCTTTTGCCCTCCATCTTTCCCAGCATTAGGCTCTTCTCCAGTAAGTCCTTCCTTCTCATTAGGTGGTCAGAATGTTTGAGTTTCATCTTCAGGATCTGGCCTTCTAAAGAGCAGTCAGGGTTGATCTCCTCTAGGACTGACTTGTTTGTTCGCCTTGCAGTCCAAGGGACTCGCAGGAGTCTTCTCCAACACCAGAGTTCAAAGGCCTCAATTCTTTGACGCTCAGCCTTTCTTATGGTCCAACTTTCACAGCCATCCATTGCAACTGGGAAAACCATCGCCTTGACTGTATGCACTTTTGTTGGCAGGGTGGTGTCTCTGCTTTTTAGTACACTGTCTAGATTCTAACCCATACCAACTTTAATATTCAACTGAACTGGAAGTGTCAAGGGCTGCAGCCAGTAGATCGACTGAATAAACTGCCTTCAGGTTGAACGCTGGCACCAAAGCGGGTATTCAGCATTGATTTGATTTGAATTGAGAAACCTAAGAGCTACGTTTCAGTTGCCCATTTGAGACCCTGTTGGCACTGGACCTCATGAACTTTTTCCAAAGAGGGGAACGCTGGAAGCTGCATTATGCCAACTCAGAATCTCCATGGAGCCCATAATTGAGCCTTCTGAAAAGCGGTGTCCTTCCAGCATCTCCAGCTGAGGTGCGCGAAGATTTGGGCTTTGACATGGAATGCAAAAAACATAGGTAACAAATGATTTCAGTTTGTTCCTTTCAGCCTTTTGCTTCCAAATTTTATCCCGACCAAAAAAGCTACGGGAAATGCATAAAGAAAAATGCAACCTGGGGCGGTGGGGGAATAGAAGGGAAAGAGGAAAAAGCTCTAAGGGGCGCACAAACAAAGCAGACAAAGCATTCTCCTTCATGAGAAATTTGGAAACTGAAGTCCAACAAGCCTTTTCTGAACAGCAAGAAGTGACTCAGAAACCTCTTCTCACTGTTTGAGAACCCTGGCCTTGGAAACAGATGAGTTGTGTGAAGGAGCAATGAAGTGGGACCTTCAGGAAGGTGTGGGGCAGAGCAGTGGTGGGACTCAACATTTTTTACTAATGGTTCTGTGGGCGTGGCTTGTTGAGTATGGCAGGGGAAGGATACTGCAAAATCCCCATTTCCTCCCAATCAGCTGGGAGTCAGGAGGCACAGAATAAATGGGGACAGGACCAGTCAGAGGTGGTATTTACAGGTTTTCCAAACTACTCAAAATTTCCACTACCAGTTCTCCAGAACTGGTCAGAACCTCTGGGGCAGGGGTGAAATCCAGCAGGTTCTGGAGAACTGGTAGTGGAAATTTTGACTGGTTTGGAGAACCGGCAAATGCCACCTCTGGCTGGCCCCAGAGTGGGGTGAGAATGGGGAGTTTGCAATATCCTTCTCCTGGAGTGGGGTGGGAATGGAGTTTTTGCAGTAATCCTCCCCTGCCACACCTACTAAGCCACACCTACCATGCCACACCGTGCCCACCAAGCCATGCCCACAGAACCAGTAGTAAAAAAATTTGAATTTCACCACTGATGTGGGGGCTGGTGATTAACAGAAAAGCAGAGTTGGAAAGGACCCTGGAGGTCTTCTAGTCCAACCCACTGCTCAAGCAGGAGACCCTACACTATTTTAGACAAATGGCTGTCCGATTTCTGCTTAAAAACCTCCAGTGTTAGAGTGCTCACAAGTTCTGAAGACAAGATATTTCTCCAATTAATAGTTCTCGCTATCAGGAAATTTCTCCTTAGTTCTAGGTTGGTTGTCTCCTTGGTTAGTTTCCATCCAATTGCTTCTGGTCCTGCAAAATTTAAAAGATCTTCCAGATCTTCTTCCAGACCTTCACAGAGACAGGACGACAAAACTGCAACAGCCTTCAAAACTGCGGTAAGCACTCTTGCTTGGCGGTGTTCCTCTTAACGAATCACGCTGGAGGTAACGTGTGTGAACTTCAAGTGTGTAAGTTTAAATTGAGCAACGTTCCTATTAATAACGGAGTTTAATTAAGACGTCTATAATGTTTTTTAATGAGAAAAAACGTTGAACGTCCTTCTGGAATTTTCCCAATCGAATTAATATTGAGGACTTCAGGCATTAATACAAGTAGTGTTACAGGAATTAAAATTAGGTCTAAATTAGGACGTGCCACTTCAGTGGTGTGGTTGTTGTTGTTGTTTTTTAAACACATCCACAGCTTGCTGGAACTATATTACACACTTTCAACAAAGTAAGGATCCTAAATGATTTGCAGACTCTACTTTCAGAAAATGTTCCACCGGACTTTAAAAGGATGACTTGTTTTTTTAAGAAAACAAAAATTTGCTGACTGGAATTAGTCACCAGAAACTGGTGAAAGGATATCTTAAAATCCAGTAAGCAGGGGTTAAAACCTTAAAATCCAGTAAGCAGGGGGCCGGACTAGAAGACCCTCAAGATCTCTTCCAGCTCTATTCTATTCTAGCATATAGAATTTTGCTGGCCACATGACAAAAGGATGAGAAACAAGATGACAGTCTTTTCACACCAAAATCCTCTGAGAACATCTTTTCCCTCCCAAACCCACAACATTCATAGCCATTTTTTCTCCTTTTCAGCAACTGACACCTCAAATGATAGTCGGGTATCTTCAATTATTGTATCATACCAAGATTTATGACTGGAGTCCATCCTCCATTTCAT
This sequence comes from Ahaetulla prasina, assembly GCF_028640845.1. Lineage (NCBI taxonomy): Eukaryota > Metazoa > Chordata > Lepidosauria > Squamata > Colubridae > Ahaetulla > Ahaetulla prasina. Next base: position 4,139,326 of record NC_080550.1, read on the forward strand.
CATCCTTACTGATTTAGTCTTTGAAACAGGGCTGTCCCACCTTGGCCACTTTAAGACTTGTGGACTTCAATTCCCAGAATTCCTGGGTGACTGGGGAATTCTGGGAGTTGAAGTCGACATGTTTTAAAGTGGCCAAGGTTGGAACACCCCAGCTCTAAAATCACTGACAGGTCAAAATGGACACACCAACCAAGCAATCACATATGAGTCTCTTCAGGAGAAAGCGCCAGTCCATTCAATTGTCTTTACTCCAAGTGGATTTGAGAAGTAAGACCCAAAGGTTGTGGTTGTAATGCTGTTACCTTCAACTGTGCTAAAGAGAGCTGGATGTTGGTGCCTTTTTCTTTCTTTCTTTGTCTCCGTTTTTTTCTTTCTTTGTATTTTATGCTTCCATAAACTAATGTTGTTGTTGTTAGTCATGAAGTCATGTCCGACCCACTGCGACCCCATGGACAACATTCCTCCAGGCCTTCCTGTCCTCTACCATCCCCTGGAGTCCATTTAAGCTCATGCCGACTGCTTCAGTGACTCCATCCAGCCACCTCGTTCTCTGCCGTCCCCTTCTTCTTTTGCCCTCCATCGTCCCCAGATGAGGCTCTTCTCCAGTGAGTCCTTCCTTCTCATTAGGTGGCCAAAGCATTTGAGTTTCCTCTCCAGATTTATTTATTTAGTTAGTTAGTTAGTTAAACTTTTATACCGCCCTTCTCCCGAAGGACTCAGGGCGGTGTACAGCCATACATAAAAACAATAAAAAATATACAAAGTTAAAATATCAATTTAAAATACATATTCAATAATGGCCGAATTAAAACCGTCAATTGACCCAACCTAAAAATACCCCATATAAAATTACAAAATTTAAAATTTAAAAAATTTAAAAATTTTAAATCAGGCCAGTCCCGCTTGGATAAATAAGTAAGTTTTTAATTCCCGGCGAAAGGTCCGAAGGTCAGATATTTGGCGCAAACCGGGGGGAAGTTCGTTCCAGAGGGTAGGTGCTCCAACAGAGAAGGCCCTTCCCCTGGGGGCCGCCAGCCGACACTGCTTGGTGGATGGCACCCGGAGAAGACCTGGCCTTCTAAAGAGCAGTCAGGGTTGATCTCCTCTAGGACTGACCAATTTGATTGCCTTGCAGTCCAAGGGACTTGCAGGAGTTTTCTCCAGCACCATTGTTCAAAGACCTCAATTCTTTGATGCTCAGCCTTCCTTATGGGATACTAACAATAAAAATTGAGAGAGAAAAAGAAAGAAAGAGAAGGAGGAAGCCTACAGAAGAGTGCATTTTACAAATATGGAGGTAGAGATTTTAAGAGTGTGGAGTCTACCATAGAAGAGTCCTATTATCTCATCCATGTCCTACTAATTTCAGATCAAGCAAGGAGAAGATTAAGATCTTGGGTCTTCTTGGGAGGTTCTCCCTAGATGGATAGATTTGAATCCAGCAAGGTATTCTCTGAATTAATCTCAATGTAACTTGTTTTATTAGTTTATGGAGACAGCATACTAAAAAGCAGAGACATCACCCTGCCAACAAAAGTACGTATAGTCAAGACGATGGTTTTCCCAGTTGCAATAGATGGCTGTGAAAGTTGGACCATAAGAAAAGCTGAGTGCCAAAGAACTGAGACCTTTGAACTCTGGTGCTGGAGAAGACTCCTGCGAGTCCCTTGGACCTTCTGACAAGCAAAGTCAATAGGGAAGCCAGATCCATTTAACAACCATGTTACTAACTTAAAAACAGGAGTGATTCACTTAACCACTGTGGCAAGAAAAATCATAAAATGGAGCAACACTCTCTTAACAACTGAAGTGTGCACATTTAGCAGACTGAGAGTCTAGAGGTGGTATTATTTTCCACAAATCAAGTTGACATCAAGGCAAAGAATGTGGCTATCTTCCATTTTATTTTTGTATATAATACTAGTATTCTTTTTCATATTGCACACAGAATCTGACAATTAACATGCCCAGGGCAGCATGGTAAAAATTAAAATACAAGACACACATATAAAACTTCTAAAGAGTGAGCCCACTTACAGCTTAACAAAGTAATTTGTAGTCTGCACACACCCACACACATTTTACTCGGCTGTTTTAATTGCTTGGATCATTTTTACTTGACATTTTAAATTTCATTAGCTGCCTTGATTACCTTTTAGGTGGAGAAAGACAGGATTTTTTAAAAAAACAGATATTAAAATAAGCCAATAAACAATTGAAACCAAAGCAGAATGCAAAAAAAAAATGAACCAAGAAGATTTAGCCCAGGTGAAATATATCAGCGTTTTCTGAGGGAAAGCCAGCTCAATACCACAAAACACTCCTCAACTCAATTAGATAGATAGATAGATAGATAGATAGATAGATAGATAGATAGATAGATAGATAGATAGATAGATGGATGGATGGATGGATGGATGGATGGATGGATGGATGGATGGATGGATGGGTGGGTGGGTGGGTGGATGGGTGGGTGGGTGGGTGGGTGGGTGGGTGGGTGGATGGATGGGTAGGTAGGTAGGTAGGTAGCTAGATGGATGGATGGGTGGGTGGATGGATTTGTAGGTGGATGAATGGATAGATAGATAGATAGATAGCTGGATGGGTGGGTGGGTGGGTGGGTGGGTGGTAGGTAGGTAGGTAGTGGGTGGGTGGGTGGGTGGATGGATGGGTGGATGGATGGGTGGATGGATGGGTAGGTAGGTAGGTAGGTAGGTAGGTAGGTAGGTAGGTAGGTAGGTAGGTAGGTAGGTAGGTAGTGGGTGGGTGGGTGGGTGGGTGGGTGGGTAGGTAGGTAGGTAGGTAAATAGAAGACAGACAGACAGATAGAACAGAAGGCTTTTTAAGCAATTTACACAGATTTAAGCTAAACCACCCTCCACGACTAAAGTTGTATTCCAGATTAAAATCTCCTCCTGCCTGTTAAACCCTGGATCTGTCTTTAGAAGTGCAAAATTGTATTGGAGATAAGGCAGGGCAGAGGAAAGCTCAAGCTGATGCTGCATCTGAACCACATCTAGATTACATAGGTTCCCGCAATGCGAAGTCACATTTAGGCCGGCCTGAAGCTAATTTGAAATAATTTTTCACAAGCTGAAACGGATGGGAGCTGCGAGAAGCCAATGGCCCACCGACTAGACCGGAATGCATCTGGCTTTATAGCCTAGTGTTGGCTATCCTTATGTTGGATCCGTCAAACTTTAATGGCTGTGGTTGCCTTGTGTAAGCAGAAGCGAAGAGATCTGCTTTAATTGAATTGAATGGTAATGGCTTGGGTTTGAAAGGAAAAACAACAACAAAAAAAGAACTTTTTTGTGCTGGGTAAAATAAGTTATCTTTCGTTTTCTTTCCTCCCAGTTCTCATTCAACTTGAGGAAAAGATAATTTGCTCTCCGAAGGTCTGCCTGGAGGAAAAGACCATTTTCTGACAGATGGATGATGGAATTTGGCACCTCTTTTGAGACGTCGAGGGATGGATGCAACATCTTAGTTCTTTTAAAAACTTCTCTCTCTCTCTCTCTCCCTCTTCTTCCCTCCCTCTCTCTCTCTCTCTCTCTCTTTCTCTCTCTCTCTCTCTCCCTCCCTCCCTTCATCTCTGTCTCTCCCCCTCTGTCTCTCTCTCTTTCTCTCTCTCTCTTTCTCTCCCCCTCCCTCCTCCATATCTCTCTTTCTCTCTCTCCCTCCCTCCCTTCATCTCTCCCCCTCTGTCTCTCTCTCTCTTTTTCTCTCTCTCTTTCTCCCTCCCTCCCTTCATCTCTCCCCCTCTGTCTCTCTCTTTTTTTCTCTCTCTCTCTTTCTCTCCCCATCCCTCCCTTTCCCCTCCCTCCATCTCTCTTTCTCTCTCTTTCTCTGGTGGACTTTTGGCTCTGGACATCTGGAGAAAATTTTTCCCGGAGGTTTCCTGGATTACATTGTTGTTTCTATCAGTACAAGAGACGTCCTGCCCTTGAAAAATTGTTGGAAAGTTCCCCACCCCTCCAGAGAGATCAATTTCATTGGGCACAAATGAAGCAGGGAAGAGCCATTGGTGTCCAAGTTGTAGTTTTATGGCCCTGAAATCCAACATCTTTGCTCCTAGTAGCATCCTGGGAAGAATTAATAGCATTTGCCAATCTCTATTGCAGAGGGAAAACCTTGCTTGCTTGCTTTCTCTCTTTCTCTCTCCTTCTCTCTCCTTCTCTTTCTCTCTTTTCCTCCCTCCCTCCCTCCCTTCCTTTATTTCTCTTTCCCTCCCCCTCTATTTCTCCTTCCTTCCTCCCCTCCCCCTCTAATACTCCTCTCTTCCCTTCCCCCTCTAATCCTTCCTTCTTTCCTTCCTTCCTCCCCTCCCCGTCTAATAGGCCTCTCTTCTCTTTCCTTCCCCCTCTAATCCTTCCTTCCTCCCTCCCCTTCCCTCCTCTAATACTCTCTTCTCTTCCCTTCCCCGTCTAATCCTTATAATAATAATAATAATAATAATAATATCAGCGTTGGAAGAGACCTTGTCCAACCCCCTGCCCAGGCAGGAAACTCTACACCATTTCAGACAAATGGCTATCCAACATTTTCTTAAAAATTTCCAGTGTTGGAGCATTTACAACTTCTGCAGGCAAGTTGTTCCACTGATTAATTGTTCTATTAATTAATTGTTCAGGAAATTTCTCCTTAGTTCTAAGTTGCATCTCTCCTTGATTAGTTTCCACCCACTGCTTCTTGTTCTACCCTCAGGTGCTTTAGAGAATAGTTTGACTCCCTCTTCTTTGTGGCAACCCCTGAGATACTGGAACACTGCTATCATGTCCCCCCTAGTCCTTCTTTTCATTAAACTAGGCATACCGAGTTCCTGCAAGCATTCTTCATATGTTTTAGCCTCCAGTCCCCTAATCATCTTTGTTGCTCTTCTCTGCACTCTTTCCCTGCACTCCTTCCTTCCTTCCTTCCTTCCTTCCTTCCTTCCTTCCTTCCTTCCTTCCTTCCTTCCTTCCTTCCCTCCCAGGACCACAATTTCTGATACATTCTGAGAATAAGGAAGCCTTAATGACTATAATCTAAAGTAAATCATGCACAAGATGAAAGCTTAAAGGAATCTCATTCTGCTCCCATTTCCTTCTGCATTTATTAATGAGCTAAAGTCATCAATATACTCACAGTTTATTGAGCAAGAACAAAATGTTAATATCAAAACTTCCCCTGCAGGTGGTGACATTCTGCTAAGTGCTCTACACTAGATGAATGAAAGAGAAACTCTTGGCTGGCTTAAGAAACGCAGCAGGGAAGTTTCCAGAGGAACCAAAGTCAGAGGGTGAAATACAATTTGACACTGAACAATAGAATGTCAGAAAAAAGATAAATTAAATACGCAATTTTAATAAAAATCAATCTATGTTTGCATAAAGTAAATCTCAAAATAAAATGTGTACCCATTTACATTTCCCATTTATCTTCTATCATCCACTATCAGCTTTCAAAACTATCATATGTTGAACCACATATTGGCAATGGACTCAAATTTGGGCTCATACGGACATTATTCTCAGTGCCCAAGAACTCAAAATTAAAGTTAGTGTTTTCTGCACAGAAATTCTCCATTCTAAGTAGCCTTGTTCTCCCAAAATCTGCTTTCTTTAACTTCTTTGTTACTTGATGAATGGCATGCCTTCCTTCTGCACGAAACCATCCATTTCATGGTCTCACAACGGCAGTCACTTTCCCAAAAAACTATCAGCATTTTGAAATCGTTTGGACTCCACTGCATTTGATAGAAAAAAACCCAGAGCTTTGAGCTTTGAACAGAGCAGTGCTTTGACTGGATATGCAAGCATTCTGCCAAACCTGTATAAGATAAGAGACCGGTCCAAATCTAACATTATCAGCCTTCCCAGGTAGATAGGTCAGGAGGACACAAGAAGCAGCTCAGCTAATTCTGTTTCTTAATAAAGCTACATTAACCGAATTTTGCATGGCTGAAAGTACAATACTCCTATCTTTACAGCTGGGAGAGGGTCCTTCCTGTATGCCTTTTGTCCCACCCATTTTGCAGTGGTGGGTTATTTATTTTATTTATTTATTTAATTTTGTCATAACAATATACACAAGCATAACACAAAAGATTATATAATATATAAACATATATATGAGGAGAAACAAGGTAGTATAAACATATATATATATATAGGGGAAGAAACAATAGGACAGGAACGGTAGGCACGTTTGTGCTCTTATGCACGCCCCTTAGAGTCCTCTTAGGAATGTGGTGAGGTCAACAGTGGATAGATTTTGAATAAAGCTTTTGGGGTTATGAGAAGAGACCACAGAGTCAGATAATGCATTCCAAGCATAATAATTCTGTTACAGAAATTGTGTTTTCTGCAATCTAAACTGGAGCGGTTGACATTAAGTTTAAATCTGTTGGTAGCTCTTGTGTTATTGTAGTTGAAACTGAAGTAGTCATTGGCAGAAAGGACATTACAATGGATGATTCTATGAGCTAAACCCAGGTCCTGTCGAAGGCGATGAAATTCCAAGTTTTCTAGACCCAGGATATCAAGTCTGGTGGAATAAGGTATTTTACTGGTTACAGAGGAGTGGAGAACTCTTCTCGTAAAATACCTCTGGACACGCTCAACTGTATTGATATCAGATATATGGTATGGGTTCCAGACAGGCGAGCTATGCTGTGTCTTATCTGGCCATTCCCTAGGGAGCATCTCTTCTCCCCATCTCCCAAGGTCCATTACAACCATCTCCTTTACAGGTGGAGAAACTGGGGAGTGCATCTTTCTCTGCCCATTATACAGCTGTGGGCTATGTTGTCTCTTATCTGATCATCCCCTAGGAAGCACCTCTTTGCCCCTTCTCCCATTTATCACTTAGACACTTATCTTCCACGCAATGTGGTCTCTCTCTCTAGATTTAGATTAATAGAGTTGGAAGGGACCTTGTAGGTCATTTAGTTCAACTCCCCTGCCCAAGCAGGAGACCCTACACCATTTCTGACAAATGGCAGTCCAATTTCTTCTTGAAAGCCTCCAGGGATGAAGCTCCCACAACTTCTGAAGGCAACTTCTGTTCCACTGGTTGATTGTTTTCACTGTCAGAAAATTTATCCTTATTTCCAGGTTGAATCTCTCCTTGGTCAGTTTCCACCCATTATTCCTTGTCTGGCCTTTGGGTGCTTTGGAAAATAGCTTGACCCCCTCCCCTCAAATATTGGAACCCTGCCATCATGTCTCCCCTGGTCCTCCTCTTCACTTGACCAACCATGCCCAGTTCCTGTAACAGTTATTCATGTATTTTTGTCTCCAGTCCCCTAATCGTCCTGGTTGCTCTTCTCTGCACTTTTTCTAGAGTCTCAACATCTTTTCTATAGTGTGATAACCAAAGCTGGAAACAGTATTTCCACTGGGCAGTTGCTCTATACTGGGACTGTGCAAGGTAGCTATGATGATGATGATGATGATGATGATTTACTTTATTCATTAAATATGAAACTCGGTCAACTGAACATTCAAAAATGCATCACAAATACCATTGACTGGTGCGAATGGTTGATACAGGCTGCTGCCAGCATCCTAGGTATCAACCAAGTACCTTCTTAAGATGTATGATGTTCCAAGTAGTGCAGTTTTTTGCAGTTCTGCTGGTGTTATTGCAGGAAGCTGCAATTTGTTGATGTATCATAAAATTCTTGGACATGGTACCAAGTGCCCCGAAGACAATGGGTATCACTGTTACATGTTTCATCCATAGCCGTGTAGTTTCAATGGCCAGGTCGCAATATATCATGGTTTTTTCCAGTTCTTTTTCTTTGACACTGGTACCGCGATGTCAATAAATTGTACGTTTCGGTTTTTGACAACTGTGATACCTGGCGTGTTGTGTTTGTCACCGTTCCAGAAAAAACCCCACTCCAAGTAAAAACTCTGAGGCAAGCATCTTTCAAAGTTCTAATTACTAGGATAGGTAAACTGGTACATCTGGGAAACCCGAATCTGAGTGGTCTGGGTTTTCCCTCAGTAAATCAAAAACCCCAAAACCATCCCCTCACTCCTCAGTCGATCACATGCTCCGATCGCCAACCATCCCATCTCGAGACAGCACTCCGACCATCGGCCTGATCTTGACCGACAGGAAGATTATGCTATTATGTCTAAAGACAACCCCTCTACTAAATCCCCCCCTCCTACTTTCCCACACATGAGAAAGTGGCAGCATGGAAGCTTCTAACCTAATACGGCTTCCAAAGCTGACAGTGTTCCAAGTGACAATCCGTCTGTATTCGGAAGTTCCACAAGATCTTCACCTTCTCATTTTCTATAACTTTTTCCACTTTGTGTTCCCAAGACTTTTTGGATACAGATAATGATGATGATGATGATGATGATGATGACAACGACAGTATACACAGCAAACGAGATAACTATGCTGGATTTCGTATCACAGATCACTAGTCGAACACTTCCCAAGCGTTTAGGACTGTGTGATGTATCTGCAAATTATGCGAGCAGATCCCAGTAAGGTGGCCTTCTGCAGCTGACCTATTTATTTATTTATTTATTTATTTATTTTGTCATAACAATATATGTAGGTATCATACAAAAAGATTATATAATATATAAACACATATATGGGTAAATATAAGGAGGTATAAGCATATATGTATATAGGAAGAAGAAAAGAAGAACAATAGGACAGGAACGGTAGGCATGTTTTGTGCGCTTATGCACGCCCCTTATGGGTGATCTTATGCACGCCCCAATGGTGATCTTGTCAGCGCCAATTGCTTTTAAGTGCTTGCCTAGGTCTTTAGGCACAGCTCCCAGTGTGCCGAGTACCACTGGAACCACCTGCACTGGTTTATGCCAGAGTCTCTGCAATTCGATTCTCAAATCTTGATATCTGAGAATCGAATTGCAGAGACTCTGGCATAAACCAGTGCAGGTGGTTGTTGTTGTTGTTGTTGTTGTTACATACCACCCATCCATGTAAATGGCTCTTTGTTTTTGATAAGGTGCTCTGCACCCCAGTGGTGATGCCTGCCACTCTGGCTGGCATCCTTCTCTACTTTTCAGTCACTAGAAGGCGCATTGGCATGCTGAAAGATCAGAAAGAGATTTTTTTTCGGGGTGGGGTGGGGGAGAAATGTGACTTGGAAGAAAGGGACAGATTTGCTTCGGTCTTTAAAAGCAAAGTTTCTTTTTCCCCAAAGCAGCTTTTGAAGGGGTACTTCACTTATCACAAAAGGAACGCGTCGTTTTAAAGCCCTGGGCAGCCCAAGAGCCTCGGTTAGCAAAATACACACGCCCCGTGCACACCCCTGCTGGTTTCCATAGTTAAAAATCTTCTCTCACCAGAAGTCATAAAAGATTTAAATGGGCAGCTGTTTTCCTGCAGCCTGGGGCAACATTCAATTTTTTAGAACAAACACAAACAATAAATTGTGTACTTCAGGTCCCGCTGCAAACTATTATTAGTTTAAACTGCAAGCCGCCACCTCCCTTGGAACTGGTATTCCAAACATTGTTTAGCTGGCAAGCTTTTCTGGGAGTTTGCCGTGCCACAGTATGAGAAACAGAGACAAGCCCTGGTACATTTTTTGGACATGACACCATCGGTCTCGAATTAGCCATGCTGCTCGGGGTGAGGGAAAATGAACGACCCCGCTGGAAAATTTTGTTTTAAAAAAGGCTGTGCTTGTTGAAATCTTAGGGTGGGGTAGAAACAGGGGAGAGAAGACCAACTGAGAAATCAATTGCAACTTTCAAAGCCACAGCATTTGGCTTGGGGAGTAAAAGGAAAAAAAAATGCTTCGATAAAATTATGGGCATTCAAATGTTGAAGGGTAAAAATAGAGCGCTGGCAATTTGGTGCTATGCCCACTTCCATAAACATTAGACTGTCCTGTTCAGCTGGCAGGAAATCAGAAGGGTGCAATTTAGGGTAGCCTATTATGGGAAATGTATGTTCTCACTTAAAAGCAAAAACTTGCTCCTTGGAATTGGCCTCATTTAATAAAGAATATGGGAAGAGGAAAAATGAGGAGAGCCCAAAGCAGTGACTGTTGTATTCTTCTAAGTTATGAGGTCTCGTTAACCATGTCTTGTTAGATATCCTTAAGAAATGGGGTTCATCTGTTAGGCTGGGTCAAAATCAATCAAATCTCATAATACCTTATTTGGATATCAGGATCCAGCCAACATCTGTAACCCAACCTCTTTTTCATCTCAGATCCGGTTTGCTTCGGATGAGCAAATTGCAGCTAGTTGTGATGCCAGGGTGTTCTCCACCATCTCCTTTTCAAATTTAATGGAAGAGGAGAATGGTTTTCAAGATCCTCAGTGAGAAGCTGGGATTTATTTCCTCATTTTCATCTCTTCCTTCGAAATAAGTCTCTCCCATTTTTCCAGACAATATGTAAGCGAGGGGCTGTTTCTATGCCATCCGTCTCTATCTACCTGCAACAGTTCTTATGTTTGGTTAAATGCTGCAAGTAAATTGCTACCCCCTCTACCTGCCTTTTGGGATTGCTTTGTTCAATAGTTTAATATGAGCCCAAAGACTTGATCTTCAGTCTTCCATTCCCTAAAGGAAATCTACAAGTTGCATTGCTAAGTGATAGAAATTCATTTTGCCTGTGTCACTTTCAAGATCCGACATAAAGCATGGGCAGATGACATCTAAAGTTACTTATGGTTCCTCAAATGATGTTCTTTACTTAAAACACACACACACACACACCACAAACACAAACATGGATACACATACAGCTTTAGACTTGAGATCATCCAAAACACATTGCAATGCTGCCAGTTTGGGGTGGGGTTTAGATATTGCTAATGCATCTGGGCTAAACTGTGACATTGAGAAATCCTTTGATTGAATGTTCAGATAGTAGAATAGAATAGCAGAGTTGGAAGGGACCTTGTAGGTCATCTAGTCCAACCCGCCCCCCCTCCACCCAAGCAGGAAACCCTACACCATTTCTGAGAGATGGAAGTCCAGTCTCTTCTTGAAAGTTTCCAGTGGTGAAGCTCCCACAACTTCCGAAGGCAACTTCTGCTCCATGGGTGGATTGCTCTCCCTGTCAGAAAATCCCTCCTTATTTCTAGGTTGAATCTCTCCTTGTTCAGTTTCCATCCATTATTCCTTGTCTGGCCTTCGGGTGCTTTGGACAATAGCTTGACCCTCTCCTCTCTGTGGCAGCCCCTCAAATATTGGAAGACTGTTCTCAATTCACAACCCTAACTGAGCATGGAATTTCAGTTGTAGCCCATGTTGGTTGTTAAGTGGAACCTCATGTGATCGCGCCCGATTTTGCAACCTTCTTTATGGCAGTTGTAAAACAAGAAAGCAAAGGCTGATTTCCAGGGGGAAAAAAATTCTTCAAAAACTGCATGTCTGTAGGACAATGCATACAGCCGTAAAAGACAACAGGTTGCCAGATGCCCCAAATGCAATTATGGCACTACAGGGTTGTATCGGTCAGTAGTGAAATTCAATTTTTTTTACTACCAGTTCTGTGGGCATAGCTTGGTGGGCATGGTATGGCTTGGTGGGCATGGCAGGGGAAGGATACTGCAAAAATCTCCATTCCCTCCCCACTCTGGGACCAGCCAGAGGTGGTATTTGCTGGTTCTCTGAACTACTCAAAATTTCCGCTACCGGTTCTCCAGAACCTGTCAGAACCTGCTGGATTTCTCCCCTGGTATGGGTGTGTGTAGGCACATGCATGGCCATCAGAACTATGAATCAGAACTTAAACTTATATACTGCTTCACAGTGCTTTTACAGCCCTCAGCAAGCAGTTTACAGAGTCAGCATATTACCCCAAACAATTTGACACCTCATTTTACCAACCCCAGAAAGATGGAAGGCTGAGTCAACCTTGAGCCTGGTGAGATTCGAACTGCCAAATTGCAGGCAGCCAGCAGTCAGCAGAAGTAGCCTGCAGTACTTCACTCTAACCACTGCACCACCAGAGCTCATAATAAGTTGATCAAAGAACCAGACGGACTCTCCCTGGTTTACCCGGGGCCCTTTAAGTGAGATTTTTGAACTAAGTTTCTCCAAAAGGGTATCTTTGTCTAAAAATGCGGGTTGGAATGATGCTTCCCTTCCCATGTCCTTCAAACCTGCCTGGCAATCTTGAATTCAGGAAATGCCATTTTGGCGCTCGCTGCAACTGTGTATTTATAATTTAAGACTTCATGTATTTGATGAAGTGGAGATCAAGATTGCAATGTGTTAATCCCTGTAACACTCCACAAACACTTAGGCTGTAATAAGCCTATCTTTAAAGAACCAGAAGACTTTTGTTGTTTGAACAGGAGTCGAGGAATATGTAGGCCAGGTTGGCGAGAAAATTCAAGTGGCAAATGACTTGAATTGATTTTGCGGTATCAGGTCAACCTCATTCAAATCTCTTTCAGTTGAGTTGGGTGTTTCCTGCTCACCCGTGCCTGCCTTCCATTGGTTCATTTCAAAGATCCAAATTCGATCCATTTGCTTCACTGATACAAACCTGTAAAATGAATCAAATCAAACGTCCAAAAAGTGATCCCATTTTTTCAATCAGATTCAATTCACTTGTCACAAATGGTAGAGATGGGCAGAATTCTGGAAGGTGAAGCATGAAGAATTCTGGAAGATTCTGGAAGTTGAAGCATGGGTGTCGGAAGATTTTGGAAGTTGAAGTATGGGTGTTGGGAGGATTCTGGAAGTTGAAGATTGGGTGTCTGGAAGATTCTGGAAGTTGAAGATTGGGTGTCCGGAAGATTCTGGAAGTTGAAGATTGGGTGTCCGGAAGATTCTGGAAGTTGAAGCATGGGTGTCTGGGGGATTCTGGAAGTTGAAGTCCACCATCTTCAAGTCACCAAGGTTGAAAAACACTGTATAGGGTCTCTTGTGCTAGCAGAGGTTGGACTAGAAGACCTCCAAGGTTCCTTCTAACTCTGCCATTCTGTTCTGTTATTCTGTTATCACTGACCTTTCCTGCTTATTAGTCCAAGGAGGAAGAAGTGTCTTCGTGATAGCCAAATGGCCACTCTGCTGCCATTTTGGGACATTACCAAATGGTAGGGTTAAGAATAGTCTTATTTGATATTACACATAATTACTGCTACAAGGATTGTCTACGGACAGTTCTGGAAAAATGAAAAGGTACCAACAGAGGAAGAAATAATCAAGAAAATTCTGGACTGTGCAGAGATGGATAAAGTAACGAAAGAAATAAAAGAAAAGGAAGAGACAGGATACTATCAAGTATGGACTAAGTGGTACGATTGGTTAGAGAAAAGTAAAAGTAAATATGAATAAATGATGGAGAAAAGAAGGTGATAAATGTATAAAATATTGTCAATGAATAAAACTAAAGATAAAGGGATGATAAAGATAAGGATAAGAAAATGGGGGGGAGGGAATGGAGAATACATAAAGCAGAATGCATGTGGAACAAAACTGACATGTAAATGGAAAACACATATTATGTGTTTGTGTTATATATGTTTGTGCTGTGTTGTGTTGTTGTAGTAAAATTAATAAAAAATTGGATTAAAAAAAAAAAGAATAGTCAACATGATACAAGACCTCTAGGAGGAACTATCAAAACCCACAATCTGGCTGAATTTCCAAAGCACTATTGCAGTTTCTTCCCGTAAGCCAGAAGTTAGCGTTTCAGTTAAAATGTGAAGAGGCTTTACACAAACCTAGAGAGCAGATGAAACAAAATTTTGTCACGACAGACTAGTTTCTAAGGCTGAGCACGAATAAGCAGCCTGCGAATCTCGCCCAAGCCTAAGGGCCTCTGGTGGCTCAACAGACTAATGCAGTCTGTTATTAACACAGCTGCTTGCAATTACTGCAAGTTCAAGTCCCACCAGGCCCAAGGTTGACTCAGCCTTCCATCCTTTATAAGGTAGGTAAAATGAGGACCCAGATTGTTGGAGGCAATAAGTTGACTTTGTATATAATATACAAATGGATGAAGACTATTGCTTAACACAGTGTAAGCCGCCCTGAGTCTTCGGAGAAGAGCGGGATATAAATTCAAATAATTTAAAAAAAAGATTCTACCATAGGTCATTTCAGCATCCTAAGCTGAAATTGGTTCAAGAACCATCCTGTTTCCTCATCACGAGAATTGTTAAAAAAAATAATAATTACACATTGCAAGTCATAATTAAAATAAAGTCATAATTAATATGGCAGATACCTGGAGGTTTATAAAAACAGGTGTAAACCACCTTGTAAATCCACTGGGCCAGAAAGCAAGATTATAATAATGTTAATTAAATTAAGTATATGTGGGAGAAGTGCTGTATTTTTTTCCTACATTATTAAAATAACAAAATGTGAGATCCTTCCTGTACAGGTAGTCCTCGACATACGGCCATCACTGAGCCCAACATTTGTGTCGCTAAATGAGACAAAGCTAAAGGATAAACTCACTTTTGCTGTTCAGTCAGTTTTGACCCATTTGAAGACCTTTCCTACCATGGTTGTTAAGCGAATCAGTGCCATTATTAAGTTAGTAACATAAATGTAAAGTAAATCCGGCTTCCCCATTGACTTTGCTTTTCAGAAGGTCTCAAAAGGTGATGACTCTGGGACACTATAACCGTCATAAGTGTAAGTCAGTTGCCAAACATCTGAATCTTAATCCCATAACCACGGGGCTATTGCAACTGTCATAAGTAGGAAAAACTGTCGTAAGTCAATTTTTCAGTCCTGTTGTAACTTCGAACGGTCACTAAATGAACTGTTGTACGTCGAGGACTGCCTGTATTGGAATCCAGCTAACTTTTCTCTTGAAATCCGGTGCTTTATGGTTAGATTCTGTTTACTATTTATACTACAGGTTCTTTGGAGAAAATGTGGAGAAAGCATATCCACAGGAAAAAAAAAACAATAGCAATAAAACTTATATAATGCTCCATAGTAGCTTACAGTGTTACGAGTGGTTTACAATGTCAATCTATTGCCCCCAACAATCTGGGTCCTCATTTTACCGACCTCAGAAGGATGGAAGGCTGAGTGAAGTTTAAGTCGGCTGGGATCGAACTCCTGGTAGTGGTCAGAGCTAGCTTGCAATATGGCATTCTAACCACTGCACCAGGAAGAAAGGAAGGAAGGAAGGAAGGAAGGAAGGAAGGAAGGAAGGAAGGAAGGAAGGAAGGAAGGAAGGAAGGAAGGAAGGAAAAAAGGGAGGGAGAGAAAGATGAAAGGGAAGGAAGGAAGCAATAGCAATAGCCCTTAGTCTTATAGTGCTTTACAACCCTCTCTAAGTGGTTTACAGAGTCACCCTGTTGCCCCCAACAATCTGGGTCCTCATTTTATCGACCTCAGAAGGATGGAAGGCTGAGTGAAGTTTAAGTCGGCTGGAATCGAACTCCTGGTAGTGGTCAGAGCTAGCTTGCAATATGGCATTCTAACCACTGCACCAGGAAGGAAGGAAGGAAGGAAGGAAGGAAGGAAGGAAGGAAGGAAAAAAGGGAGGGAGAGAAAGATGAAAGGGAGGAAGGAAGGAAGGAAGGGCAATAGCACTTAGACTTATATACTGTTTCATAGTTCTTTACAGCCCACTCTAAGCAGTTTACACAGTCAGCATCTTGCCTCCCAAAATCTCGGTCTTCATTTTACCGACCTCGGAAGGATGGAAGGCTGAGTCAACCTTGAGCCAGTCAGGATTGAACTGCTGGCAGTCGGCAGAATTAGCCTGCAATACTGCATTCTAAGCACTGCTCCACCACACCTCAACATTTGTAACCAACATTTTCAGTCCTGCCCTTCACTCTTCATGAGACTGTAGCTGAAAGAGGCAGAGATTCATCAGAAATGTAAGAACATCTGAAAAACAGATTGGGTTGGTCTTGAGAAGTTCTTGAGTGTCTACTCATACTGCTCTGACTAATAGCTACAGGAATTTCTTGGTAATGCCCACACTTTTTGAAAAAAAAAACTCAGAAAAGGTTTTTCTGTTAAAAAAAAAACAGATAGTGGGAATCATCTCAACTGTCCAGCAATTAGGCGAAGTTTTCTGAAACTCTAATAGATACAGTTCCTCGCAGTTCAAACTTTGTGATGCACAACAGCAATTAATGGAGCTAAGCAATATTCCAATACTTCTTGGCAATATAAGGTTGAAGATAGTTGAACTCTTCTGTGTTCTTATTCCTTTATTGGCACTTAAACTCCAGCAGTGCCAGATGAATCATGAAAGGCAGAAGTAAATACTGGGGACGCAGCAACAGTACATTAATTGTTTGTTAAGTCACAAGATTTGATGGCGAAAGATTTATTTAACACATCCCAGTGCTGGGCAAAACTAACAGCCTTGAGAAACGTAGCAGAATGATCTAGTTTCTACTAGTCAGGCTTTTTTGTTAAAAAAAAAATCGATTTATCGACTTAGCCGGGCAATTTTTAGTATTTGGTGTCCAATCTGTATTTGCAGAAAGTGTTGTTTGCTTACTGTGGAATGTTTTTCTTGATTCAATCTAGAGGTATTTGTATACCAGCGGAATGGAGGGTTATTGTCATATAATGGGTTTAGGCAGTGGTGGGATTCAAAAATTTTAGCAACCAGTTCTCTGCCTGGTTGCTGGGTGGGGTGGTGGCCATGGTGGGCGTGGCCTACTCGGCCTCCTGCACCACGGCGGGAGGGGGGCGTTTTCGCCCTCTGCAGGCTCCAGAAGGTTTCCTCGAGCCTCTGGAAGGGCAAAAATGGCCTCCCCCGGACTCCGGAGGCCGGAAACGGATGTGATTCCAGACTTCCAGATCTTCCGGGAGGCCCATTTTTTGCCCTCCCAGAGGCTCCGCATGAGTCCTGCACTTACATGGCATCCAAAATGTATACCTGTATATACACATGAATACATTTTACTGCTATTTTGTGTGTGTATGTATGTGTGTGCCTTCATCTCAGTTTTTGATCCCTGGAGATTGTGTGGAAAGGTCTATGAAGTTTTCTTGGCAAGGGAAACTGGTTTAGAACTGGTTGGCCATTGCTTCCTTCCTAGGTTCGAGTGTAGGTGACTAGCCCAAGGTCACCCAGCTGGAATTGTGCCTAAAGCAGAGCCTGAAGAAATCGTCTCTCTGTTTCTCGCCACTACATCCAACTGACTCTTGCTACTGTCTATTATTATAAAATTATGGTACCATTTGCCAACTAATCCAGACATATGTAGATGCAGAGAGCTAATTCTGGAGGCTTTTTTAATGTGACCACTAGGCCCTTCTCCTAAGGAACCTCACTCTGCAGCTGGTTGGGTGAAAGATCATTATCCAAAGAAACCCACAGCTGGGCAAGATCTAGCAAAAAATCCCAAAACATTAATGCTGTCTGATAATCATGATTCTTCTCCAATTATCTTCTCTTGCTTCTGTCTATTTCCTTCGTCCTTTCGGTCAGCTGCATTAGGGATCTTTCTACATCTGAGTGCCAAAGAACCACCATGCTGGGATGAATTTCTGTGCAAAAACAAATTACACCTCTGCTTGATGTGCCACAGAAGTAATCTGCGGTCAGGAGCCCAGAGGTTGGCTCTTGTTAATGGCATGTGGGAATGACCTTGATGTCAAGCTTGCCTGACCTGCTCCTGAGTTGCCATAGGAAGAAGAGGACGGGAAGAAGAGTAAACAACATCAGAAAAAGAAGCAGTTGATCCTGCAGAATAACAGAGTTGGAACAGACCTCGGAGGTCTTCTAGTCCAACCCTCTGCTCAAACAGGTAACCCTGTAAATACAGGTATGGCAAACATTTTAGAAGACACCCTCCCTAGTTTCTTGAACTGGAAATTGAAGGGGGGGAAGAGGCTTGCAAGATTCTGTTAATGTAACCTCACCATAAATTTAGAACAAGTTGCAACAGCACGGCAGTCATCAATCTTGCAACTCTGAAACATGGAGATTTGTGAAGCCAAAGAAGAACAAACATTGGTAGCCTCCATAGATCAGAATCGGCAGTCTGGTAACCTCCCCACCCCACCCCCAAGCATTTCATTTTAAGCTATTGGGGTTTCATTCCCAAATGTCAGAAACTGCTACCAATTCTTCTTCCTGTCCTCTATACATCACCAAGTCCACCAAGAACAAGGAGCCACATTTCCCCTCCTGCTCTCTAAACTGCAAATCGACAACAGCCCAAAAAATGGAGATGGAAAGTCAAAAGAAAGAGAGAGGGAGGGAGGGAGGGAGGGAGAGAAGAAAAGCTCATCCTTCAATCTGTTTTGCCGTTTTCAATATAGTCATTTTTTATCTCCTCACTCGGCTCCATTGTCAGCATGTGAAAAGGATACCGAGTTCAGCAGCTACATCAGCAAGAATCAAGCTCCATATATTACTGTCGGGAGCTGGTTGCCTTTTCAGTAGCTTAAACAGATCCCGCACCATCACCTTTGTGGCATAAATATTACAGTGAAATGGAAATGGCCCAGCTACAAATGCATTAAGGGAGGGATTGTCCAACTCTGGCAACTTTTAAGACTTGGGGACTTCAACTCCCAGAATTCCCTAGCCAACCATGCTGGATCGGATCGAATCGTATAGTATAGAATCGTATAGAATCGTATAGAATCGTATAGAATAGAATAGAATAGAATAGGGAATAGGGAATAGGGAATAGGGAATAGGGAATAGGGAATAGGGAATAGGGAATAGGGAATAGAGTGGAGTGGAGTGGAGTGGAGTGGAGTGAATAGAATAGAATAGAATAGAATAGAATAGAATAGAACAGAACAGAACAGAACAGAACAGAACAGAACAGAACAGAACAGAATAGAATAGAATAGGGAATAGAGAATAGAGAATAGAGAATAGAGAATAGAGAATAGAATGGAGTGGAGTGGAGTGGAGTGGAGTGGAGTGGAATAGAATAGAATGGAATGGAATGGAATAGAATAGAATAGAATAGAATAGAATAGAATAGAATAGAATAGAATAGAATAGAATACAATAGAATAGAGAATAGAGAATAGAGTGGGTGGGTGGAGTGAATAGAATAGAATACAATACAATACAATACAATACAATACAATACAATACAATAGAGAATAGAGAATAGAGTGGAGTGGAGTGAATAGAATAGAATAGAATAGAATAGAATAGAATAGAATAGAATAGAATAGAATAGAATAGAATAGAGAATAGAGTGGAGTGGAGTGGAGTGGAGTGAATAGAATAGAATAGAATAGAATAGAATAGAATAGAATAGAATAGAATAGAATAGAGAATAGAGAATAGAGAATAGAGAATAGAGAATAGAGTGGAGTGGAGTGGAGTGGAGTGGAGTGGAGTGGAGTGGAGTGGAGTGGAGTGAATAGAATAGAATAGAATAGAATAGAATGCAGAATGGAATGGAATAGAATAGAATAGAATTCTTTATTGGCCAAGTGTCAGAGTTGGAAGAGACCTTGGAGGTCTTCTAGTCCAACCCCCTGCTCAGGCAAGAAACACTATACCCATGATGGTGACCCTATGGCATGCGTGCCAGAGGTGGCATGCAGAGACCTCTCTGATGGCACGCAAGCCGTCACCCCAGTTCAGGTCCGCTGCACATGCCTGCACACCTCCCACCAGCCAGCTAGTCTTCCGGTCTCTGCCGCACATGCACGGGAGGACACATGTGGGGGTACATGTGCACATCTGTGGGGGTGGGGTGCATGCAGGGGGGCTGCAAGTGCATTGCATTTTAGGGGTTTGGGGCATGTACATGCTTTGGGCACTCGGTCCAGAAAAGATTAGCCATCACTGCCCTTTACCATTCCAGACAAAAGGTTGTCCAACCTCTTCTTAAAAACTTCCAGTGTTGGAGAATTCACAACTTCTGGGGGCAAGTTGTTCCACTGGTTAATTGTTCTAACTATCTAATGTGGACCTCAAAGAAATCGTGTTTGACGCTCTTGATGTAGAATGCATAAGCTCTGAGGGATTTCCAAAGTTTCCTCCATTTCAGAAAAAAAAAATGAGGGGAAAATTCTCAATAAATTCCTAGAAAAATAGCCATAATCATGGTCTTGTTTATCTCAGCAGATAAAGGAAATAGACCAAATGAACAGACTGGTACTCTAAAGATCAGAAAAAAATCTATTTGTCTCCCATAGAGATGCCTATATTACCGCCTTGCCCTTTAAAAGCAATTGGAAAATCACCGTGGAAGATGCCAGGTAAAACAAATTGTAAAAATTGACTAAAGAGCTTATAACCTGATTCCTAGTCAGGGGAAAAAATGGAGTCCCATTCTAAATTGCATGAGGAGGGATACTTATTTAATACAGTATTGAAATGAGCAGGTCAAACTCGTTTTATTTATAGTTCCTCCCCTTTCTGAAGCGTAGGAAGGAGAAAATGAAAAATCAATTTCTCAACTTGAATTGTTTTCAACTTTGTAGTGCTAAAGAGAGCGAGCTTTGATGATCGTTTTAGAGGATATTAAAATGCGCATTGTGTAAAGAATGCATAAAGAATGTTTATTAATGGGTGCTGTATTATGTAAATAAGATTACAATATGGGATAGTCATGCATTAATTAATTACTCCTGAAAAAGCAAAACTGAGAAACTCAGGTGTAAATATCTGCTCCATGTTATTCCATGCTTTGCAGGTCTAGAAGTTTCTCAACTTATTTACTTGCTGGGGCCTTCTCCAAGAGTGGAAAACAAGGTCATGTGTCAAACAACCATATCACACCAAGGTGCTCATGTATGGTTCTGTAGCAGAGGTGGGTTTCAGCAGGTTCTGACCAGTTCTGGAAAACCGGTAGCGGAAATTTTGAGTAGTCCAGAGAACTGATAGTAAAAATTCTGACTGGCTCCACCCCCATCTATTCTCTGCCTCCCAGGTCCCAGCTGATTGGGAGGAAATGGGGATTTTGCAGTAACCTTCCCCTGCCACTCCACTAAGCCATGCCCACAGAACTGGTAGTAAAAACTTTTGAAACCTACCACTGTTCTGTAGCTTGTTCCATCTCTTCTTTATAGAGAAGAAATGTGGCTGATTTGCTACTATCTTTTTTGCAAAATGGAAAGGAACGTGAGGCATAGGGAGGATCATCAAGGGAGGATCAGTTAAATTCACATGGATAAGAGCTTGTGTGGTATCAGGCCCTCAAGACCAAGAAAGATATTTAGAGTTTCTTCTAAGTAATTTCCGTGATGGTTCTTCACCTATAGACAGAACCTTGCCGAACTAAAGCAGCTACTTGCATCGTTAAAGAAAGACTCTGAGAACTTCTAGGCAGTGGTGGGATTCAGCCAGTTCGCACCACTTCGGGAGAACCGGTTGTTAACTTTCTGAGCAGTTTGGTGAACTGGTTGTTTCGAAGAAATCATTAGGGCAGAGAACCAGTTGTTAAATTATTTGAATCCCACCACTGCTTCTAGGGCAGAGCTGTCTTAACTCTCTTTCTCCCAACGAAAGTATCTAAACTTTGCTGTCTTGATAAAAGAGAATATTTGTTGCTCAGGGTTGAACGGTAGGGTTCTTGGTGCTCTCTGAGTTTTCTTGCAGATGTTTCGTTACCAGATTGAGTGACATCATCAGTGCAGAAACATCTGCAAGAAGACCACCAACACCCCATTCTGCTGTTTCTAAGTGCTCCAGAATGCATCCCCTCCTTCTTGGAGACTACATTATTCGCCACATAATGTATGACTCACATCTCAAAGGATCCAATCTGAAACAGTCACCAGGACCAGAGTTTTATTCTTCCAAGCTTTCGGACTCGTGCTGGAACCCATCCTTTTGGGAACTTCTCTCTCTTTCCATAACACTTTTGAGAGAAGTTCCCTGAGGATGGGCTCCAACATGAATCTGAAAGCTCGGAAGAATAAACCTCTGGCCCAGGTGACCGATTCAGACTGGATCTTGCAACTTCATCCTAGGACACCTATATTTGCCTTCATTTCATGTGATGACATGTTTACTTGTTTACTGAAACATGAATTCTTCCCCTGCATGGTTCCAACCCAACTGCACGTCGAAATGAGCAATGAGCAAAAATTCAAGCGACATCACCAACTGATTCCTGCTTTCTTTCAACCTAGGAGAAGAGATCGACTGAACATTTTTGGGCACTACGGAAGGAGGAGGAGGAGGAGAAGGAGGAGGAGGAGGAGGAGGAAGAGGAGGAGGAGGAGGAGAAGAAGAAGAAGAAGAAGGAGGAGGAGGAGGAGGAGGAGGAGGAGGAGGAGGAGGAGGAGGAGGAGGAGGAGAAGAAGAAGAAGAAGAAGAAGAAGAAGAAGAAGAAGAAGAAGAAGAAGAAGAAGAAGAAGAAGAAGAAGAAGAAGAAGAAGAACCCCACCACAAAGCCAGCCCTGAGCGTTTCTCTCTTAAAAGACCCCTTCAGAAACCCAGCCGAATCATCATTAGCCAGTGTGCTAATAGCCTTTATTCACTCAATAGGCAACCTCTTTTCTTGCCAAAGAAAACCATCGAGTTCTCTGGTTTTAAGAGCCCAGCTTGGGGCAAGTTGGAAACCACGACTCTGAGCCAATCTGCAGGTTAATAAGCTTCTTCATAATCACGAGACACAATTTTGTTTGGCGTTCAAAACATCATCCCTCCCCCGTTCAATCATTCCATTGACCCGTGGTTTTCAAGAGAGACAAAAATGCCACCTGTTCAAAACACCACATCCAGCAGAGATATAACCCCACAGAGATATAAATGCCAGTCTGGGAAAGTATTTCCAAATCACACAGCAATTTCCCTTTACTCTTTGCCTGACATTTTCTCTTTCCTTCTCCCTTTCCAAATTATTCTCATATATATATATATACTTTGCTAGATCACATTATCCAGCAGGAAGATGCCACGATGCCTCCAGCAGGAGTGAGGCCGAACAGTTCCAACCGGGCGTCCAGCGATGTGGCATGTGGGTGTAAACCTACATATTACAAGGTCTACGCTTAAGCTTTTTGCAGGTGTCTTGCCCGTGGCTCAGAAGCAAAGTTCGTTCTGAGGCATATCTGGAAAGGCACCAGAGTTCGTACTGAGAATCTGGAGAGCTGCTGTGCAAAAAGGAGCGTGCCAGGTTGTGGGCGGGAAGAGGTTGGTCGCGGAGCATGAATGCTCGCTCCATGCTCGTTCTAATGTAGAAATTGGAGCAAAAAATTGGTGCTTCAACAAAGAAGCTGTAATCTATGAGTCACAGCTCAAGCCTAGTGATAGACTTCTTTGGCTTATGTATTTAATAATTCCGTGGCGAAGAAAACCCTAGCAAGTATGCCAGATAAGTTAAAAAATAACTTGCTCTCCAATATCTACATGAGATCCAGGAGAACAAAGATTACAGGCTGTAATGCGTTCTCTGAGCCCTCAAGAATATCTAGGCTCCTGTAGTGGTATGTGAGAAAGACCTTGAGAAACAGGGCAAAGAGTAGCTGCCTAGAGGATAGTCAGATAAGAGACAGCATAGCCCACTGTTGCATAATGGGTGGGAAAAAGATTTAGAAGGGAAAACTCCCTAATTTTTCGGGCCAGGAGGATTGGTAAAAAGCTTTCAAACTCAGAGATTCTGTTAACGTAGCCTTACAGTATAGTAGTTTTAGCTCACTTGGTTGTGTTTCCTGTCTGATTTATCTGGAAAGGCTGATAGCTCCAAGGAGGTAAACAGTCCCAGAGTGTGTAATTCCCAAACCTACTGCCATATGTATGTTATAACATCTGCCTAGGACAAAGGAATAAAAGAGAGGGACAGATAGCCAATGCAGGAGTCATGTGGACTTATAGAATCATATGATCAGAAGGAACTTGGGAAGTCTTCTACTCAACCTTTATAGAGGGCAGGCATCTTCATATCATCCCAGGGGTATCAATAATTGCTCTAAAAACCCAGTGATGGAGTGCCACAACTTCAGGATGTAGGGTGCTGTTTGCTTCTGCCAAGTCACCTCTGCTCCCCCATTTCTCCAAAGCAATTCACCTTCAGCCTTGGTAGATCCATGCACGCTTTGTTTTCCTTCTAAAAGGTTGCTAATTCACATAGCTTTGATTGCCCTACTCGGTAAAATCCGCTTCCATGGGGCAAAAACATAGACCTCCTCATCCCAGGGGAAATTAGTAGAATACTCCTTACAAAGCAGGAGTGTAGAAACACTCAGAAACTGGAAAACTTGTCTGCTGCAAATGCCTGGAGGGCGCAGCATCTTCCTTTTCAAACGGTCTCAGCAAAGCTGTTTTCCAGAGTGTTGTCCTTCCCCTGGGAAGCGGCTACAACTTCTGGAAGAAAAAAGTGTGACTGCTTGATTTGCAGGAAGTTTGCTGTCATGCTAAAAGAAAGAGATTTGAAGGCCTTCTAGGGAACCGTGCAGAATTGTTAAAATTCAGGAGCAAAGAAGAGGAATATCCAACCCAAGGGATCTATTCAGGGGTGGGCTGCTGAGGGGTCGCAGGGTTTCGGGAGAACCTCTAGCTAAGATTCTGTGCAGTTTGGAGAACCCACAAATCCCACTCCTGCCTGGCCCTGCCCACCTTGCCCCTTCCCTCCCAGGAGTCCCTTTGTGGCCCATTTTGGATGCAGGTAACTGCAGAGCGCAACTCTGGATGCAGAATTGCAGAGCGCGGAGGCTTGAGGAGGGCGAAAAACAGGCCTATCAGAAATTCAAGAAGTCTGGAAATGGACCTGTTTCTGGCCTCCAGAGAGCCTCAGGAGCCTGAGGAAGCCGTTTTCACTCTTCTGAAGGTTCGAGGAAGGCCGCTGGAGCCTGGGGAGGGAAAAAATGCCCTCCCCACATAGTGCAGGAGATTGACTAAACCACACCCACCCAGCAACCGGGCAGAGAACCCCCTAGCTAAAGTTTTTGAAGCCCACCCATGGATCTGTATATCCCTTGCGGATCGAAGCTGCTTCTCACGTTCCCATTTTCTGAAGGGCGAAAATAATTAGGCTTCAACAAGTTTGTGGGAATCTCTTTTAGCTGGGTAGTTTTCTTGCAGATGTTTCATTACCAAACTAGGCGACATCATCAGTGCTGCGCAAAACCACCACGCTCAGAGAGCCCCAAGGAGCCCACAGTTCAACACTGAGCTACAAATATTCTCTCCAATCAGTAGTCCCAAAGGTACTTTTTTCAGGAGTCGACTGGACTTTCTTGGTTGTTTTTCTTTTCTTTTGAAGACATTTCGCTTCTCATCCAAGAAGCTTCTTCACTTCTGACAGGATAGTGGGAAATGGATGTCAGAGCCAAAGAAGCTTCGTGGATGAGAAGAAAAACATCTTCAAAAAAACAACAACAACCAAGAAAGTCCAGTTGCCTCCTGAAAAAGCTTCTTTGGGACAATCATGACCTGGATGACTGAGAATCTCTGCAGATTTTTTTCTCCCGTCGGCATCAACTAGTTTCTTCATCTGGTGTCCAGAATCCCACCCACCATGAAAGAAGAGTGTTGAAATCCCACCATACCTACAGGGCCCCCAAGTAAGGAAAGGTGACCTAGAAGAAATCACACATGGAAAGGAAGGAGATCAGTTGCTTCCTGTTCCCAACTTGAGGTCTTCCTTTTGAGCAATCCAAAAACCCTGCAGTCATTTTTGGCGCACCCACCAACTCCAAACGCAAGCTTGCTTTGGAGATCAAAGTCGACTCCGAATTCCACAGAGAAAGGTCGCTTAACCTTTCCTGCATGACTGGGAGTCATTTTGGTGTTTTAACATAACATAACATCAGAGTTGGAAGGGACCTTGGAGGCCTTCTAGTCCAACCCCCTGCCCAGGCAGGAAACTCTACACCATCTCAGTCAGATGGTTATCCAACATTTTCTTAAAAATTTCCAGTGTTGGAGCATTCACAACTTCTGCAGGCAAGTTGTTCCACTTATTAATTGTTCTCACTGTCAGGAAATTTCTCCTTAGTTCTAAGTTGCTTCTTTCCTTGACCAGTTTCCACCCATTGCTTCTTGTTCTATCCTCAGGTGCTCTGGAGAACAGCCCGACTCCCTCTTCTTTGTGGCAACCCCTGAGATATTGGAACACAGCTATCATGTCTCCCCTAGTCCTTCTTTTTGTTAAACTAGACATACCCAGTTCCTGCAACCATTCTTCATATGTTTTAGCCTCCAGTCCCCTAATCACCTTTGTTGCTCTTCTCTGCACTCTTTCTAGAGTCTCACCATCTTTTTTACATCGTGGCGACCAAAACTGGATGCAATATTCCAAGTGTGGCCTTACCAAGGCGTTATAAAGTGGCACTAACACTTCACGTGATCTTGATTCTATCCCTCTGTTTATGCAGCCCAGAACTGTGTTGGCTTTTTTAGCAGCTGCTGCACACTGCTGGCTCATATCTAAATGGTTAACCACTAGGACTCCAAGATCCCTCTCACAGGTACTAGTATTGAGCAAGGTACCACATATACGGTACTGGTTTTGCATGCAGCAGTCCTGGCTTGTTTGTTTGTTTGTTTGCTCGTTTGCTGTGCCGCTTTGTCCTGGTGGAAACGGCAGTGGAGAAGGTCAGGAGGAACTCTGCCAATGCATAATCAAGCCGTTTGATCCAAAATTCAGAGCTAATGGGAAGCCGAATGTGTCCAACTCCAGCCAAAACACAGTTGTGAGCATTGGAAGCCAAATGATCCTGTGCTATCAGCTGATGATGAACAACATATGCAGGGGGGGAAAAGAATTTTGACCGGCCCAGAAATTGCAAAGAAAAACAAAGTAGATGACTTTTTCAGACAGTTTCTTGTCTTGTAAACATCTTAGGGAGATATTCACACTAGCGAGATTCGAACAGCTTGACAGAATAATAAGATATGGGAGAGTCCAATCTATACCATACAATGAGCGTCTCTGCAGACTTGGCACACATCCTATTTGACTGTTGCTTGCATAAGAGGGTGAGAGACAGGTACCTTGGTCCATATACCAAACAGATGACCCATTGGGATCCCCACATCAAAACAACTTACTTTATGTTTAGCCACAACCTGAAAATAACATTTAACACAGCATAGTACTTACCGTATTTTTCGGAGTATAAGACGCACCTTAGTTTTTGGGGAGGAAAATAAAAAAAATGCTGATTGGCTTTTCAGGTCCCGTGATCAAAATTCAGATGCTTTTTTTTTTTTAAATATGCATTTATATCCCACCCTTCTCCGGAGACTCAGGGCAGCTTACACTATGTTAGCAATAGTCTTCATTCTATTTGTATATTTATATACAAAGTCAACTTATTGCCCCCAACAATCTGGGTCCTCATTTTACCTACCTTATAAAGGATGGAAGGCTGAGTCAACCTTAGGCCTGGTGGGACTTGAACCTGCAGTAATTGCAGGCAGCTGTGTTTTAATAACAGACCGCATTAGCAGTCTGACCACAGCAGCTTGGCAACTGCTTCATACTTATGATGGTTGCAGGGTCCCAAGGTCACGTGATCCCCTTTTGCGACCTTCTGACAAGCAATGGGGAATCCAAATTCACTTAACAACCGTGTTCCTAACTTAACCGCAATGATCCACATAACAGCCGAGGCAAGAAAGATTGTAAAATGGGTCAAAATTCACTTAACGAATGTCTTGCCTAACAACAGAGATTTGGGGCTCAATTGTGGTCGTAAATTGAGGATTACCTGAATTTAATCACTGGCTTCGTTTTGACTAATTATAAGGAGGGTTAAAGCCGGCTGCTTAAGATAGTACCAATTTGGCAAACATTGAAACGTCTTTAAAAATTATTTTTAACCAGAGTGCGTGCTATTTCATTACTGTTGCTGAGCTCTTAGAAATGGATTGCTTATTGTGTCTAGTTGTTTATTTTTAAATAGGGCTGTTTAGTCACAAAGATATCACCCCCAGCTCTTGACAACACAGGCTGCGTTTCAACTCGCTGGCTGAGTCTGCTTTATATTCCTTCAAGCGCTAAACAGAATTGATCCGGGGGCCTGATATCGGCAATCCCACACTCTGCGTTCAAATAATTCGGCACGCATTGCTCCCCAGGTCACTCGGAAGCTGATTTAGCATGATCTTTTGAGTTTGGTGGTTTGAAGAAGCTCTCTTCTGCAGTACATCTTCATACTTTTAAATAGGTGTAGAAAAGGAGCTCTGAAAACCTCAGGATGGTGGATTAAAACAGCCATATCCCGCTTCCAAAAATTACAGTCTTTTGTCTGAATGCTTTGTCAGGTTGAAGGACTGTCTATCCATATCCAGGTTTTTAAAAGTAGGGCTGCCCAGTGGTGGGATTCTACCGGTTCTACCCAGTTCGAACAAACAGGTAGCGGCGGTGACAGGAGGCTCCGTCCACCTGCCTGGATGTCATCATGGAAGCTTTGCGCATGCGCAGAAGGCTCTGTGCATGTGCAGAAGTGGCGCTTGTGCTCACATTTCCGAATCGGTAGCGAAGATGCTGGGGCTTCCCATCAAAACCTAGCATCCTAAGTTGCATTAACATAGGGAT
This sequence comes from Ahaetulla prasina, assembly GCF_028640845.1. Classification (NCBI taxonomy): domain Eukaryota; kingdom Metazoa; phylum Chordata; class Lepidosauria; order Squamata; family Colubridae; genus Ahaetulla; species Ahaetulla prasina. The sequence continues at coordinate 4,167,699 of NC_080550.1, forward strand.
ACACTGAAGATCAAGTGTGGTACTAATACCACTCTATAAAGACCACATCTAGAACACTGCATCCAGGTTTGGTCACCACACTATAAAAAAGTTGTTGACAGTCTAGAAAGAGTGCAGAGAAGAGCAACCAGGATGATTAGGGGACTGGAGACTAAAATATATGAAGAACAGTTACAGGAACTGGGCATGGCTAGTCTAGGGAAGAGAAGGACCAGGGGAGACAGGATAGCAGTCTTCCAATATTTGAGGGGCTGCCACAGAGAGGAGGGGGTGAAGCTATTCTCCAAAGCACCTGAAGGCCAGATAAAGAATAATGGATGGAAATTGATCAAGGAGAGATTCAACCTAGACATAAAGAGAAATTTTCTGACAGTGAGAACAATCAACCAATGGAACAGAAGCTGCCTTCAGAAGTTGTGGGAGCCTCATCCCTGGAGGCTTTCAAGAAGAGATTGGACTGCCATTTGTCAGAAATGGTGTAGGGTCTCCGGCTTGGGTGAAGGATTGGACTAGATGACCTACAAGGTCCCTTCCAACTCTGTTAATCTGTAATCTCTGCCAAGACAGTCACAGCTAGTGATCTGGAAAGTATCTTACTTGCTTTGTGTTAACTTTCAGTTGGTGGGGTTTTTTTGCAGATGTTTCATTACCCTATTAGCATTGATGATATTCCCTAGTTGGGTCATGAAATGTTGCCAAGAAAACAATTAAGCTCATACCGCACCAAGGACCCCACACCCTGGAAAGTTAACACAAAACAAGTAAGATTTTTTTTTTTAGATTGCTATTGTCTTCTATTGATGCTTTCATTGATATTTTTTTCCTTTTGTGGACTTTAACCAAAGGCAAACATCCAACTGTGAATCAAATTAGACCAAATAGTGTTCAATTCTGGCTCCTTCTGCACTGCCACAAACTTCAACACCAAAACTATTTCCAAGATTTTCAACCTGGGAACCTGTTCTTCAAGGATCTTCCCCTTCTTCCCCCTTCAGCCAGCCAATGCTCTCTCCAAGTTGCCAATCATCCAGTGCTAAAGTAAGGTCTTCTCAACACTTCTTCTGCCTGTGTATATTTCTCAACCTCTCCTACTTTATTAAGTGGTGTGGACTTCAACGGGTAGAATTTCCCAGAGCAGCATTCTGCGAGTTGAAGTCCACCCATCTTAAAGTTTGCTGGCTGGGGAATTCTGGGAGTTGAACTCCACAACTTGCTGCTGCAGTTGAAAAATGTCAATCTAGATGAACCATTTGACCCACAACTGTAAATCAAACCCAGTCCAGAAGTGGTATTCAGCCGGTTTGTACCGGTTTGTACCGGTTCGCGGGAACCAGTAGCAGACATTTTGAGTAGTTTGGAGAACCAGCGAATACCACCTCTGGCTGGCCCCACCTTCCCAACCCTGCTGTTCCCTTTTTTTTTTTAGCTCAGCTGATTCGCATGGCAGAGCGGATTGCCGTGCTTCAACGGAGCTAAACAAGGGCTCAGCTCACCAGCGCTGACACTGAGGGTGGTCTTTGATTGCTGCACACGTGCACAAAGCACTCTCTCATAGAACCGGTAGGAAAAGATTTGGAATCCTACCATTGACCCAGTCAATCCATCGCCACACCTTCTGAAGTCAATTGGCTCAGAGCACCATGACTGCTGGAAACTCCACAGCACTTTGAGAACATCTAAGGGTAAAGCCAGTGTTGGTCTTCAAAGAAAAGATCGGCAGCCATTTATCCAGGATGCAATAAGGTCTCCTGCCTTGGGCAATGGGTTGGACTAGAAGACCTCCAAGGTCTCTTCTAGCCTTAAGATTCTATGTTTCTAAGGATCACTGGCAGCATCAAAGGTTTTTCCATGGCAGTGAAGATTCCTTGCATTCAGCTTTAGTGGGAAGACCTAGGAATACCAAACTCGCAAACTTTCTTCCGGTTTGGGGACAGTCCTCAAATAAGCATTTTGACTCAAGGGTTCTGATTCGAATAGAACAACACTGGACCCCTGGGCCCGAAGTCATTTAGATGGTATGGACCCACATGTCCCATGTTCACACTTCCTTTTATACAATGCTGAAATGTTTGCTCCTAGCCCACACCTCTTTTTGACAGTTGGAAATCCATCAGTTAGGCTGGCTGGAACGAGAAGATACCAAACTGGGAGGAGGGAAACGTGTGTTCCGGTTCCCACCTTATTTAGACTCATTGCAGGAATACCTATTCTTTTCTCTTTTCTCTCTGTAGCTACAGCCATTCTTTTCAAGGCTTTCTGATTTTCACGCTGTGCAGGGAGCCCTCTTCTGGAGAAACAGAACAAGCATTGGTGGTTTCTAGGTATCTCTGTCTCTCTGGGTGTGCTTTATAATTCACTGCATTTCTTCAAAAAACTTCAACAGTGTATCATTTTTAGCTTTACTTCCCTTTGCAATGAAAGCTCAATCTATTATTTTTGTGTTCATGCACCAGCTTAAATAATGATGTACTTTTATTTCCTGGCCATCAGTTGGTTGGGCTCACCCAATGTTCTGACAGCTAGTTTGCAAACTACAATCTCTGTTTCCATATATCACATCTGACAAAAAACCTAAATGAATCAGGCTTTGGTGTGCTGCAGTGTGTGGATCCAGACAAGCTAAGGCTACTCAACTAACCAGGGCTAAAAAACCAGCCATGGCTTAATGTAACATTTGAAGCCAGGCATCTTCAAAACTTAGCTGTCATGGCTGCCAACCAGCAATGAAGCTTGTCATACCTCAAAACTATGACAGATAGATCCTATTTTGTGTCACCTGCTGGACAGCCTATCTTCTCCCAGAATCCCATTTGCATAGAGTTTATTGCAGCCTGCTAATGATACATCAGCATACTAAAAAGCAGAGACATCAGCCTGCCAACAAAACTGCATATAGTCAAGATGATGGTTTTCCCAGTTGCAATAGATGGCTGTGAAAGTTGGATCATAAGAAAGGCTGAGTGCCAGAGAACTGAGGCCTTTGAACTCTGGTGCTGGAGAAGACTCCTGCAAGTCCCTTCGACTCCAAGGCAATCAAACCAGTCAGTCCTAGAGAAGATCAACCCTGACTTCTCTTTAGAAGGCCAGATCCTGAAGAAAAAACTCAAATACGTTGGCCACCTAATGAGAAGGAAAGACTCACTAGAGAAAAGCCTAATTCTGGGAACGATGGAGGGCAAAAGAAGAAGGGGACGGCAGAGCATGAGGTGGCTGGATGCAGTTACTGAAGCAGTAGGCGTGAGCTTAAATGGACTCCAGAGGATGGTAGAGGATAGGAAGGCATGGAGGAACATTGTCCATGGGATTGCAATGGGTCGGACATAACTTTGCAACTAACAACAACAATGACACATCATAAAAAAGGGCTAACACTGTCTATTGGGCATCTTGAAGTATCTGCTTCTTTCTCATCTTATGTCTCTTAACCAGAAGAAGCCTCAGCTCTGCTGCTTCTCTGCTTGTGGGATTTTCTACGGTATCTTGACAACTCAACTAGATCCATCTTGGAGATTTGAGAAAGGGAGGCCCATGTAGCAAAAAGGACAGTGAGGGAAAGTTGTGTTTGAGTTGATTTGACCTCACAAGGGAAGAGGGGTATCATAACTTGTGGGAGGCCATATATACTCTCTCCTCTTTGCAAATGGTCAAAACCCACCCGTGTGAAAAGTATGTGCGCCAGATACGGGACAGGGGGAGTCACTCCCATCCTGATGCAACTCCAAAACTACAGCAAAAGGACATACAGCCTAGCTCTAACCTGCCAATGTTGCCTCTGTGTGGACACATAGTCATCTGTACGTACACAGAATGTGTGAAGGTGCCCAGATCAAAAGCTCATCAAGCCACTTCAACCTCAGTTTCCCCAATCTTAGAAGCAGAAACATCAAAGAATGATCTAGCAGCATGCTGGGGAAAAAGTAACAAAACTAATTCAGCTAATTTCTGCAGATTTAGACCTAAAGACCTGTGCACCAGCTATTATTTTACTCTTTAATCACTGTAACTGCCAAACTGGAGATTTTCACATGTCTTTGAAGGATGCTTTGCATTGAAAGGCATTAGGGCAACGGATGTCTTCTCCATCAATTGATCAAAACCAAAGTTTGCCATTTCCGGACTGGATATCAAGGAAGGAAACGTGAATGCTGCTGAACAGGAAAAATAATATATTACTGCCACAGACGAACCATGCTAGACAGCTTGGTGCAAGTAACTTCACCCCTTCCTTACAGCTTGCAGTCCCAGAAGCATTAAAGTTCTTGAAAGTTGAGTAAAACGGTTTTTATCAAAATAACTCCTGCAACAACTTTCCTTCTCCTTCCAGCTCGCCAGCTGTTGCAGAGTCTTCTCCAGACCTCTTTCTCCCAATATTTCTACCACATACTAAGACTTGTTGAAGTGCAACATGGCGAGCAGACTGTCGTTATTTCCTAACTGAAGGGAATAGCTTCCTACTGCGGAGCGCAAGCCGTGCGCCTCTCTGCCCAGACAGATTGGCACATTGTCAGAGTTAGCTCATTCATCTGTTTCATGTTAACTTCCCACCACAAAATAGGATCTTGGGGGTTAAGATCCCAAATAAAGTTGGAAATCACAAAGCCCTATGTTTCAATTTTCTAATAAGCGACATTTAAGAGACGACAATATGGATTTTTTTCCACGAAAGCCATGAAATACAGCCAAGAGGAAAGTGAATTGGCTTTCCTCCATTGTCCTTATCCATAGGAATTAGGGGGTCGGAACAGAACCTTAATCAACCAACGTGATTTAGAGGAGGAATTTTCTCTTTCTTGCTGGCTGTGGATCCTGCTTGCCCTTCCTTAAAAGAACAAGCTAGCATTTACAGTCATCCTACTCGATTGGTGAAGCTGAGATCTAGCGACTTGCCTAAAGCCACTGAAGAAGAAGTTTCAGAGAAGAGTAACTCTAACCCCAATCCTAACTCATGATATGCCATTTGCTAAATAAATAAATAGAGAGGAGCAGTATGGAATTGGATAATCAAGACCTTTTCCCTTTCCTTTCATCCAAACGTCTCGAAGTCAAACTATCAGCATCCTAAAAAACCAGTTCTCCAGATCAAAACAATCACGTTTTCCTTGCTTTAACAATGACTTCAAGCGTCGCACCCTTGGCAGAGCAAATCCATTCAGGCATTTGAGGGGTGGGGGGGCGGCTTTCCACTAAGTCATGGTTTGTTTAATCACAGTTTCCTCCATCAAACACAGTTGGAGTGCTGAACTGACAGCTATGGCTTACAGATCACAATCGGCAGGTTGGGGTAACGCATTAAACCCAAACGAAAGCAAATTGGGAGTATTGTTAGCCTGACATTAGATCGCAACCTTCAGTCTGAATGGCTAACCAGAGCTGAGTCCACCTTAGCTCTTCAATCATTTTGGTTAAGATTCCTAATCAAGTTGCACAAGGAGTGAATCAACACTGCATCTCTAGCACTAAGCATCACTGTTTAGTGTCTAATTTACACGATCCCATCATTTGAACATGAAGACACTGCAGTAAACATCCCATCACTCTAAACATTGGTTGCTGAAACCATTGTCTGCTACACTACCAGCCAAGATTCCAATTTCCCACTTTTTTTTTTAAAAAAAAAATCATTTTACTGGGTACTACTGGGAAAAAGTCAACTTTCAGTATCCCAATGCTCCCCAATCTCTCTTCAATAGAAATCCAGAGGACTGATCTCTGGAAATTTCCTTCTGGACAACCCAGGATCCTACTTTGCATTGAGCCCACACTGTTGTGTTTGGAGATTGTGTGTCAGAATCCCTTAAAAGTGTGAATGCAGCATCAGCGCAATCAAAGCAACCAAAACAGGCAAGGTTTTGTGACTGCTTTGATCTGCCACAAACGAGAGGAGGGAAAGAAGTTAGTGAGAAGAAGGCATCCCCCTCTTAGGAGGCGAACATGTGCTTTGCATACTTAAGTTCCAGGTCCAGACTTTAACACAGGGGGCAAAAATGGTCAGGTATGCAGTGATGGGATAGGAGGGAAAAATCCTGCTCTCTGCTTTGGATACTGGAGAATAATGCAACATAAACGCTGAATTAGTTGGACACCCGGTCCAATGGCTAGAAAGCTGTTGTTTTCTGCCACTTCCAACCTCAAGGGTTAAATCCAAAGCAAGCCTGATCCCCAGACCTAAAAAGGAATTAGTTTATTATTATTATTTCTACGCCTGAGTATCCAACCCTCGAATGGAAAAAGATAGTAGCCGAAGCACTTTCACCTCCTAAGGAGAAGCCAGACGCGGCAAGGCAAAGGAGCTCACACACCAGAGGGAAACTCGCAACATCATGTCACACGCCACAACAAATCACCCTTCGGTACAACACCAGACCTTCCTCCCCGCTCAAAAAAAATAAATCTGTGGGTATCTTCCCAGAAGGAAGACTCGCTCTCCCGCCCCCGACCCCCCCAGCCCCCGCCCACCACAGCAGACAGGAGTTTAGAAGTTGCAGTCTTGCTAGATCCTTGGTTTTTGACAGACAGGAACAGAAGGATATCACAGCAGCCTCTGGATTTTAAAAAGGCTGGGTGTCTTCCTCCCCACACCCCACCCTGGCCCCATTCCACCCTTTTTGCTGGCTTTCTGGAAAGGGGAAAGAGGATATATGATAGTTGAGAAGAAACCGGGGGGGGGGAAGGAAAGGGGGCAGAGATAGTGACTAATGCTCGATTTTTGCAAATCCACTAAGGATTTGGGAGGAGGACTCTGAAGAAGGAGCTCCGACAATCTCTTTTCTTTTTCCGTTAAATTCTTCCCCGTTCTAAATTTCTTTCCAGGGAGGGTGGAACCAGATGAGGAGCTGCTTGTAACGGATATCTCTCCCCCCCCCATGCCCCCACCCACCCCCAAAAAAAGGCACAGGAAAAAAAGAAGCAGCAAATCAAAGTTGAAGCATATTAAAACAGATGGGGGGGGGACAAAATTTCCCCTGGTGCTTGCTCCCCATTCGAGCCGCTGCTTCACTTCTGTAAATAGGGGGATAAAATAACCTTTGCGTGTGCATGCTCAAGCCCACCCGTCTACGCGCACAGCTACGGTACCCACAAATGTACGTGTGGGTCTGTGGGTGTCTTTATCCCTGGGATTGGAGACTAACCCGGCATGTCTGTCTCACAGAAGCTTTTCTCACATCCTCTGCACAGGGTTTCTAGTCAGCCCCTGAGAAATCAGACACTTCCAAAGAGCCAGATGCAAAAAAGAGAGAGGAGAGAGAGAGAGGAACGGAAGAATCAGAGGGAGAGAGGGAGGGGGAAGGAAAAAAAAAAACCCACAGAAATGCTAAAAGAAACCCCACACAGTTTCAAGGACCAAAATCACTAGAACCGGATGCCTTACCTGGCAGAGGATGAAGGCGACCGTAAGTTGAATGTTGTGCTGCATTGTGTTAGCTTAGAAGCTACCTGAGGTATTTTCCTGCATGCGCTCAGATGCACTGAGCATATTTTCCGCTGTGGAACAGCCTTTGAGGAGAGGCAGAGCGCGAGAGAGGGGGAGAGAGAGAGAGAGAGAGAGAAAGAGAGAGAGAGAGAGACTGGGAGACTGTCTTGAGAGCTGGCCAACTTCCCAAATAGAGAGCAACATCACCACCAAAGCATTGGATAAAGGCTGATGACCAGAACCAATAGCTGCACAAGGATCCTTTCTTCACCAATGTTCTCCTTTTTCTTTCTTTCTTTCTTTTCTTTTTTTTTTTCCTTTTGCATTACACAGCTTGGGCACGGTCCCCACTCGCCAAATGCAATTCTTTCAGAAAAGCTCCATGCAAACGGGGAAAGAAGGAAGAAAGTCGCTGCTTAAGAAATCACACGTTTCGTGCAGTGGGTTTTTGAAAGGCAGGCACAGTTCGCCGCTTCCCCTTCCCCTGCTCCAGATTTGCACTGGAGGGCATTGTCAGCCCTGGCAGCCAGTGTGGCAGCAAACATGGCATTTTCTTTAGGGGGGGTGGGGGTGGGAATATTAATTGGGAGGGCTTTATTCTGAATAAATCAAAGTCAAGGCCACCACCGGCTTTGGATACTTCCAAAGTGTTGGAAAGTCTGAGCCGGCCAAGTCCCTTCCATGGAGACCAGAAATCCTGACTGGGTTTTCACTCCCTCTTACAAATGAAAGGGAAGACAGACCGAGTGGACTTGATGGGAAAGATCCAACCCAGGGCCAGAGTTAGGGTTGGACTCCGTTCTTTTAGCATTTAGCATTTAGTATTTATTGGCCAAGTGTGACTGGACACACAAGGAATTTGTCTTGGTGCATATGCTCTCAGTGTACACAAAAGAAAAGATACTTTGATCAAGGTACAACATTTACAACACAAATGATAGTCATAGGGTACAAATTTAACACTTAATGATACAACACTTAACGATAATCATAGGGTACAAATAAGCAATCAGGAACAATTAATATCAATATAAATCATAAGGATTACCAGCAACAAAGTTACAGTCAAACAGTCCTAAATGGAAGGAGATGGGTGATGGGAACGATAAGAAGATTAATAGTAGTGCTGATTTAGTAAATAGTTTGACAGTGTTGAGGGAATTATTTGTTTAGCAGAGTGATGGCCTTCAGGAAAAAACTGTTCTTGTGTCTAGTTGTTCTGGTGTGCAGTGCTCTATAGCATCGTTTTGAGGGTAGGAGTTGAAACAGTTTATGTCCTGGATATGAGGGGTCTGTAAATATTTTCACGTCCCTCTTCTTGATTCATGCAGTATACAGGTCCCGGATGACAGTTTTCAACACTCTTATCTCCTTGCAGAAGATTCTTCAAAGTTGTCCCCCGGGCCAAAATCTGTGAAGCACGCTTGGATTTGGAATACAGGACCTGGAATGTCAAAAGACAGCATCGTGAACATAACCAATTTCAGTCCTACGTACCACAACCCTGCAAAGCAAGCCAGTGTTGCCTCACAACAAAATAAGAGTTGCCGCTGAGGGAAAGGTTTTCTTTCCAAATAATGGCAGAGCCTCCTCTAATATAAGCACAGTGTAAAATGAATGTTAGACTTTCTGTCCTCAACCCCGAATATTTTCCCCTTTTTATTCAATAACAACACTGATGTTTAAAACTAAAGCCAATATGGCTTCTAGAACAGTTGTAAACCAAAGCCGAAAGGCAAAATGTGATTCAAATTAGACATAACGCTTGCCAGGTGTACCTCAAACCAAGGGTGAAATCCAACAGGTTCTGACAGGTTCTGAAGAACCGGTAGCGGAAATTTGGAGTAGTTTGGAGAACCGGTAATGGAAATTACTGGAAAAGAATGGCATTTTTTTTTTTACTACTGGTTCTGTGGGCGTGGCTTAGTGGGCGTGGTGTGGCTTGGTGGGTGTGGCTTGGTGGGCATGGCAGGGGAAGGATACTGCAAAATCCCCATTCCCTCCCCACTCCTGGGTGTAGAATATTACAAAATCTCCATTCCCACCCCACTCTGGGACCAGCCAGAGGTGGTATTTGCCGGGTTCTCCAAACTACTCAAAATTCCCACTACCGGTTCTCCAGAACCTGTGAGAACCTGCTCAATTTCACCCCTGGTCCAGAGTCAGACTCAATGGCTCAATATAACCAAATGAACAGATTATGATCAGGCAAAATATCTGAATAAATGGGGAATTCTGAACTGGGGAGCTGTCAAACTCAGTCCAAGAATGACATAGACTGAGCAATTCAGCTGGAATTTAGTTCTTTATTTGCTTGCACAAAAATAGACAGAATCTTGCCAGGCTAAAGCCTTGCTACTTGAATCCTAATTCTAAAATATATCCTGGGAGATTCTACGGAGTGCCTATCCTAAATTTCTTTCTCTGATCCAGTTCTGGGCTGTGTTGTCTCTTGTCTAACCACCCTCCTTGCTTGGAATATGCTGCCTCCTTCCTGGAAAACTACTGCTTTACTGTAGTCTCTCACACCTCCTCCCCGTTCGTAGACACAATCCATCACAAGAGCAAACCACAGGGAGTTTGCTACTCACATACAACAACCACCAGGCACATCAACTATAAACCAGCATGCTCTGATTTACTTCGATCTGACTTGGAGGAAGCTGCAAAGCTCATTGGTCCAGTCCAAAGCACGTCACATTTTGACCGGGTACTGGCTTAGCCATCATTTTCTGAGCGGGAAGGGCTATAAAGACTTCCTGTTCCAGCCACATCGGTCGTTACCTTTACCAGCCATACATTTGTTCTGTGGTTCTGAACTGGCAGCCCCCAGCTGGAGCAACACCACTTAAATCCCAGGGTGTATGCAGCTCAACTGCTTTAATGCTTCTCGAATCACTGTCTGTGTAATATACAAGCCCTACCACAGACGTGAGAAGAAGAAGAAGAAAAATCCCTCGTCTGTCCAGCACATAAAACAGCTGAGATGTGTATCTGGATGTTGCTTGTGTGTACATGACCAGAATAGCTACAAGGCTCAGGCCTCCTGAATGACCAATCTCCAGGACCACATGTGATCAGTAGGTTTGATGCCTTCTCCGTTGCTTCTGAAAGCTGCATTCATACATTCCATTAACCCACACAGGGTTTCTGTTTCAGTGCATGAAATTGATTCTCTGTGTAGGCATGGACACTCACCCGATGTTTTGAGTAATACACCCATGGAAAACAACTCCGCAGCAGGTAGATTCCTCAAAGAACAATGTATTGGATACATCGTATTGGATACATCATATTGGCACAACTGGTGAAAGCCGACTCTGAAAGTTCCCGTGGCTTTCACCTGATTAAAAAGTACAAGTTTCCCCTTTTCTTCCAAGTCATTGGTCACACTGTCCAATCAGAGTGTTGACTGGTTGCTTGGTTACTTTAGTCCTCCTCTGGCCAGCTACCTGTGAGAATGTCCTTGGTTCCCACAGGAAAACTTTATTGTTTTGGCTACAATACCCCATCTATCTATTTTCCGCCAGGGGTGAAATCCAATTTTTTTTTTACTACCGGTTCTGGGGGTGTGGCTTGGTGGGCATGGCAGGGGGAAGGATACTGCAAAATCTCTGGGACAAGACAGAGGTGGTATTTGCCAGTTCTCCAAACTGCTCAAAATTTCTGCTACCGGTTCTCCAGAACCTGTCAGAACCAGCTGAATTTCACCCCTGTTTTTCCCCCCTCCCTCTGTTGTGTGGCAACCCTGAAGCCTCCAAGATGGCCTCAGCCAGGTTAACTTCAGGATTGACACCCACATCAGCACACTGGGAAGGGCAGGAGGAGCATGTTCCATTCAGTGGTGGGATGGAAGGAAATGAGACTCAGCATCTCAGCAGAAATAGGGAAACCCCTGCAAGAGCAGACCTGGAAGTCACAGAGAAACGAGGTTGTTGGCTGCATCCAGGCTGCTCCTCTTGCCTGCTGACAAGTGTTTGCACTGACCAGAACAGTACTTGTACAAGTCTGCCATCACAAGAGGTTGAGAACTTGATATACATAGACGATCCTCGACTTACGGCCACAACCGAGCCCAAAATTTCAGTTGCTTAGCCGGAAAGTTGCTAAGTAAATTTGGCCCCAATTTATGACCTTTCTTGCCACAGTTGTTAAGTGAACCACTGCAGCCGTTAAGTGGATCACACAATCGTAAACAAATCCAGCTTCGCCCATTGACTTTGCTTGCCGGAAGCCAGATGGGAAGGTGGTGGGTGGTGAACACATGACTCCAGGATGCTGCAACCATCATTAATTGCATGCCGGTGGCAAGTGCCCGGATTTTGATCGCATGACCATGGGGATGTCACAACAGTGTGAAAAACAGTCCTAAGTCAGTGCTGTTGTAACTTCGCACGGTCACTAAAGGAATAATTGTAAATCCAGGACTATCTGTCCTATATGGTTTCCATGATGTTTCCTTCCTTTTTCCTTTTTCTCTTTCTTTCAGTATCTTGTATCTTCATTGTAGTATTTTTATATGTTGCTGGAAGGCATCTGTTGAGGATTGCATGTGGGACCCAACATTGCTGTATTTAATTTCTACTGAAAGTCATGGCAGAATTGATAGAAGAATGTTAGAGTAAAAAAATTCTGTGGAAAAAAGAAGAGAAGAGAAGAGAAGGGAAGAGAAGAGAAGAGAAGAGAAGAGAAGAGAAGAGAAGAGAAGGGAAGGGAAGGGAAGGGAAGAGAAGAGAAGAGAAGAGAAGAGAAGAGAAGAGAAGAGAAGAGAAGAGAAGTTTTCTGCATTGTTATGTCACATATCAACATTCCCAGAGAGAAGAAGAGAGAATACAGAAAGAAGAGAGGAGGCAGGAGAGGAGAGGAGAGGAGAGGAAGAAACAGAGAGCAGGAAAAAGACAAAGGGGAGAGAGGAGGGGAGGAGAGAGGAGAAGGAGGGAAGAGAAGAGACAAAAGAAGAGGAAGAGAAGGTGAAGAGAAGAGACAGGGTGAAGAGACAGATAGCAGAGAAGAGACAGAGGAAGAGAGGAGGGAGAGGAGAGAAGAGAAGAGAAGAGAAGAGAAGAGAAGAGAAGAGAAGAGAAGAGAAGAGAAGAGAAGAGAAGAGAAGAGAAGAGAAAAATATTCCTAAGAAACCGTCATGGACTTCTCCATGTACTGGCTATGAGCCAATTCTGATTCAAAGGTCAACAAAACTAAACAAACATTCCTTTTTTTAAAAGAAAAAGAAAAAATTGTAATGAAAGATTGTTTGTCAAAGAATGGAAAGTGATATCCCAGAATCTGAGCAATTTCGTTTTCAGAAATTCCCTTACTGTCTTCCCAGAACGGGCCCATTGCGTGAAAATATTACCATGAAGATTTCCCCATCCACCAAAGTATTAATTGTACGAAGGAGACCTTATAATATTAATGTAATCACAACTTGTAGAGTTATGGAAACGGAGCTTAAATATACACTGGAGGTCTTCTTCTCCAAATACAGTTATCAAAATACATTTGGGGTGTCTGTTTGTAGATTTAAGGCTGCATTTGAAGCTCCAACCCTACGATGCTACATAAGATGATAACATTCAGTTGACCTTGTCTGACCTCAAGAGCTCTCTTAGATGAGATGCCACTAAGAAATGGTAGAACTTTTAGATTAAGAAATCCAGAAAGCTGGACTGGACGAGGTCAGTGACAAATGATGCCTACATTCTCATGCAAGCAGGGAGGGGGAGAGGGAGGGAGGGAAGGAAGGAAGGAATCTATTTGGTGTTCAAGCAACTTTCCCTCACTTCCTGTAAGGAAGAAGAGGGGAAGGTAGAGGAGGATGGAAGGAAGGAAGGAAGGAAGGAAGGTGTCGTGTCCCACTCCTCCGCTGACGGCTGGGTCCGGGAAATCCGAATCAGGCGTGCCTCTGCAGCTCTGTCCAAAGTCCTAGCAAAGTCCTCAGAGCAGGCAGGAGACCAGTAAGTGACTTCAGCAAGATAAGTTTGACTTTTTGCCTGACTCAGAGACTGCCAGAAAGTAGCTCCTTTATATAGGCCATGGGGTGTGGCACCATGACTCAGCACTCATTAAGGCCTGCCCCTCCCTTCCCTCTGCAGCCTCCGCCTCTCCAATCTTCTGATGCGAGGGTCACACCAATCAGCTGTTCTTGGGAGTAAACCTTCCTCAGGCTCACCTGCTGTGGAGGAGGGAGGAGAGAGGAGGGAGGAAGGAAGGAAGGAATCTATTTGGTGTTCATAACTTTCCTCACTTCCTGTAAGGAAGAAGAGGGAAGGTAGAGGAGGATGGAAGAAAGGAAGGAAGGAAGGAAGGTGTCGTGTCCCACTCCTCCGCTGACGGCTGGGTCCGGGAAATCCGAATCAGGCGTGCCTCTGCAGCTCTGTCCAAAGTCCTAGCAAAGTCCTCAGAGCAGGCAGGAGACCAGTAAGTGACTTCAGCAAGATAAGTTTGACTTTTTGCCTGACTCAGAGACTGCCAGAAAGTAGCTCCTTTATATAGGCCATGGGGTGTGGCACCATGACTCAGCACTCATTAAGGCCTGCCTCCTTCCCTCTGCAGCCTCCGCCTCTCCAATCTTCTGATGCGAGGGTCACACCAATCAGCTGTTCTTGGGAGTAAACCCTCCTCAGGCTCACCTGCTGTGGAGGAGGGGGAGGGGTCTAGCTGCTCCGTTTGCCTGGGCATGGAGTCAGGGCTGGGGCAGGGAGATTCTCCTTCTGCAGTTTGTGTGGGCATGGAGCCAGGACTGGGACCGGGAGGCATACATTCCTCAGTGTGCGGGAGCAGGTAAGAAGGCCCCGGCTGCTCTGAGGGCGGGCAAGACACAACAGAAGGAAGGAAGGAAGGAAGGAAGGAAGGAAGGAAGGAAGGAAGGAAGGAACATTCCCTCACTTCCTGTAAGGAAGAAGAAGGGGAGGTAGAGATGGATGGATGGATGGATGGATGGATGGATGGATGGATGGATGGATGGATGATTTACTTTATTGTCATTGCGCATAGTACAATGAAATTAAAAGCCATATTCAGTGTACATTATAACTATAAAAATAAAAACACAAACATACATCCTTTACATTCTATATAATTGAAATTGAAAACCTGATATCGCATGATGGATGAATGGAAGGAAGGAAGGAAGGAAGGAAGGAAGGAAGGAAGGAAGGAAGGAAGGAAGGAAGGAATTGAAGGAGGGAAGGATGAAATATATGAAGATGACATAGACTGGTAACAGAAATGTTCATTCAACCTTAACCCACAAACTCAAATATCAATATACTACATATTTTGTGAGCTGGATAAGCTTGTGTATAACACAATCAATTATTCCACCTCTTAGCTCTTTTACAGGGCCATTGAGAGTAAGAAATATTCCTCCTTTTGTTTTTTCTTGTCTGGATTACAAAAGGAGTGGGGTAGACATCAAAAGTCTGTTTAAGTGGCTCGGTGCATTTGTAATCAGCCAGCTTGGGAATCACATCACAATCTCCATTTCTCTGTTATTTTGAGTCTTTTATTGATATATTTCTCCAGGAATAGCAACTTTAAAAGTTTAAAAGTAATCATAATTGCAAATCTGCCTTGTATGCAGATTTTGCTAGGGCCAGCCAGTATTTGTGATGAAAACTTGACACAATTAACCTTAGCCATTAAAATAAACCTTCAGAAATGAATGAATGAATGAATGAGTGAGTGAGTGAGTGAGTGAGTGAATGAATGAATGAATGAACGAACGAACGAACGAACGGACGGACGGACGGACGGACGGACGCTGTGGAAACATGCATATATACATGTAGCAGAATAATTCAGTTATCAATTCAGGAAACAATACCATGAAGGGTAGGAGAAAACAGATTTATTTGTGTAAAGGTTCCGTCCATTCACATGGAGAAAAATCTGAACCCCAAGTTAGACTAAGGGTGTGACTTTTATACGTTTTGCAACTACAGAGTCAGGCACAGTAGAAAAGGAGTTTACATATTTGGTTATTCTTCACATACTTCCATATATGGCAGATAACTTATACCATCTGTTACTTTTGGTACACTCTTCTTGCAATATTTGTGTTACAGGAATTATCTAGTACATAGGTCAATAAGCTTATTTAGCAAGTTTTCTGTACTTTCCAAGGGATTGCAACAGAATAACTTCGGCAAGCATTATCATTTCTGCTAAAACATAATAAGAGCATTTATAAAACCATATAGATTATGAGCATTCACTTGTGGGGTATCCTTAATTTTATAGGGTCTTTTGTAGCCTGCCTCATACATACGCTTACAACTGACTTACAAGAAGAATTGGGACTAGAATTTCCATTGCTAAGCAAGCAATGATATGAAAATATTATCTCTAATTCCTTGTAGCTGTCACATCCATAGTTCTTAAAGGTTGACTTCTAGTTTCAGGGATCGATTGTGTGATTATGATTTGACTTCTATATTTGACAGTGTTCTAGATTTTTGTCACAGTTTTCTTGTATACAAAATTTCATTTTATGTCTAATTCCATTTTATATCTAATTCCAGAATCTCATTTTAGGTCTTAATTCTTTTTTGTTCTGTTCTGGTTCTTGACTATAATAAAATCAGTTGGGGTAGCATACAAAGATCATCAGCAAGTACCATGAACTTGATTTCTGCATGAAGTTTACTCTGGAGGAAGATGTAAACCACCTTGGCTTAATCTGAAGGTTCTTCAGATGAACTACTATCATTGCCCCACAATGGTCAGCAGTGACCAAGTTGGAAAAGGATTACTGGGGTTCAAAATCTGAACCTCCAAACAGAATCCAAACTGCACTAATCTAAAGACGGCTAAACGGATACACCTTACAAAGCCAAATCGTTGCAAAATACTTAATATATGGGGGTGAGCCTATTTGTAATTAATTCAGACACACATCGCAGTTATATAATTCATAACATTCTCCCCAGTTCTTTGGGATTTCTTTGGAAAATCAAAGATAATTAGGGGGGTGTAGGCTAAAATTATTGAGGCCTTTGAATGATGGTGCTGAAGAAGACTCCTGCGAATCCCTTGGACTGCAAGGCGATCCAACCGGTCAGTTCTAGAGGAGATCAACCCTGACTGCTCTTTAGAAGGCCAGATCCTGAAGAGGAAACTCAAATACTTTGGCCACCTAATGAGAAGGAAAGACTCACCGGAGAAGAGCCTAATGCTGGGAAAGATGGAGGGCAAAAGAAGAAGGGGATGGCAGAGAACGAGGTGGCTGGATGGAGTCACTGAAGCAGTAGGTGTGAACTTAAATGGACTCCAGAGGATGGTAGAGGACAGGAAGGCCTGGAGGAATGTTGTCCATGGGGTCGCGATGGGTCGGACATGACTTCGCAACTAACAACAACTACAAGACTAAAATCTATGAAGAACAGATGCAAGAATTGGGTATGTCTAATGTAGTGAATAGGAGGACCAGGGGTGACATAATAGTAGACTTCCAATATTTGAGGGGTTGCCACAGAGAAGACTGGGTCAATCTATTCTCCAAAGCACCTGAAGGCCAGATAGGAAGCAATGGATGGAAACTAATCAAGGAGAGAAGCAACCTAGAACTAAGGAGAAATTTCCTGACAGTGAGAACAATTAATCAGTGGAACAACTTGCCTGCAGAAGTTGTGAGTGCTCCATTCCTGAAGGTTTCAGGCAGAGATTGGACAGCCATTTGTCTGGAATGGTATAGGGTCTCCTGCTTGAGGAAAGGGTTGGACTAGAGGACCGCTAAAATCCTTTCCAACTCTGCTATTCTATCATTCCGGATTCCATTTTTGTTGTAGTCTGAAGTCCAGTATGCTTTCAGAATACTAAATATGTTATTTAAGAAAATCCTCTTCTTCCCATTTTCATTTTGGGTTGCTACTTTTTTTAAAAAAGCTGCTCTGTTTTAAGTAACAATTCTACATTGTGCATTATTTCTGATTTTCATTTTCATCTGGAATGGTTAGAGTGGGATTATTATCTTTGTGTGAAATGCAATCACACCCGAGCTGGTCTCAGGAATGTTTTCCTGAGTCAGCCATTATTCAGCTGACATAACATGATTCAATCTGCTGAAGTGATAAAACAATGAATTGATAGGGACTGGATACATCGCAGGAGGTTGGAAAGCATTGAAGAGTCACATATACATTGTCATTAAAGAGGATGAGCAAAGCTACAGATCAAGCTAGGGTAATTTATACAATTTTTTAATCAAGGCAGCAATGAAAAGAAGAGTTTCTCCTCGTAATGGAGACAACAATGATCTAATGAACTAGGTATCGACAAGAATTAACGCTGGAGGAGCAACCTCAATCTATTCTTGATTTTTTTAAAGGGTACTTCATCTGTAAAGTAGACTTAAACTTGACATTCCTTCAGACAGAGGGCTGTCTTTGTGAAATAGGACTGCTAGCTACCAGGAGTCAAGGCCAGTGGATTGACTGTTGATCTGCTCTCATTTCTGCTGCTACATACTCATAGATGAAGGAGGGAGGATGGAAGCTAGGGATTTGCCAAAACAAACTTTGCACTTATTCTTAAATATCTAATTTTTTGTTTTTGTTTTTGTTTACATTTATACCCCGCCCTTCTCCGAAGACTCAGGGCGGCTTACAGTGTATAAGGCAATCTTTGCCTTATACACTGTAAGTGTAATCTTAATTACACTTTAATCTTTAAGAGCTTGACATAGCAACTGTTTGTTTTGTCTCATCCCCTTGTAATTAGAGAGGACTATCATTTCTCGGTGAGGCCGGTCTTTGGTCTAGACCTAAGGAGGAAATTAAATCATCCTGCAATGACACGCAGATGCCTTAATTCTACTCTGAGAAATATTTGCTCTAGTCGTGTTAGACAAGCGATTAAAAAGTCTCTGGAGCCACAAATTCATTTTCTCTCAAACTAAAAGGGGCTCCTTCTAGATAGCTTCTTCTCCAAAAAGATTACACTACTAACCAGAGCATACAAAACATTTGCTAGACCAATTCTCGAATACAGCTCGCCTGTCTGGAACCCACACCTCATTTCGGACACTAATACTATTGAGTGTGTCCAGAAATATTTTACAAGAAGAGTTCTCCACTCCTCTGATCACAACAAAATACCTTATGCCACCAGACTTGAAATCCTGGGTTTAGAAAATTTAGAACTCCGCCGCCTTCAGCATGACCTGAGTATAACTCATAAAATCATCTGCTACAATGTCCTTCCTGTCAAAGACTACTTCAGCTTCAATCGCAACAATACATGAGCACACAATAGATTTAAACTTAATGTGAAGCGCTCCAATCTTGATTGCAGAAAATATGACTTCAGTAACAGAGTTGTTAATGCCTGGAATGCACTACCAGACTCTGTGGTCTCTTCCCAAAATCCCCAAAGCTTTAACCAAAGACTATCTACTATTGACCTCACCCCATTCCTAAGAGGTCTGTAAGGGGCGTGCATAAGAGCACCAGCGTGCCTACCGTTCCTGTCCTAATGTTCCCTTTGATTGTATCCAATTCGTATGGTTATTTCATGCTTATACTTATATATACTGTTGTGTTTGACAAATAAAATAAATAAAAAAATAAAAAAATATTCTAGGACGTCTCAAAATGAGGTGCAACATTTTGCTCCTGGGATTCTAGATCCATCTTCTTTTTGCTCCCTGAAGTTGTAGCCCCAAACGCTTGCAAAACTGGTCTTTTCTTGTAAGCTTATTCCATGCTTTAATTACTGATAATTTGAAGGAACTTGGAAATGGCCATTGGTCAAAGCTTGAGTATGGAAGCAAGCATCTGAATATGGCTACAGCTGAGGATCTAAAGACACCACAAGCTAAGGATTTTGCAACCATGCCCCCAAAAGTGACTCTTATACAAGTTCTTACTGGCTTGAATTGGAGTGAGAGATGATATCAAAAAGTGCTGTACTTGATACGTGAACAATTGAGGAAACTATGTATATCCAGTCTAACAAAGAGAAGGACTAGGGATGATATTACAGCAGCCTTCCAGTAATTGAGGGGCTGTCATAGAGAAGAGGAGGTCAAACTGTTCTCCAAAGCAGATGACAAGAAGTAACAGACGGAAGAGAGATCCAGCCTAGAATTAAAAAGACATTTCCTGTCAGTGAGAACAATTAATCAGTGGAACGGCTTGCCTTCAGCAGTTGTGGGATGCTCCAACACTGGAGGTTTTTAAGAAGAGACTGGACAGCCATTTGTCTGAAATGTTATGGGCTCTCCCGCTCGAGCAGTGGGTTGGACTAGAAGACTTCCAAGAGCTCTATTGTGATTGATTGATTGATTGATTGAAATGTACTAAGTCTCCTGCTTGAGCAGAGGTTTGGACTAGAGGACTTCCAAGAGCTCTATGCTTATTGATTGATTGAAATGTACTAATTCTCCTGCTTGAGCAGGGAGTTGGATTAGAAGACCATCAAGTTCCCAACCAACCCTATTATTCTATCTTGCATGTTCTATGACCTTAGCCAAATGAAGCAATCTTTGATCATAACAATACATTTGAATTAATTGGGCATCAACAGGTACTGGAAAGTACTTGGGGAGAGGATGGTTAGAAACAAGATTCCACAACCGGGACAAAAATTACCTCCCTTGTCACATTTTGTGCCACAACAGGCATAATTCCTCTTGAAACTTCTCTTTAGTTTTTGGAACGATCGCCTGGTTTTATGTCTAAAATGGAACCAATTTAAAGGCAGTCTCGGAGTTTGCTGGAATAACTCTCGACTCTGCCCAGGGCAGCTTGACTCAGGCTTCAATCTTTTTCAGCCACTGGCTTTAAATTTCTACTGCTCCTCCTGACCTCAGACTGCTCTCGTTTCAATTACTGTTGTGCCTTGCAGAGACCTGGGTTTGCAGCAGCCTCTCCAGTTTTGCTAACATGCTGGATTGTCACGTAACCTCCAATGAGAAATGTTCCTCAGTAACTTTGCATCATCTCAGGAGACTGTCAAAAGTCCAGAAGAGTTGGATAAGTTCTTGACACAGTTTTTTTCCCAACTAACTAGGCAGAGAAATAAGATCCCAAGTGTTAAACAAAAACAGAAACAAAAATAGCTTGGCCTAGTGGTTAAGGTGCTGGCTTAGGAAACAGGAGATCAGGTTCTAGGCCCAACATAGGCATGAAAAACCAACAGGGTAACTTTGAGTCAGTCATCAAGGGATTGGTGAGTTCTAGTTCCACCTTAAGTATGAAAGCTGGCTGGGTGACTTTGAGTCAATCATCAGGAAATGGTGAATTCTAGTTCCAGCTGAGATGCAAAAGCTGGCTGGGTGACTTTGAATCAACCACAAGGAGACTATGAATTCTAGTCCTGCATCAGGTATGAAAGCCAGCCAGGTAATTTTGGGCCAGTGACCAGGAGACCCTGAGTTCTAGCCTCACCTTAGGACTGAGAGCTGGCTGGGCCAGCCTCTCTCTCTCTCACAGCTCAACCCACCTCGCAGGGTTCTTGTTGTGGGGAAAATAGGTGTGTTCACCACTTTGAGCTATTTATAAACAACAATAAAAGTGGGATCAGAATGAAATAAATAAGGGTGATCTGCTAACCCGAATCAAATGAAAATGCAAATGAGCTCATTGACAAAATGAAGAGCCAGTCAGAGCAAGCTCAGCAGAAATCAACCCTGCCAACGTTATTAATTGCTCCACTGCACGTTTATTTTTCCAATTTCTTCATGGAAACTTCATGGGAATCACCCCTCCTGACTTAACAGGAAAAGGAAGGCAAACTCTGGAATCTCTGGGGAGACGAGGAATCTCTGGGGAAGGCGAGTCTTCCCTGACGCTGAGCAAATCCTCATCTACACTGAAGGAATAACACCAAGAAAGAACTCTTCGGTAACCTTTGCGTTTGCGATAGTGAGTGTGGGGTCCGGGCCTCTGGTGGCTCAGACTGCTGAGTTTGCTAAGACAGTCTGTTATTAACAGCAGCTGCTTGCAATTACTGCAGGTTCAAGTCCCATCAGGCCCAAGGTTGACTCAGCCTTCCATCCTTTATAAGGTAGGTAAAATGAGGACCCAGATTGTTGGGGGCAATAAGTTGACTTTGTATATAATATACAAATGGATGAAGACTATTGCTTGACGTAGTGTAATCCGCCCTGAGTCTTTGGAGAAGGGCGGGATATAAATGCAAATAAAAAAAATATATATCATCCTTCAAAGAAAGAAGCCCCCTTCTCATCGCTGTGACCTCAATCAAATGTAAAAGCCAGGCGCCTCTCTCTCTCTCTGTGTGTGTGTGTGTGTGTGAAAATTAAATAAATAAAAGCCCTCATCGAGTTCAGAAGGAGCGAGATTGATTGTGAGAGGCAGAACAGCCGATCGATTCCTGCAGAGGCAGAATTTAAAACAATATTAATCACATTTTATCACGCGGGGCCCCCTCGCCTCACAAATCAGTGTATAGCAATCAAGTTATAGCAATAAAATGAAAAGTAAAATGGATCGGCGACTCAGGAGAAAATTCTCCAAGAAACCTTTCCAAGGAAAGGGAACGCCAGCCAAAGTACTGCAAGATTGAATGGCATTTAAGGCTCCTGAACAGAGATTCATACGGAAAGAAAAGTGATTGCCTGTTCGGAGGGAAAAGGGAAAGTGTACAAGAGAAAGTGTGGCATAATCAGTACGGAACACACGGGGATTGCAAGCAGGGAGGGTGTGCTTTCAAACACCCATGCACAGGGGAAGATGGGTTAGTCAACGATTAGTTGTCTTCATAGAAGGATGGTGACTTACACTGTGGTTGATTTGCTCTCTTTTTGCATTAACAGAGGGATAGAATCAAGAATATGTACTGCTTTATAAATAGTAAGACCACACTTAGAATACTTCATCCTGTTTTGATCAGCATATTATAAAAAAGATGTAGAGTCTCTGGAAAGAGCAGCAAAGATGATTAGAAGGATGGAGGATATGAAGAATGGTTGCAGGAATTGGGTAGGTCTAGTTTAATGAAAAAAAAAGACATGGGGTGACATGATAGCAGTGTTCCAATATTTGAGTGGCTTCCATAAAGAAGAGGGGGTCAACCAGAGGTGAAATCCAGCAGGTTCTGACAGGTTCTGGAGAACCAGTAGCGGGAATTTTGAGTAGTTCGGAGAACCTGCAAATACCATTTCTGGCTGGCCCCAGAGTGGGGTGGGAATGGAGATTTTGTAACATTTTTCCCCTGCCACACCCACCAAGCCATGCCCACCAAGCCACACCCGCCGAACTGGTAGTAAAAAAATTTGAATTTCATCACTGGGGTCAACTATTTTCCAAAGCACCTGAAGACAGAACAAGAAGCAATGAATGGAAACTAATCAAGGAGAGAACCAACGTAGAACTAAGGAGAAATTTCCTGACAGTGAGAACAATTAATCGATGGAACAACTTGCCTCTAGAAGTTGTGGGTGCTCCATCTCTGGAGGCTTTTAAGAAGAGATTGGATAACCATTTATCTGATATGGTCTTCTGCTGAGGAAGGGATTGAAGTGGAAGACCTCCAAGGTCCTTTCCAACTGTCTGTTATGTTGCTATTTTACTATTCTGTTATTCTGTCATGTTGTGATTGTGAATTGAGTCAATGGTGGCCTCTTCAATAAATCATGATTAGGCAAAATGGTTTGGCTCAGTCTGACCAGTCAATACTTTTTACTTCAACCAACTGATCAAAAACATTAGAAAAAATAATGTTGCATTATCACCCTCCCCCATTTCTTTGGTGCAAAACTAGGCTATAAAAATCAAATCCATCTTGAAGGGAATACAACTGTAGATATGATAGAACTGACTCCAGGTTTCAATAATCAGGAATTTGGCTGAAAAGCAATTTGATTGAAACTCCAGTTCAAGGCAGCTTCTCAAATTCAATTCAAAACGATTTCTCTGACTTTCGGTTTTGTTTCGTTTTTGTTTTTTTTAAAAAATTTCCTGTCAATTTGGAGCTTCAAATTTAACTTGGCTCAGTTCAATACTTTGATTTGGAAGCTTCAGATCTAAATCATTTTCTAAATTTAATCAATCAGTGCCTTTTTTAAAAGGAGGAAGTTAGGTGAAGGCAATTGTCCCATGTATTAGAGAAGGGAGGGCATATTTCCAAAGTATATTTTAGTACTAAATGATCAGGTGTGTCAATATTTCTCCAAGGCAACAGTCTAATGAATTAATATATAATGACAAGAATTCTTTTAGTTCTAGAGATTTCCTACCTACTGAGCTACTGGCTAATGAATCAAAACCAACGGAAGTAAAACTTACCTCCACATAGTGAGAAGAAAGAAGAAATGTTCTGCTTCCATCACAATCTTCTAGATTTCCCCAAAAGGTCCTGAAAGGATTCATCCTCGCATAAATCCATTGGCTTCTTGAAGTCTTCCATCTAATAGGAGGCAAAGATCTATTAATGATTGAAGTTCTGACATGATATGGGTTCCCTCTAGATCAGGAGCGTCTAACTTTGGCAAGTTCAAGATCTATGGACTTCAACTCCCAATTCCAAAAGCTAGGGAATTCTGGGAGTTGAAGTCCACAGGTCTTAAACTTGCCAAGGTTGGATACCCCTGATCTAGACATTATCTTCTCCATGAACACTTTGGGGTGGTCCATTAACAGAACCATGGTGCTCGGTGACTAAGCCAAAGGCCAAATCACCATTTTAATTGTCCCACCTCAAAGGATTATTATGGAGACACTCTTGGGAAAGAGAAGAAACTTGACTGCCAGCTCCAAAGCCCTAAATAAGCAATAAATCAATATTAACCTAACTCCAGAGGGAATCTCACAGTGCTTTCTTTGGTATACCTACCACAGAAGCAATTCCTTTGTAGCATTTCAGTTCAATACTCACGAAGACAAGGTAATTTCAAGAGACTGCTTTGCATGTGTTACGTTATTCTGTCGGCATGAGAAGTGAAGGAAACGTAACAGAAAGAGTTCATTTGCACTCCAGAGTACCGTTACGACATCACTACAGGTTCTTCTGTACCAGCTACTCACCAGATGCATCTCAGGTTATAAGTCACAGAGTTCACAATCATGAATTATGAGGGGGCTCCCTCCATCTTTTAAACTCTGTTTTCATTCTTTATTTATTTATTTATTTTCGTCAAGCATGTATTAGATCAGGGGACTCCAACCTTGGCAACTTTAAGACTTGTGGACTTCAACTCCCAGAGTTCCTCAGCCAGTACAGCTGGCTGAGGAATTCTGGGAGTTGAAGTCTACAAGTCTTAAAGTTGTCAAGGTTGGAGACCCCTGGACTAGAAGACTCTGGGAGTTGAAGTCCACAAGTCTTAAAGTTGCCAAGGTTGGAGACCCCTGTATTAGATAACAGATATAAGTATAAACATAATTATAAACACATGAAATGGATAAGAATAAAAGGGAACATTAGGACAGGGATGGTAGGCATGCTGGTATGCTTATGCACGCCCCTTAAAGACCTCTTAGGAATGGGGTGAGGTCGACAGTAGACCGTCCCATTCTGCTCTTCACTTGGTTTTAATTTTGCTTTTAATACTTTCTTTTTTTCTCTATGCTTTTATGGCTTGCATTTGCACACCGGTCAGAGTCACATGGACACCAAGATGAGGGGTGCATAAATTTGATAAATGAGTCTCTCAAACACTTGGACAATATAAGGATTGTTGGTGGATATTTTAGTATTTCTGTGGCGTCACCGTCAGGAATTCTCCATTTTCCTAGGAATGCAAAATATTAGCCCTTTCTGAAGAATTTCTTAGCCAAAAGTTCAGCTTTTATATTAAAAAAAATGGGAGGGCAAGAAGTCAGAGTCATAATTACGGCACAAAATGAAAGAATGTTTGGTTGCTGAGGTTTCAGAATGCCTTGGGTGCCCATTCATTCTTCCAAGTAAAATTATTGTAGTCTCTTAGTTGTTTAAAGGGCCATTTATCCGTTGTCATTTTTTTTTTCCCCATACGCAGAACAGCCAAGGCAGAGTAAAAGCTGTTGGCTTTTTTCTCTAGGCTCCCCAAACCATTTTTTATTAACTTTATTGTGTGGAAACAATGGCTGTTTTAACCATTTTTTTAAAATGCCATTTTTCTCTGCTCCTTAGCTATTTTGGGGTGGGGGGGATGTTAGAACGTTCCCTGAGGCCTTTGTCACCAATCTTACAAGATACTAAAATGTCACAAATGCACACTGATGTAAGAGGGTCAATTACTTAAAAAGCAAGACAATAAATACATTCCTTTCCGTTTTAGGTTAGTTATAACTTTACAGCAGTGTTTGTCAACGTCGGCCGCTTGAAACTGGCTGGACTTCAACTCCCAGAATTCCCCAGCCAGCTTAAGAGAGTTTTAATATTCTAATTATTTTTGTCTTTTTTACAATCCTTGTACAAGAGATGAACAGCATAAAAAATATAATAAAAACAAAACTAGTGAAATCATAGGCAAGCATGCATATGTTAGACTAAAATCCACTAAGTAACATTTGTTAACTCTTCAAAACTGTATCTTTACAGATCAACCGAGTCACTCAGTACAATGTGTGGTGCTCATGATCTTCTTTCTGTGTCTCTCCAAATACATTTTTGCTGCTTTCAACATCCTGTTCAGATTTTGGGAGCCTTAAGGTCACCTCTTCCATAAATTACACAACTTCTTCAGACGCTATAGCTCCATACCACAACTATCTCTCATTGCTCAGAACCTTATCCAGTGGCTAGTTTATTCCAGTATTTGGAATTGTATTAAAAGAACTTTCTGGGGAAAAAGAAGAGGAGCAGCTTCTGAATCAGCAGGCATGAATTCCGAGACACACCCAAAACCCAGCTGCAAATAATCAGCTTTTTCCCACCCACCCCCAGCGTGCCGCACATAACTGAAGAGATCCATTCATCTTAGTTGGAGAAACTTAGATGGACATTGGGCAAAGAGAGAAATAACCTGGAACTAAGGGAAAAATTTCCTGACAGTGAAAACAATAAACCACTTGTCTCCAGAAGTTGTGGGGGCTCCAACACTGGAGGTTTTTAAAGAAGAGATTGGACAACCGTTTCTCTGAAAGGTTATAGGTTCTCCTGCATGAGCAGGGGGTTGAACTAGAAGACCTCTAGGGTCCCTTTCAATTCTATTATTCTGTTAGTCAGACTTTTTCTTCCGGGGGTGGGGGGTGGGAAACAGCTTTGCTGTAGATGTCTACAGTTATTTCAGTGATTGAGGTGGCTTATACACGATTAAAGAGATATTTTAATGCTACCGGTTCGCTATATGAGTCTATTCCATGATTAGAGATGTAAGCTTAAGTACACTTTGTTTAACTGTGGTCTGAAATATTCCGGTAAAGCTGGACCTTATTGATTTGAAAGATTTCCATGGCCACCCATCTTAAGCCAGTATGGGTATCTCACAACAACAATATGTCCCAAAGGTGCTGCTTTTTTTCCCCAAGAGGCAACTGGACTTTCTGTTTTTTCTTTGAAGGCGTTTCGCTTCTCATCCAACAAGCTTCTCATCCAACAAGCGAAACGTCTTCAAAGAAAAACCAGAAAGTCCAGTTGCCTCTTGAAAAAAAAGCACAGCCATGACCTGGAGGACTGAGAATCTCCATAGACAGACAACAACAATAAATGAAGCTTATTGGTTCACTTGGTTGTGATGGCTAAGAAATTAGAGCAGCAATCAATGGAGATATTTTCCATGCCCAAACCCATAGTTGCATCTGGTGCAGTCCGAAATTTCTTTCTCTGCTTGACTTTGCCAACTCAGAAAGCTCAAACAGCCCAAGGAGCTGCTGATCCAGTTCTACAGAGGAATTACTGAGTCTGCCATCTGCACCGCCATAACTGTCTGGTTTGGTTCTGCAACCCAACAAGACAGACACAGACTTCAGAGGATCATTAGAATGGCAGAAAAAAACAATGGCTACCAACCTGCCTTCCTTCCATTGAGGACCTGTATACTGCACGAGTCAAAAAGAGGGCTGTGAAAATATTTACGGACCCCTCACATCCTGGACATAAACTGTTTCAACGCCTACCCTCAAAACGACGCTATAGAGCTCTGCACACCAGAACAATTACACACAAGAACAGTTTTTTTTCCAAACGCCATCACCCTGCTAAACAAATAATTCCCTCAACACTGTCAAACTGTTCACTAAGTCTGCACTACTATTAATCTTCTCATCGTTCCCATCACCCATCTCCTTCCGCTTATGACTGTTGCTAGTATCCTTACAATTTATACTGATATTGTTTCCTGATTGCTTAATTGTAGCCTATGACTATCATTAAGTGTTGTAAGTGTTGTACTTTGATGAAGGTATCTTCTCTTTTATGTACACTGAGAGCGTATGCACCAAGACAAATTCCTTGTGTGTCCAATCACACTTGGCCAATATTTCTATTCTATTCTATTCTATTCTATTCTATTCTATTCTATTCTATTCTATTCTATTCTATTCTATTCTATTCTATTCTATTCTATTCTTCTTGGGTCATTTTGTCACCCAGATATCTTCCATCCACTTACCCTCTGGAACGAACTTCCCCCTGGTTTGTGTCAATTACCTGACCTTCGGACCTTTCGCCGTGAATTGAAAACGCACTTGTTTATCCAAGCAGGACTGGCTTAATTTTTAAACTTTTTGAATTTTAATAATTTTAATTGGGGTATTTTTATGAATTTTATGGGTCAAATTTGACGGTTTTAAATTTTCGGCCATTTATAGAATATGTTATTTTAACTTTTGTCTTAATTTGTATATTGTACTGTTTTTATTCTGGCTGTACACCGCCCTGAGTCCTTCGGGAGAAGGGCGGTATAAAAATCTAAATGATAAAAATAATAAATAACAATAATAAAATAACATGACTTCTGGCTGCATATCAGTCTTTTGTTCTTCAGAGGTCCGTATGGAGTTAACTTTGGAAATTAACCTTGTCGTATGCTGTCCTTCTGACCTTTACATAGCATTCCCCTTCATCTTGGCCTGCTAAATCATTAAAGGTCTTTTGGGATTCCTGCATTAAGATCTGCAGAGACTCAACCTTTGCTCAGGAAGATCCCAACACGATACAAAGCAGGTGTTTCCAAAAGGTTGAATGTTTCTTTCCAGCCAAGGAAAGAATGGGCCAAAAATATACTGGCTCTGTTCCTACTGCAATATAACACAGGGAGAAATGGGCCAAAGTTTACAGAACTCACTCCATGATCTAGAATTACACGACACAGGAACCAGCCTGGCTGAATGTGTCCACCACATGTTGATGTGTCGAAATGGACTCCAAAAAAGGACCTCGTGGGAGAAGTTTTAGCTGTTCTTATTCTATGAGGAAATCCTTTTAAAGATGTTTCATGTTTCATGAGAATTTTTATCCATGCCTAACTGGACTCCTTCCAGCACTGTAGCGCAATTGACTGGGGACAATTTCTAACACTCTAAAATGAAATTTTGGTCCTCATCTGTGGCGCGTGCCTTGGTTTGTACACCCGTTTAGTCATTGTGGAGATGTCTCTCTTGTGTGTTCTCTCATACTGCTCCACAAAATCAGCAGTCTTTAAGCAAGACTGACATGTACATTAGCATGTGCTCAAAAGCTGCATCGATGCGGCAATCCCAGTTTCCGGGTTTTTTTTCCATGGATAGGACCTGAATTGAACGGATGTCTTTTTTAAAAAGGATGGTGCCCTCAGTCAGGGGAGCATTCTCCAACAAACCTTTAGATCAGGGGTGCCAAACTCGTTGAGGGCTGCATCAGGGCTGTGGTTGACTTTGGGGTGCCAGGCGGGCATGACTGACTGGGTGGGTGTGGCCAACTGCGTAGGTGTGGCCAGCTTGATGCCACTCCCCAAACTGCTGGCACGTTTCCTCTTCGCATTGGGTAGACTGGGCAGAAATCACGCTGCCCCAATATTTCCTCTTCGCATTGGGTAGTCTGGGGTGAAGCGATGCAGGTAGACCAGGCTAAAGTGATGCGGGCTGGCTCCTTACATTTTCCAGGATGGCCCCTCACAACCACATTGTGAGCCGGATTTGGCCCACGAGCCTTGAGTTTGATACCCCTGCTTTAGATTAAGGGCTGCCTTTTCTGGTTCAAGATAAAGGTGGTCCTTAATTTACGACCACAGTGGAGCCCAAAACTTACATCGCTGAGTGAGACAGTGGGTTAAGTGAGTTTTCCCCTTTCTTGCCAGTTATTAAGTGAATCACTGCGGTTGGTAAGTTAGTAACGCGATTGTTAAGTGAATAGGGCATCCCCATTGATTTGTTTGTCAGAAGGTCACAAAAGGGGATCACATGACCCCAGGACACTGCAACCGTCATAAATACGAGTCAGTTTCCAAGCATCCGTATTTTGACCATGGGGATGCTGCAACGGTCGTGTGAAAAATGGTCATAAGTCATTTTTTTCGGTGCTGTTGCAACTCTGAACGGTCTCTAAATGAATGGTTGCAAACCAAGGACTATCTTGCACATAGCCAATAATAAAACAATAAAACAATCAGGAGTTTGTGAGTTCGATGCTAGGTAGAGGCAGATGTAAGGTTTCCTGCTTGGGCAGGGGGTTGGACTAGATGACCTGCAAGGTCTCTTCCAACTCTTCTTAATCTGTTACAGTTGTCTCAAACAGAACCATACCAGTAGCATCTTTATATAGTGACCTCAAGGAGTATTAAAACTGTAATACTTCAGCAAGAGTGGTGCAATTTCAATCATATAAAAATCAAATCAATAAAATAAAATACTTCAGCTTGTTGTTTTTTTAAAAAAAACTTTTAGTGCAGTAGGTTCTTGCAGTTAATACCACATACTCATTTCTGTGTTTGGCTAGCTTCTTAATTAACTATAAAATCAATTCAGTTGTTTTACTTATGGATGAAAAGCATTGGAAACATGGAAAAAATGTTTTTAATAAAGACCTAATTGATCCTAAATCCCATTGCACACAATCATTGCAGGCTTACTTCAGAGGACACATGTATAGGATTACAGATTATCATGCTACACACACCTAAGCTAAATTCCCATCCGTGTGCCTTTGCATGTCAAGTGGGCCCCTTCAACACGTCTGTCACAAAACCTAATCAATTAATGGTATGGATTTCCACTGAAAAAAATGGATTAAATTTGCATAGGAGAAAAATCGATAGAAAATGTGTCGTTCTTTAAAAATAATTCACAGCAGGGAGAATCAGTCTTTTAAAAGGATGCCATCTGCTGTGCATGTGTTCCGTGTATCTGTTGTTAGTAAGAAGGTTGCTAAACAGATTTGAAGTTGAATGGGTAGATGATGTTCTATGTATCGCTCATTCTTTGCCTCCCTTATCAATTTGGAACTCCTTTTAATACAATCAGGTATTTTTAAAGATCCATTTGTGTAGCAGATGAAAGACGCAAGAAACACGAGGAGACCTGAACTCATTGGTAGCCTCACACTGCAATGAACAAGGTAAAAGTTAAAGGTTCCCCTTGCACATATGTGCTAGTCGTTCCTGACTCTAGGGGGTGATGTTCATCTCTGTTTCTAAGCCAAAGAGCCAGCACTGTCCGAAGACATCTCCGTGGTCATGTGGCCGGCATGACTAAACACCTAAGGCGCACGGAACGCTGTGACCTTCCCACCAAAGGTGGTCCCTATTTTTCCACTTGCATTTTTTACGTGCTTTCGAACTGCTAGGTTGGCAGAAGCTGGGACAAGTAACGGGAGCTCACCCCGTTACGCGGCATTAGGGATTCGAACTGGTTGACCTTTCGATTGACCAACTCAGCATTTTAGCCACTCAGCCACCGTGTCCCTGAATGAACAAGGACACCCATTCAATTTTGTAGCTATGAAGATTGTTGGATGAGCAGGCACAAAAACAGCCGGGGAAGTGAACTCTGGGAAGCAGGACCCTCAACAGTCAGTCAACAGGAGTGCTGCCTATCAAGTATATAGAAGGGGAGGGCTGGGAAGTACAAACAAATGACAGCTAATGACTTAAAAGCCAACCATCAACACACCCCAATCAACACCTAAAAAGCAACTTACAACAGGCACTATAAATACCACACACAGAGCAGCACACAAATTTCTCTGCTAGAGAGAAGAAAGATGGGCTCCATCAAGAGTCCAAAAGCTCAGAAGACGAAACCTCTGGTCCCAGTGACCGACCCAGATTGAATCCTGCAAGATCAAACGTTGCCCCTTATATCCTCGACTTACAAGAGTTCATTTAGTGACCATTCAAAGTTACAATGGCGCTGGAAAGAAAAGGGACTTATGGCCGTTTTTCACCCTTATGACCGCTGCAGCATTCCCGTGATCACGTGATCAAAATTCAGATGCTGGGCAACTGGCATGTACTTAGGACTGTTGCTGGGTCCCAAAGGTCATGTGATCTCCTTCTTGCAAGCAATGTCAAGCGGGAAGCAAGATTTCACTTAACAACAGGGTTGCTAATTTAACAACTGCAGGGATTCACTTAACAACTGCGGGAAGAAAAGTTGTAAAATGGGGCGAAACTCCATATTAAGCAATATCTCGCTTAGCAACAGAACTTTTGGACTCAGTTGCAGACGTATATCGAGGGCCCCCTATAAAGGAGACACAGCAGGAAGAAAACTATCCAAGCATCCCTTCCCGTATCCTTTCTAAGTTACTTAGTAAACATTCCCTAACCACCGAATTAGAACGATAGTTAGCAAGTTAGTTTCTGCATGGGGGGGGGGTGGTTTAATAATTGTTTATTTAGTGTCACACCCTCCCACATCATTAGGGTAATAAGGTAGCAATTCCAGAAAGCAGCAATTAAGGTCCAAGCATTAAGTTTTTATGGAAGGAGCTACCCGATTGATCACTTGAGTAATAAGAGTCAGAACGGGAAGTGGGATGATCAAAGACAACTGCAGATCAGTGGGCTGATTTTAGAGGTGGCATATTCATTTCAATTGACTTTTGGGGCCTTTGTCTTTTCCAGGAGTGGACTTCTAGGTGACCTAGGGCACAATAAAATACAGTGGTTGAAAACACAGAATCATAGAGTTGGAAGGGACTTTGCAGATCTTCTAGCCCAATCCCCTGTTCAAGCAGGAGACCCTACATCATTCCAGATATGTGGCAGTCCAGTCTCTTCTTAAAATCCTCCAGTGATGGAGCACCCACAACTTCTGGAGGCAAGTCATCCACTGATTAATTATTCTTGCCATCAGGAAATTCCTCCTTAGTTCTAGTTTCTTATTAGTATCCATCCATTGCTTCTTGTTCTGCATTTGGTGCTTTGAAGAACACCAGACAAAGGCTTATTCAACAACATAGAATCATAGGGTTGGAGGATTAACAGATTAACAGAGCTGGAAGGGACCTAATAGATCATCTAGTCCAACCCCCCTGCTCAAGCAGGAGACCCTATACCATTTCTGTCAAATGGCAATCTTTTCTAGAAGGTCTCAAGTGATGAAGCTCCCACAACTTCCAAAGGCAACTTCTGTTCCATGAGTTGATTGTTCTCACTGTCAGAAAGTTCCTCCTCATTTCTAGGTTGAATCTCTCCTTGGTCAGTTTCCATCCATTATTCCTTGTCTGGCCTTCAGATGCTTTGGAAAACAGCTTGACCCCCTCATCTCTGTGGCAGCCCCTCAAGTATTGGAACACAGCTATCATGTCTCCCTTGGTCCTTCTCTTCGCTAAACTAGCCATGCCCAGTTCATGTAACTGTTCTTCATATGTTTTATTTTCCAGTCCCCTAATCATCCTGGTTGCTCTCCTCTGCACTTTTTCTAGAGTCTCAACATCTTTTTTATAGTGTGGTGACCAAAACTGGATGCAGTACTCTAGGTGTGGTCTTACTAGGGCTTGGAAGTCTTCTAGATCAAACCCCTGCTGAAGCAGGAGACCTTCTACTACTTCAGACAAATGGCTGACCAATCTCTTCTTAAAAGCCTCCTGTGTTGGAGCACCCGTAACTTTTGGAAGCAAGCCATTCCACTGGCTAATTGTCCACATGGTTAGGAAAGTTCTCCTTAGTTCTAGGTTGGTCCTCTCCTTGATTAGTTTCCATCCATTGTTTCTTGTCTTGCCTTCAGGTGCTTTGGAGAATAAGCATGAAGGCCTTCATGCCTTCTTCGATAGAAAGCTCCTTTCTCTGCCTCCTCCCCATTGTAACAGCCTCCCGGCTCTACTCATTTGCTAGTTGTAACGATAATGCAAATGATTTGTAGTGTACTTCCACTGTCCTACAACAAGTGCCTATGTGGGCGAATATGTGCTCTCTATGCTCGGAAACAAACAACAGACTGCAACGAGCTGTCATGTCTGTTCTTAATTGTTAATCATCTTGGCTCCAAACTGTCAGCTAAAGAGCAATTGCTACGTTTCCAAATAGGCAAAAGCTCGCCAAAAAACTGCCTTCAATATTTAACATTTTGTGGCGTATGAAGTTTGAAGCTGCCACTTGGAAATTGGCTGCTTTCTAAAATGGTTGTAAGTCCTTACATTGCCATCCTTCAGCCGCCGCCAATTGGAGATTTAAAGACTTTTGACTTCTGCAAGATAGTCATAGATTCTTCTGGAGATGGCCTTTCCTAGAATTGGTGTCCTACAACATTGTAGCCCTTTTCATGCCTGATTGGATAAACGTTCTGAAACAGGTTCTAAAATATGCAATTGCTCACATCCATATGGCTTTTCTGTTGCTCTAACTCTGTGTTCCTTGATTTCAGGACTCTTAGAGCGTTCTGGTTTTCTGCCATGAACTTCATCAGTCTGGTAGTTCTTGGAGATATTTTAGGATTGAAGGTAAGAGGAAAAAAAGAGAAGGTTCTTCCATACGGAGATCAGTCAGATGGAATTGTTGCATAGAAATAATAGAATAAAAGTGAGGGGTTGTGTGGAGAAGTTGAGATAGAGGCTAAGAAAGAGGATGGACCATTTGAACACCACCAGCATTGATAAACTCACCGCCAGTCAATTGCAAAAGGCAGCCTGACTTGGAACAGCTCACATCCTGCAACACAACCATCAAACAAGATCTACCTATCCAAATGCCAAATCTAGTCTAAACATCTGGCTGACTGTGCGACGAACAATAATAACAAAATAGAAATAGAATGGCTGTGGCAAAAGAAAGCAAAGGTGGGACCAAAAGTAATATGTGCCTTGGGTACAATCCTGAAACAACTGGCTCACCACTTGAACTCCCAACGGAATTGACAAAATCACCATCGGTCAATTTCAAAAGGCAGCTTTACTGGCAACAGCTTACATCCTGTGGTGAGAACTTTACACCATCAAACAAGAACATCTGCCTACTGCAAGCCCTTGGGAAAGACTTGATAGGTTGATAAAAATGCCAAGTCCAGTGTGAACATCTGGATGACATCTGGGTGACTATGTAATGAACCATAACAGCAATAATCCGACAACTGTACATCAACTGCATTGAACTTGAATTTGACGTTGTCCTTGAAGTTTGATCCCAATCATCCATGGGATCCATTTTAGATTCCATTTAATTCCATATCTTGGTTCTAACAGCACAGCCAGATCTTCCTAGAGGAATAATTTATAGAATATATAGCTAGTTGTGGAAAGATATCTTGCATCTCAGATGAGGCCCATCTGTTCTGCAAAGCATACATTCTGTCGGTCTCTTCCAGGCAAACCCAAGAAAGCAGCAAAAATTATGTAATTATATTATTTAGCAGATATTCCAACAACTTTGACAGTTAGTTAGATTTGCTGTGTGATCTCGAACCATATTTTCACTCCATCTTTAGACCTGAAGATGCCAATGATATGTCAAGAAAACCTGGATTTCTGCAGTTTTGTCAATTTAGCAAACATTTGGATATACATACTTACAAGTTACTTCTCATCCAGTTGGAATCATTGCAATGTGCTTTTTCGAAGACAATTGTGTTAGAACAGTGAAAATTCACCCCACTCTACATCTGCTACTCTTGACTTCTTCAGCTGTATCCCTCAGTCCTCCCGAGGCCATTCAGTTGGACAAATATTTTAATTCATCAAAAGAAATTACAGGCTCTCTCTCTTTCTCTAATTGAGCCAATTTTGTTTAGAAGGACATGTATTGTTCCTGACATTTAAGTTTAACAGGATAGGTTTCTAGAAATGGATGAGTAAATTAACGGTTGCCCATATTTCAATGCACTTGTTACCTAAAATATCACGAGGGTTGGTCTATGCAGTGGCATTCATGAGCCTTTCCATTTGTTGTATTAATAACAGAATAACTGAGTTGGACGGGATCTTGAAGGTCTTCTAGTGCAACCCCCTGCTCAAATAGGAGATCCGGTACTATTCCAGATAAGTGGCTATCCAGTCTCTTCTTAAAAACCTCCTATGATGGAGCATCCACAACTTCTGGAGGCAAGTCGTTCCACTGATTAATTGGTCTCACTGTCAGGAAATTCCTCCTTAGTTCTAGGTTGCTTCTTTCCTTGATAAGTTTCCATCCATTTCATCCATTTCCATTCCATCCTCCATCCATCCATCCATCCATCCATCCATCCATCCATCCATCCATCTATCCATCCAACCATCCATTCATTTCCATTCCATTCCAATCCATCCATCCATCCAGGACTACCTATATGTTGATTAGAAATAAACATGGAATAACGCTTGCCAACAGCATCATCTTAAAGCAATGAGAGGAAATTACAGGTTTGTCTCCTTTTTCTCACTGATGAGCTGTATATAACCAGCACACATCATTTTGCAGTTTCTCGCACAGATTGTTTCAACACCTGTAACCAGGCTGGGATTTTGAAAGCTGTATAGTCTTCTCTAAGACACCATGCCTCAATGAAGGTAAATATTTACAGACAAATGTGTTGTTGTGTATAGGTGCACATTCCTATTTTCCCAAAATAACAATGAAGAGGGAGGTGGAGGAAAGACCTAAATTTATCATGGAAGGGGATCCTAGAATAGGATTCCTAGAAAGGGAGAACGTTAGGGGAGAAAAGTCTATCTTGTTAGAAGGCGGGTACCAAAATGTACTCCAGGAACAGAGATGCATTTAAAACGGTGTGAAACTGACAACTAATTTCACAAAGCTTTTATTTATTTATTTATTTATTTATTTATTTATTGGTGAAATGTTCCCCTGCTTCAGTGGTGATTCAATCTATTTAATTCAGTCACTTTCAATTAAAATACACACTCTCGCACAGAAAGGCTCAAAAGAGTGAGTTTAATGGGATTTCAAATACATCTCAAATGAGCCAGCAATAAATCAATTTATCTGATAAACGGAGGGAAGATCACTGAAATTCCATCATTTTGAACTGACTTTGCATCTTCTAGTAAAGATAAGCTTTCTATAAAATAATAATCTGTCGTGTCCCCCCGCCACATCCTGCTATTTTAACCTTAATCTAATAAACCAACTTTGTATTCCTTGCTTGTATTTCTAATAGCCATTAACTTTAATTCAACCAAGTATTTGTCAGAGGGTTTGATTTCAATTTTTCCTTCTCCTATCACACAGGTTTTTAATAAGCTTCTTTTGCAATTGCAATAAGATTTAGATCTTAAAGATCAGGATCTCCCAAAATATTTTCCAGGTCATTCTCTTGGTTCATCATTTGTATTTCCCTTTTCATTTTTAAAACTTTTAGCTAGTTTCTATTGTATTTCCAGTAAATCCAGTTTATGTTGCTAGACACAAATTCCACAGACTGGAATTGAAGAAATTCTTACTTTGTCTTAAATATGATAACTTATCACTGTTACAGCTGGTTTTCTTTTCCATATGAAGAGAAAGTCTTTTTCTGTTTTCTCTGTCAGTATAAATGTTTTTCAACTTCCAAGGCTGTTCTTAAAAAAATAATTACAGTAGCATTGTTATTTAAAGATTGTGTTGAAGTTTTTTTTGATAGTCTTGTTTTGTTTTTAATCTCCTTCCTCCCTTTTTTCTTCTATGACTCAGAAATAAAATTCTCTTCTCTCTTTGTTGTACCACAAAATCTTCCTTTTCTAATGAGTATATCAACCACTCGTTTCTCTCTTAATGGACCACTTACTGAATTTGATGGAGGAGATAATTAAATGTGACAGATCTTCACATATATCTATCTTAAAGCTAGCACTCCAAAATTTTAAAGCCATAATGTTCCCTCCCAATAAAAGACAAGGAGCCACAAGCAAAACACATGACAACATATCTAAAAACAACTGCACAATTGTGCAAGCAGAGATAATTCACTGCATCAGTCTTTAAATTGTTGATCTGTGAAAGGCAATTGTGTATCAAATAGGAATCTTTCAGTTATGAAAAAAATTAACTTAGATCTATTGCTACCGGTCAACATTAAGAAAACTAAGATCATGGCATCTGGCCCTCTCAATTCCTGGCAAATAGATGGTGAAGAAATGGAGGTAGTGACAGATTTTATTTTCCTGGGCTCCAAGATCACTGCAGATGGGGACTGCAGCCAAGAAATTAAAAGATGCTTGCTCCTGGGGAGGAACGCTATAGCAAATCTAGACAGAGTACTAAAAAGCAGAGACATCACCCTGCCAACAAAAGTGCGTATAGTCTTGATTTTCCCAGTTGCAATGTATGGCTGTGAAAGTTGGACCATAAGGAAGGCTGAGCGCCAAAGAATGGAGGCCTTTGAACGCTGGTGCTGGAGAAGACTCCTACAAGTCCCTTAGACTGCAAGGCGATCCAACCGGTCAGTCCTAGAGGAGATCAACCCTGACTGCTCTTTAGAATGCCAGATCCTGAAGATGAAACTCAAATCCTTTGGCCACCTAATGAGAAGGAAGGACTCCCTGGAGAAGAGCCTAATACTGGGAATGATTGAGGGCAAAAGAAGAAGGGGACGACAGAGATCGAGGTGGCTGGATGGAGTCACTGAAGCAGTCGCTGTGAGCTTAAATGGACTCTGGAGGATGGTAGAGGACAGGAAGGTCTGGAAAAACATTGTCCATGGGGTCGCAATGGGTCGGACACCACTTCGCAACGAACAACAATAACAAATTTCCACTGGATAAAGTAATTCTCAAAAACAACAAAAGTGATAGATAAGGGTTTTTTTTTTCTCCTAAAGGAGATACATATAGCCTGATTGCCCAATGATGGGTTTTTTCTTCTTTTTCTTGTTGTGCCATATCCATCATCAGACGTTGGCAATCATGTTGGCAATCCTATTTTTATCAGCAGCATGAAAAAGTACTGCTGAGTTTTGTCCAAACTGGTCCCTTAGATTATGAAGCCATGATGTTCTTCTTCTGCCTGGACCTCATTTGCCTTCAATCTTTCCTTGGGGGATTAAGTGAAGTATGGTCTATTTTTCCGGGTGTCTCATCACACGTCCAAAATATTCTTTCACTTTTTAATGGCTTTGATGATTTCCCTCAGCTTTCCCAGGTGGCTTATCACCTCCTCATTTCTGATTTTGTCAACCCAACTTATACATAACAGCCGTCTGTAAATCCACATTTCAAATGCTTCTAGTCTCTTCAAGTGGTTTTCTGTCAGAGTCCAACTCTCCACTCCGTAGAGCAGGCTAGAAAAGATGTAACATCTGACAGGCCTCATTTTCAATCTTAGGCTTATGTCGTGACTGCAGAAGACCTTTTTTTATTTTGAAGAATGCTGTTCGAGCTTTCTCGATCCTTGTCTTTACTTCAATGGCCATGTCCCAGCTTTCATATAGATTAGAGCCGAGGTGCGTGATCCTTTCAACTTTTTCTAGTGGTATTCCTTCCAAATTTATCGGTGGTAAATTAATAGGTTGTTTGCTGACGACCATGATCTTGGTTTCTGAGGTGTTAAGCTCCAAGTCGCATTTTTCAGATATTTCTGTGACTCTTTTGATGCGGAGCTGAAGGTCTTCATGCTTACTGGCGAGCAGAATCCATTATTAGAAAATTGTAATGATAGAATTTGCCTCTCTCCAGATCTACCAAAACTAAGAAGAGTTAAAACTAAGAAGAGTTGAGTTTGAACGATTAAATAGGAATCCACTCAAGAGAAAGTTTTACGATAGTAATAGAAAAAAAATATGAAAGTCATATTGTAACCTTAAAATAAGAGGACAATTTAAATTTATACTTATAACTGTTAATAAAAGGAAAATCAAAAGCCGTTTCTTTATTTCTTTTTCCTTTCTTTTCTTTTGAAACGCTTGGCTTTGTTCTCTCTTTCTTTCCCTCTTTCTTTCTCTTTTATGTATTAATTGTTAGTTTCTTTTTAATCCATTGAGGGTTTTTATTTTTTTAAAAAAAAACTCTTTAAAAGTTATTAAAAAAGAGAACGTTTTGCAATATTGTTAATATTCCATTGCCCGCGGAATGGGGTCAGTTACTGAATTAATACAGAAATATCTGTTTAGGCATAAATTATCATACTAAGGGCTGAAGGATAAATTACAAGACCACTTGGAGGATTTTATTTTTGGAGGAAAGGCTTAATACCGTCTCCCGAAACTTCCTGGAGTTCTTCTTTAGTTCATTTTTGCAAGCTAGTCAGCAATTTAAAGTATGCAAGAAAGGATTCAGCAAATTCTGTATTGGACAAAAAGAGGAAAATAAGAAAGATTTTATAATCTTAATAATGCTTTATTTTCACAGCTGCATTCTCTGCATTTACAAGGATCCTATTTAAATATGGAGACAATTTCGATTTGTTTTTCACAGGGGGCTTTTTTCCCCCCTCTGCTCGCGCATAACGCAGTCTTGCAAATAGATCTTTTTATAAAGGTTGTTTGGTGAAACAATCAAGCATATTGTTTTAGAGGTGAATCTCGCTCCACCTGAAGAAAGCATCTTTTCAGAGAAGTATAGAAAGAAATTTGAAGGAGATTTTGCGTTATATTCTAAGTCGTGAATAATAATTTCTAATTTTTCTTACTGTTTTTGTGACAGCAGTTGTATTTGACATTTTGATTTTTTTGAAGTAGACTATTCCACAACATCATATATATCTGATTTAAAAAATAATTTAACTATTCTAATATATATGCATTAGAATAATTAAAATTCCTTTCTTTTCTTTCTCTTCTTTCCTTTCTCCTCCTTTTCCTCTCCTCTCCTTTATCTCCTCTCCTTTCTTTTCTTCTCCTTTACTTTTCTTCGTCCCTCCCTCCCTCCCTCCCCCTCCCCCTCCCCTCCCCTTCCTTTCCTTTCCTTTCCTTTCCTTCTTTCCTTTCCTTTTCCTTTCGTTTCCTCTCCTTTCTTACTCTTTCCTTTCCTTTCCTCTTCTTCCAACCTTTCATTTACTCTTCTTCCCCTTCTCTGTTCCCTTCCCTTTCCCTTCTTGTCTCCTCTCCTCTCCTTTATTGCCTCTCCTCTCCTTTCCTTTCCTTCGTCCCTCCCTCCCTCTCCTCTTCCTTTCTTTTCCTTTCCTTTCTCCTTCCCTTCTCTTCCTCTTCCTCTTTCCTTTCCTTTCTTCTTCATCCATCCTTTCCTTTCCTCTTCCATTCCCCTTCCCTTCCCCTTCCCTTTTCCTTTCCCTTTCCCTTTTCCCTTCCCTTCCCTTCCCTTGTCTCCTCTTCTCTCCTGTCCAAAATGGTTTACAGATGTTGATAAATACTTCCACACAACAAATACAGAAACTTCCTGGTTTTCTTTGTTCATTAAAAAGGGTGAGAGGAACCGAGCTAAATGATCAGTGGGATCCATGCCATAAGTGAGACCCAGTCCCTGGTAAATATACATAGCACTGCTTTGCATATCCACCAGCATTGCCATTCCTATTTTAA
The DNA here is from genome assembly GCF_028640845.1 of Ahaetulla prasina. Taxonomy (NCBI): domain Eukaryota; kingdom Metazoa; phylum Chordata; class Lepidosauria; order Squamata; family Colubridae; genus Ahaetulla; species Ahaetulla prasina. Next base: position 4,208,793 of record NC_080550.1, read on the forward strand.
ATGCAGAGAAATCAGCTCCTACATTCCTAGGTAGCATCAGTTAATCCTGCAAAAGAAGGTTTTCTTTATCTGAAGAGGTGTTGGGGCAAACAAATTGCCTGTGGAACCAATTACACATTTACAAACATGGTGGAAGCAAGTAATTTTAAGATTATGAAGCAGAAGGATGCAAAGAGGATACCGAAATAGGAGCTATATGAAGGAATGGGAGGGGCAGAAAACTCTACCATAAAAAAAAATATAGGGATGAAAGAAAGACAGAACGGGAGGAGAGAGAGAGAGAGAATTCTAATAGTTGCAAGCAAATTAGACAGCATGAATATTCATAAGTTTCAAATCATCTATGCTAAAAAATTAAAATAAAGTAGGCCCTTCAAATGAGGATTTTAGGAGAACACATGGCTAAATCAGTAGTTGTCGTGAGAGAAATACCTTCCTGTAAAAAGCTGTCATTTTCTCTCCAGGAGCTTAGGCTACACCTTCCATTTTTATGCGTATGTATAATAAACTCGAGCTAGATCCTGGTGTAGAAATGAGAAACTGGGGCCTGAGTGAAGATATTCCTTGTCAGATACAATATTCTTTGTCAGATAGATAAATGGAACAAAACCGAAGATCCGGCAAAGCTGAGCTGTTTCATTTCTGCTATTCCTTGTCAATGGACCTATTAGTTCGGGTCTCGTATCATGCTTTATCGGCAGCTGCTAACTCGGTCAGCATTCCTGGTGGGCGGATTGAGCAGTAAGTAATCATGAACCGTCCAAAAGGATTTTTTTTCCCCAAAGTGAAGAGGTACAATCAGGTCAAGACCACCGTGAACAAGAGTGAGCAGATTATATGTCTGTGGCATTCTCTCTGGGGTCCCCAGGGACCCTTCTTCAGTGTCCACAAAAACAGAATATCAACAATGTTGTTAGTTCTCTGAGAACCAAGAATGACGTGTGGAGTTATTTTCTGAGTAGCTTCTTGATTTGTTGTTTGCCAACGGACAGAATCTTGCCAGACTAAAGCCACTAACTCCATAATGATAAATATAGTCTGTGAATTACTAGGGAGACTGTCTTAGCCCTATTCCTGCCTTATTGTTATTGTTAGTTGCGAATCATGTCCGACCCATCACGACCCCATGGACAAGGTTCTTCCAGGCCTTCCTGTTCTCTACCATCCTCTGGAGTCCGTTTAAGCTCATAGTGACTGCTTCAGTGATTCCATCCAGCCACCTTGTTCTCTGCCATCCCCTTCTTCTTTTGCCCTCCCTCTTTCCCAGCATTAGGTTCTTCTCTATTGAGTCCTTCCTTCTCATTAGGTGGCCAAAGGATTTGAGTTTCATCTGCAGGATCTGGACTCCTAAAGAGTCAGGGTTGATCTCCTCTGGGACTGACCTTGCAGTCTAAGGGACTCTCAGGAGTCTTCTCCAGAGTTCAAAGGCCTCAATTCTTTGGCGCTCAGCCTTTCTTATGGTCCAACTTTTACAGCCAGACATTGCAACTGGGAAAATGATCGCCTTGACTATGCACACTTTTGTTGGCAGGGTGATGTCTCTGCTTTTTAGTATGCTGTCTGTATTTGCCATAGCTTTCCTCCCCAGGAGCAAGCGTCTTTTAATTTCTTGGCTGCAGTCCCCATCTGCAGTGATCTTGGAGCCCAGGAAAATAAAAACTGTCACTACCTCCATTTCTTCCTGCCTAGCAGACATTCAAAAACTTGAAGAAGGGACCTTGGAGGTCTTGGAGTCCAATCCCTTGCTCAAGCAGAAGACTCTACACCACTTCAGATAAATGGCTGTCCAATCTCTTCAGGCTCTGCTGCCTTTTTGTCCTCTGGGAGGCAGACCCCCCCTCCCTTCAGGGAACCTAGACTACCACAGGTAGCCATAATTCTTAATTCCCTAAGAGTTCATTTTGATTGCTAGCATTGAGATGGGGTAGGGACCCCTCTATCATGTGGTTTCTATAACCTGGGGAAATTCATTGGCTGGGGGAGCTTGGCTCCAAAGAAGAGTTTCTAATTTTAGTTGTGTATGAAGGGTAAAAACAGAGGTGAATATGAAGGAAGAAAGGCAAGGTTGCAATGATTAAATGTAACCACTGGACTCATTGAGCTAACCCTAACCATCAGAAGGCCCTATGGGACCCATCAATTATGTACACTGAGAGCATATGCACCAAGACAAATTCCTTGTGTGTCCAATCACACTTGGCCAATAAAATTCTATTCTATTCTATTCTATTCTATCCTATCCTATCCTATTCTATTCTATTCTATCAAAATGAACACTAATTGCTGAGAAGCAACACTGGCAGATGACTATTAGGCATTTCCTTTTTTTCCCAAAAGGACACTACCGATGCTGTTTGAAGGCCAAAGCCATGGGAATAAATTTATCAAAGGCAGATCTATTCAGAATGTTGTCATCTTCTCACAAGGACGGTGGTGCTTCCAGATTTTGAACCTCTCAACTCTTTGGAATTCAGTTTGAAAGGCAACTGAAATGGATCCAGGTGGCTGGATCATCTTCAGATCTACCATGCACAAAAAAGGCAAGTTGGACAACAGACTCAGGAAAGTACGACCTAGTCTCTCCATTCACATGGTTGCAACCATGTGAATGGAGCAATAGGGTGCCATCTCCTCCCTTTCTGTTAGAGATGGAAGGAAAGATTTCAAGGAGGAGGAGGAAGAGGAGGAGGAAGAGGAGGAGGAGGAAGAAGAAGACAAAGAAGAGGAAGAGGAGGAGGAGGAAGAGGAGGAGGAGGAGAAAAGAAAAGGATGAGGAGGAGAAAGAGAAAGAGAAGAAAGAAAAATGAGAACAAGGAGGAGGAGAAAGGAAAAGGGGAGAAGGAGAAGAAAGAAAAAGGAGAGGAAAAGGAGAGGGAGGAGGACGGGGAGGAGGAGAAAGAAAAGGAGAGGAAAAGGAGGAGGAAAAGGAGGAGGAGGAGGAGGAGGAGGAAGAAAAGGAGAGGAAAAGGAGAGGAGGAGGAGAAAAGAAAAGGAGAACAAGGAGGAGGAGGAAAAGGAGAGGGAGAAGGAGAAGAAAGAAAAGGAGAGGAAAAGGAGAGGGAGGAGGAGGAGGAGGAGGAGGAGGAAGAAAAAGGAGAACAAGGAGGAGGAGGAGAAAGAGGTGAAGGAGAGGGAGAAGGAGAAGAAGGAGAAATAGTTCCTTCATTCTCCTTTTTTCCCTCTTCAACCCACCCATCTCTAATGTCTAGGTGGTTGTGTGAATTGACTGGTGGTTCAAATTAGATTTAATGTGGTAAGTTAACTGCTCCATTCAAATAAATGACTGGAATTACTTCCAATGACAAAACTTCCAGAAATGGTATTTTATCGCAGGGACAAAGGCACAACTTTCATGTAGCCAAGTCCCCATTTCTGTTTCACAAACCCACCCTCTCACTCGCACACACATTCACACATGCAGAAACACGAACCCAGAAGGCTAAAGGAAGAGAGAGAAGAAAGAAAAATGAGAACAAGGAGGAGGAGAAAGGAAAAGGGAGAAGGAGAAGAAAGAAAAAGGAGAGGAAAAGGCGGGGGAGGAGGACGGGGGAGGAGGGGGAGGAGAAGGAGGAGAAGGAGAAGGAGAAGAAAGAAAAAGGAGAGGAAAAGGAGGAGGAGGAGGAAGGAGGAGGAGGAGAAAGAGAAGAAAGAAAAATGAGAACAAGGAGGAGGAGAAAGGAAAAGGGAGAAGGAGAAGAAAGAAAAAGGAGAGGAAAAGGAGGAGGAGGAGGAAGGAGGAGGAGGAGGAGGAAGAAAAAGGAGAACAAGGAGGAGGAGGAGAAAGAGGTGAAGGAGAGGGAGAAGGAGAAGAAGGAGAAATAGTTCCTTCATTCTCCTTTTTTCCCTCTTCAACCCACCCATCTCTAATGTCTAGGTGGTTGTGTGAATTGACTGGTGGTTCAAATTAGATTTAATGTGGTAAGTTAACTGCTCCATTCAAATAAATGACTGGAATTACTTCCAATGACAAAACTTCCAGAAATGGTATTTTATCGCAGGGACAAAGGCACAACTTTCATGTAGCCAAGTCCCCATTTCTGTTTCACAAACCCACCCTCTCACTCGCACACACATTCACACATGCAGAAACACGAACCCAGAAGGCTAAAGGAAGAGAGAGAAAGCAGAGACGGTGATATGGTACTTGGCTGTGTCACACAAGAGTCTGTTTTGGCAGATAATTGCAAAATATTGAATGAGAATCCCTTTCATCTGAAGAAGAGGGCTTAACTCTGCAGATTCGATGGCAATTAATGGACAATTTGTATAAAGGGTTTTGGTTGTGTTTTTTTTTCCCCTTTAAAAAAAATGAATCAGTAGCAAGCTAGGCTCTCTGTGATTAGCACCTGCTTTATAAATTCACTTGCAAACAGAATGCATCTGGTGTTTGGTTTGTTGGGGGAAAAAATATATATATTGTTGGTAAGAATTGTGTGGAGAGGCTGCCTCTGTTATTTTCCAAAGGACTGACTCCACACCATCTGTTGGGTTGTGCAATTGCTTGATTTCGGAGTCTGCAGAAGGAACACACACCAGAAACTGACAAGATGACATTTAAATGTGACTTACAATTAAGGGGGAAAAAAAAACACCTCAAATTCTTTTTGTAATTGCAGTGGTCAATGGGATTAGAAGGAGACCTGTCAGATGTAGTAAAGTGTGTGTGTGGGGGGGGGAGACCCATGTCGGTTTTGTGAAAGTATTGTCGTAAAGGTAATTGTCTAAAAAAGAATGTCACCTCGAGGGTTGCCAATTAAGCTGGAATTTGTGTGAGTCATAATAGTGGGGCTACCTGAGACAAAGAGCTGAACATAATCCACAAAGTTCTCCACGTTTTAGAACGATCTAAAACGTTGGGTCTTTACTGAATTCTGTTCTGTCCCCCTTCGCCTCCGTCCGAGCGATGGCTTAAGTAGCCGGCACTATCAGCTCTGGCAGCAAAATAGTGAGCGCCTGCCAAGTGTCTCTGTTATCTCCCTCGACGCCGATGTGTCACCCAGGAACAAACTTCAGCTCTTAGTTAAGCAGTTAATTTGCCTGCTATGAAGAGACACAGCAGCTCTTGCTGCCTTTATATCATGTGGGGTGTGGCTCCATGACTCAGCACTTCCTAGGCCTGCCCCACCCCTGCTTCTGTTTTTCCCGCCTCTCCTGCCTACGAAACCTAGGGTCCAGCCAGGCCTGATTGCCATCAGCTGGGTCTGGAGGCGTGGCCTGGGGGGGAAAGAGTCAGGGGACGGAGGCCTCGTTATCTCTTCCACCTGGCCTGCCTCTGGCTCCTGGAGCTGAGCCAGGGAAGCCAGTGCTCCCGAGGTAAGTCCTGACGGCCCTTCCCCCTCACTTTCCAAGTCACTTTCTGGGAGGAGGCCCGGCTCGGGGGGTGCAGACACAACAAATTCAACTTGGAAACTTTCTGGTGAAAGAGCCATATTTGAATTCTGCTTTATACGTAAAGGTAAAGGTTCCCCTTGCACATATGTGTTAGTTGTTCCCGACTCTAGGGGGAGGTGCTCATCTCCGTTTCAAACTGAAGAGCCAGTGCTGTCCGAAGGCATCTCTGTGGTCATGTGGGCCAGCATGATTCAACACCAAAGGCACACGGAATGCTGTTACCTTCCCACCAAAGGTGGTCCCTATTTTTCTACTTGCATTTTTTACATGCTTTTGAACTGCTAGGTTGGCAGAAGCTGGGACAAGTAATGTGAAGCACCACGAGGGATTCGAACCGCTGAACTGCCGACCTTTCTGATCGACAAGCTCAGCATCTTAACCACTGACCCACCATGTCCCACATCTGGTTTATTATACAATAGCAATAGCACTTAGACTTATATACCGCTTCACAGTGCTTTACAGCCTTCTCTAAACAGTTTACAAAGTCAGCCTATTGCCCCCCAACAATCTGGGTCCACATTTTACTGACTTCGGAAAGGATGGAAGGCTGACTCAACCTTGAGTCAGTCAGGATCAAACTGCTGGCAGTCGGCAGAATTAGCCTGCAATACCACATTCTAACCACTGCGCCACCACGGATACAAGAAATTCTCGACTTACAACCATCCATCTAGTGACTGTTCAAAATCACAAAGACACTAAAAAAAGTGACTCATGACCCTTTTTCCACACGTACGACCTTTGCAGCATCCCCATGGTCACGTGATCAAAATTCAGATGCTTGGCAACTGGCATGTACTTACGACAGTTGCAGTGTCCCGGGGTCACGTGATCTCCTTTGGTGACCCTCTCAGCGAGGAAGCCTTAAGAACCATGTTGCTAACTGAAGTGCCGCAGTGATTCACTTTAACAAGTGTGGCAAGAAAGATGGTACAATGGGGCAAGACTCACTTAGCAGCAGATAGAAATTTTGGGCTCAGTTGCGGTCGTAAGTCGAGGATCACCCGTTCCTAGATAGGGAAACGAATGGTCCAGTTGGAGCCTTTGCACTGAGTTTTCCCAGCGTTTTAATTTTCTGCCTTCCGATTCGCTTCCCACCCCTTTGTTCCAGCTCCGCAGGATTGATCGTGTTGGTTTAAAAACATCACATCCCTTCTATTATTTTCGTATCGTTTGGCGAGCATGATTTACCTAGAAAGATAAAGAGTATTTCTCCGAGAGAACTGCAAAATTGTCAAACTCCAAAAGGATGACTCCTTTGGCAATGGATCCGAACACTTTTATTTTGCACTCCAACCTCCCCCCAACCTTTTTTTATTACTATTATTTTGATTTAATTCACAGGCAGTTTGACTTTTCCACTCTGCCTGAGCGACTATGTTCATTTCACTTGTCAGGAGAGAGAAAAAATTTTTAATAATTAGAACGGCAAAGAAAGTGTCTGTCGTTCTCTCCTCAGTGACCGTCGTTTTCATCCCTTTTTTTTGTTGTTGTTTTGGCATTTCTTTCAGAGGCACTTTGTCTGAAGATCTCTTCCCAGCTCGGTGATTTATATTAGCTGTAGAGAAATGCAAATAGTTGGAAAGTTTGTGGGCTGCATTTATTTCCATAACATTCATCACACCTTCACGCGTATTTAAATAGACTTCTAGCTGGCTTGGTGATGCTGGAAGACACAACCTGAACCCTCATTTCCTGCCCGACATCTTTTGACCCGGTATGTTGTTTGTACTTCGCATCAGTAACTTCTACACAGAGCATTCTTAATGTCTCAAAAAAAAGGAGGGGAACCAAGAACCGAGCTACTTTTTAGACCAGCTCTTATATGAGCTAAGACTTTTCATTCCCCTTATTTTAAAAAAGCCCAGTCTTCTCCATCTTCTGCAGCTTCATTGGCAATTCTCAGTTATTCTGAATTATAACTATTTAAAATTTTATCTCATACGATGGATTGTCCACATTCTGTCGATAGAGAGAGAGAGAGAGAGATAGGAAAGAGAGAGAGAGAGAGAAAGGAGAGATAGATAGATGGATAGAAAGATAGAGAGATAGAGAGATAGAAAAAGAGATAGAAAAAGACACACACCCAGAGAGAGAGAGAGAGAGATGAGAGAGAGAGAGAGAGAGAGAGAGAGAGAGAGAGAGAAGATAGATAGATAGATAGATAGATAGATGAGAGAGAGAGAGATAGGAAAGAGAGAGAGAGAGAGAAAGGAGAGATAGATAGATGGATAGAAAGATAGAGAGATAGAAAAAGAGATAGAAAAAGACACACACCCAGAGAGAGAGAGAGAGAGATGAGAGAGAGAGAGAGAGAGAGAGAGAGAGATAGGAGATAGATAGATGAGAGATAAATGAGAGAGAGAGAGAGAGAAACAGAGATAGACAGACAGAGATAGAGATTATAGAGATAGAAATAGAAATAGAAATAGAAGTGTGTGTGTGTGTGTGTGTGTGTGTGTGTGTGTGTGTGTGTGTGTGTGTTTGCTGATGTTTTAGTTAGTTACAGAATAGAATTGGAAGGGACTTTGCAGGTTTTCTAGTCCGACCTCCTGCTCAAGCAGGAGACCGTATTCCATTTCAGGAAAATGGCTGTCCAGTCTCTTCTTAAAAACCTCCAGTGATAGAGAAGGAAGGAAGGAAGGAAGGAAGGAAGGAAGGAAGGAAGGAAGGAAGGAAGGAAGGAAGGAAGGAAGGAAGGAAGGAAGGAAGGAAGGAAGGAAGGAATATATTTGGTGATCAAGCAACTTTCCCTCACTTCCTGTAAAGAAGAAGAGGGGAAGGTAGAGGATGATGGACGGATGGATGAATAGTAGAATAGCAGAATAACAGAGTCGGAAGGGACTTTGGAGGTCTTCTATTCCAACCCCCTGCTCAAGGAGGAGACCTTATATCACTTCAGACAAGTGGCTGGGCCATCTCTTTTTAAAGGCCTCCAGTGTTGCAGCACCCACAACTTCTGGAGGCAAGTCATTCCATTGATCAATGGTTCTCACTATAAGGAATCTCTATGGAGGTTCTCACTATAAGGAATCTCTATGGAGGTTCTCCATCATCCAGGTCGTGGTTGTCCCAAAGGTGCTTTTTTTCAAGAAGCAACTGGACTTTCTGGTTTTTCTCTGAAGACATTTCACTTCTCATCCAAGAAGCTTTTTCCATCACGTTTTCAGTGCCATCGTAACTTTGAATGGTCACTAAATCACTGTTAAGTCAAGGACTACCCGTATGGATTACCATAGAGCTTTCAGAGTTATGGAGAGACAGGCAAGTACAAAAAGGTAAAGGTTCCCCTTGCACATATGTGCTTGTCATTCCTGACTCTAGGGGGCGGTGCTCATCTCCATTTCAAAGCCGAAGAGCCAGCGCTGTCCGAAGACGTCTCCGTGGTCATGTGGCCAGCATGACTCAACGCCAAAGGCGCACGAAACGCTGTTACCTTCCCACCAAAGGTGGTCCCTATTTTTTCTACTTGCATTTTTACGTGCTTTCGAAACTGCTAGGTTGGCAGAAGCTGGGACAAGTAACGGGAGCTCACCCCGTTATGCGGCAGCACTAGGGATTCGAACCGCCGAGCTGCCGACCTTTCAATCGACAAGCTCAACGTCTTAGACCCCAAGCCACCGCGTCCCTCAGGCAAGTATAGATAACTATACTTATAGTTATAAGATGTAATTATAAGATATAAGGTATAGATAACCTCAGGCAAGTATAGATAACTGTAATTGTGTCAATCTCTGCCCCCTGCAAGGAAGTAAGCTTTACAAATCCAAATTCTAAGCACCCTGCAAATGATTTTTTTTAAAGATAAAACAAAAGCTTTTTCTCCCACCGAAGGCAATGAGTTATTCTAGAAAAGAGTCGAGACAGGATTCATTCTGAACCAACAGGGCTTGTCTGATGTTATTTGCAACCTGTTGGCAGGAAACCTTTTATAGGAATTAATCTGAGCAAAAGGCATAAACATAACACTTAGTTCACTTACACACACACACACAAAAAGAGCATCAATAAAACTGAATAAAACCTCAATAGACAGGACATGTTAATTGAGTGTTGGCTTTTCCCAAAGGACAAAGCTATCATATTTAAAGCATCTGGGAGCTTACAACATATGCCCATCCTTATGTTTAGCATTAACGTCGTCTGAGCACCTCAGACGGAATGCATTAAGCACTTCTTCTTTTTTTCAGTAAAAGACAACCATTGTCAGAACAAAGAGGGTTTCCTTAATGCTTTGCCTTTTCAGAGGATCAATCAATGCTTTGGCTAGTAAATGAAAGATATTAGTGCACTAAGAAACTTGGCCACAGTGGATAAGATACACACCGTCTGCCCGAATTCCCAGAGTTGCAAAAGTTAATAAAAGCTCACGGGCACTTACTTCGTTTTCAAAACTGCTGGCCTCTGTTTAACCATGGATTGAATTTACTAAGCCATATAGATTTGGTGGGGAGGATGAAGTAGTAAAGTAGTAAACCTGAACCCCACTTAGAGGCAGCTATTCTGACTGTAGAAGTGTATAAGATCGGTGTGCCTTAATTGTCCGAGCACCTCATCGCTGTTTTGCAAGACCAAATGAGGCATCCCTGCCTTGTTAACCTTCTGTGTGGCTGACCTCATCCTGTTCTTCGCTATTTAACAGGTTCCTGAAATTTATTTTATTATTTTATTTTATTTTATTTTATTTTATTTTATTTTATTATATTATATTATATTATATTATATTATATTATATTATATTATATTATATTATATTATATTATATTATATTATATTATATTATATTATATTATATTATATTATATTATATTATATTATATTATATTATATTATTATATTATATTATTATATATATATTTTTATTTTATAGTGAAATCCAAATTTTTTTACTACCGGTTCTGTTGGCCTGGCTTGGTAGGTGTGGCTTGGTGGGCGTGGCAAGGGAAGGATACTGCAAAATCTCCATTCCCACCCCACTCCAGGGGAGGGATACTGTAAAATCCCCATTCCCGGGGGAAGGATATTGCAAAATATCCATTCCCACCCCACTCTGGGGCCAGCCAGAGGTGGTATTTGCCATTTTTCCAAACTGCTCAAAATTCCCGCTACCGATTCTTCAGAACCTGTCAGAACCAGTGGTAGGATTCAAGCAATTTAACAACCGGTTCTCTACCATAATGATTCCTTCCAACAACCAGTTCACCAAATTGCTCAGTAAGTTAACAACCGGTTCTCCCGAAGTGGTGCGAACTGGCTGAATCCCACCACTGGTCAGAACCTACTGGATTTCACCCCTGCGTATATCTACCCTGATAAATAGAACTTTGAGAAATGCTTGCTTCAAAGTTTTTAATCGGAATTGAAGGTTTTTCTGGAACGCTGACAACCAGCCCCTATCCACAACCACAAGCAAAGAAGCACGCTAAGAAAGAATTTAGGAAACATTTTAAACCTTCCCTTCCCGGAAACGGTGCTCTTGTATCCTTAAAATATAAACGGGTGAACCATATTCATAGCGCTAATTAATATGTATATTTAAAGGGAAAAAAATAATACGACAAGCCCTTAGGACTGTGTTTCCAGAGAAACAAGGGCAGCTTTAAGAAGCCAATCTCCTTTTTCTGCTTACACTTCCTTTGTTAATTATTAGCTAGTCTGAACAGAGTGATAAAAGCATCTTTAATATGCAGTGGCCCTTTCGTTGTGGCCTAATTAAGGACTAAATTCAATAAATGGACAAAAGGATACATTAGCTGATGTTTTAAAAATAGATTTTTTTAAAAAACAGAAAAAAAAAACAGCACGGGTTCTGTTGTCGCCTGCCATGCATACTTTGTTGCCGTCCCCTATAATTAAGATCAGAGAGCAAACTATCCATTGATTAAAGGCGACCTAGTGCGCTTCCTTGTCAAAGTATTAAAAGAGGGGAAGAATTAATTGACACAGTCCTGATTTGCCATTGCAAAAGAATAGAATAGAATAGAATAGAATAGAATAGAATAGAATAGAATAGAATAGAATAGAATAGAATAGAATAAAATAAAATAAAATAAAATAGGAGTAGAATAGGAGAAATGGAATGGAATGGAATGGAATGGAATAGAATAGAATAGAATAGAATAGAATAGAATAGAATAGAATAGAATAGAATAGAATTCTTCATTGGCCAAGTGTGATTGGACACACAAGGAATTGTCTTGTTGCATATGCTCTCAGTGTACATAAAAGAAAAGATACCTTCATCAAGATACAACAAAAGTGGGCTCCAACATCACTTTGGGGGTTTTGGGGATGGGCTTTCCCAAGCTGATTCGATCAGATGAGTCTATTCTGGCTTTCAAGAAAACTAAGATCATGGCTCCTGGCCCTCTCAATTCCTGGCAAATAGATGGGGAAGAAATGGAGGTAGTGACAGATTTTATTTTCCTGGGCTCCAAGATCACTGCAGATGGGGACTGCAGCCAAGAAATTAAAAGATGCTTGCTCCTGGGGAGGAAAGCCATGGCCAATCTAGACAGCGTACTAAAAAGCAGAGACATCACCCTGCCAACAAAAGTGCGTATAGTCAAGATGATGGTTTTCCCAGTTGCAATGGATGGCTGTGAAAGTTGAACCATAAGGAAGGCTGAGCGCCAAAGAATTGAAGCCTTTAAACTCTGGTGCTGGAGAAGACTCCTGCAAGTCCCTTGGATTGCAAGGCGCTCCAACCGGTCAGTCCTAGAGGAGATCAACCCTGACTGCTCTTTAGAAGGCCAGACCTGAAGAGGAAACTCAAATCCTTTGGCCACCTAATGAGAAGGAAGGACTCACTAGAGAAGAGCCTCATGCTGGGGACAATGGAGGGCAAAAGAAAAAGGGGATGACAAGAGAACGAGGTGGCTGGATGGAGTCACTGAAGCAGTCGGCGTGTGCTTAAATGGATTCCAGAGGATGGTAGAGGACAGGAAGGCCTGGAGGAACATTGTCCATGGGGTTGCAATGGGTTGGACACGACTTTGCAACTAACTACAACAACAAATTCTGACTTTCAGTCATTGGTATCGGTGGCCCCTATAGAGCACCTATAGAGGTAGTCCCTAACTTACGACCACATCTGAGCCTCACATTTATGTTGTTAAGCCGAGACACTCATTAAGTGAGTTTAGCCCCATTTTATGACTTTTCTTGCTATTGAGTGAATCACAACTGTCAAACTGAATAACCAGGTTGTTAAGTGAATCTGGCTACCCCATTGACTTTGCTTGTCAGAAGGTCGCAAAAGGGGATCCCATGACCCCGGGACACTACGCCTGTCATAAATATGAGTCGGTCATCAAGCCTCTGAATGTTGATCACCATAGGGATGCCACAATGGTTGTAAGTGTGAGAAACAACCATAACGCATTTTTTTTAGTGCCGTTGTCCCTTCAAATGGTCACTAAACAAACGATTGGAAGTCAAGACCAGATTTTGTGTCATTTTCATCCTAAACAGCTGGAGTTTCATTATGCACCAGCCTCCCTGTTTTCCAGCTTAAAATCTACCTAGGAAATGAAGGGGACGGGCTAATACAGACAGACACACACACACACACACAAACTGACACGCACTCACAGACGTGTAACACTTCAAATGGGTGTCTTGGCTCAGTTTTGCATCAAGTGAATTTTAGTGTTAATTGGTTGGTTCCAATAGAATATACATGTTGCCACTAGAATCCTCCAGGACCAAATTATTTACATACGTAATGCAACAGTAGGAAAATTGGAGCTAACGTAACATTAGCTGTTCTACTATTTCTATGTATTAGTATAGATGGCGAGGTTTATAGATTTTTTTTTAAAAAAAACACACAACTATTCTTCAGATTGTTGTTTTTTTTTAAAAAAAATAAAGATCATAAAATGGCAATAATTTAAGGCATGATTAAAAACCGTGAAGATTACAAAAAAATATGGATTTAACAAGCGATGAGCCCTTGGGAGCTGTAGAGATCTCTGGAGGGTATTAGGAACTGATAATTAAAACCTTCATAATTAACTCAAGGAATAACTGAGGTAGAAAATAACCTCAAAGCAGATAGCCTTAAATTGCATTTTTTTTAAAGGCAGGTAGTCCTCAATTTATAACGGTTTGTTTCATGACCATTCACGAATGGCACTGAAAAAAGTTCATACTTATGATGGTTGCAGCATTCCAAGGTCACGTGATCCCCTTTTGTGAACTTCTGACAAGCCAAGGCATAGGGCCGGGTTATCTACGGGACCGCCTACTGCGACCGAATACCTCCCACCGTCCCGTGCGCTCTCACAGAGAGGGACTCCTCAGGGTGCCGTCAGCGAGGCAATGTCGTCTGGCGACGCCCAGGGGAAGGGCCTTCTCTGTGGGGGCTCCCACCCTCTGGAATGAACTGCCCCCAGGACTTCGTCAGCTTCCGGACCTTCGGACCTTCCGTGAGCTTAAAACATACCTATTTAACTCATGAGGACTGAGTTAGTTTTTAGTTTGTGGTTTTAACTTGGGTTTTAATTTTTTATATTTTTAATTATTAGGCTTTTGAATAAGTTTTTTAATTGTTTTTAGAATTGTATTTATTGCTTTTAAATGCCTGTAAACCGCCCTGAGTCCTTTGGGAGATAGGGCGGTATATAAATATAAACAATAAATAAAATAAATAAATGGGAAAGCCAGGCCAAGAAAGAGTGCAAAAAGGAGCAAAACTCACTCAACAACAGAAAGGTTTGGGCTCGGTTATGGTCGTAAAGCGAGGTCTACCTTTGCTATCTCAAGATGAAACTTCACGGGGCAACGGCTGCTCTTTTTAGAAGGCACGCTCAGACCAATTTAAGTTCCATTTATGACTTCAAGGAATGCAAAGGGACACAGTGGCTCAGTGACTAAGACGCTGAGCTTGTCGATCGAAAGGTTGGCAGTTTGGCGGTTCAAATCCCTAGTGCCGCGTAACGGGGTGAGCTCCCGTTACTTGTCCCAGCTTCCGCCAACCTAGCATTTCGAAAGCATGTAAAAAATGCAGGTAGAAAAAATCGAGACCACCTTTGGTGGGAAGGTCACAGCGTTCCGTGCGCCTTTGGCGTTGAGTCACGCCGGCCACATGACCCCGGAGACGTCTTCGGACAGCGCTGGCTCTTCGGCTTTGAAACGGAGATGAGCACCGCCCCCTAGAGTCGGGAACGACTAGCACATATGTGCCAGGGCAGTGGTGGGTTGCTCCCGGTTCGGTCCGGTTCTTAGGAACCGGTAGTAAAAGCGGTGGGAGGCTCCGCCCACCTGCCCGGATGTCATGCTCCCATTACGAACCTGTAGTAAAGGTAAGTAGAACCCACCCCTGTGCTAGAAGATGTTGTGTCTCGCCCAATCTCACCACAGCCGGGGCCTGCTTATCTGCTTCCAGCCCCAGCCCTGGCTCCATGCCCAGACAGGCTGAAGAGGAGGAAATATCTCCAGCCCCCAGCTCTGGCTCCATGCCCAGGCAAACGGAGCAACTAGACCCCTCCCCCTCCTCCACAGGATGTGAGCCTGAGGAAGGTCAATTACCAACAGCTGTCGATTGGAGTGACCCTCGCGTCAGAAGACTTGATAGGCGGAGGCAACAGAAGGAAGGGAGGGGCAGGCCTGGATAAGTGCTGAGTCATGGAGCCACACCCCATGGCCTATATAAAGGATCTGCTTTCTGGCATTCTCTGAGTCAGGCAAAGTCTAAACATATCTTGCTGAAGTCACTTTCTGATCTCCTGCCTGCCCTGAGGACTTTGCTAGGACTTTGGCAGAGCTGCAGAGGCACGCCTGATTCGGATTTCCCTGACCCGGCCGTCAGCGGAGGAGTGGGACACGACAGAAGAACCTTTACCTTGAAGGGATGCAACTGAAGCCAGTTCAGAACGTGAAACGAAGATGAGGGTAGAAGTGGTGAGGTTGGGAAGAACCATTTTGTTTTAGACGGAGACCCCTAGAAAATACGTGGGACGTTGATAAATGAGTTAGATTCTGTACGGTGGGCAGGTGGGAATGATAAACCCCCATGACTTTTTTCAGGCATCCTTTTGATCCAATGAACCTCATTGTTCTCCCGAACGTCTGATTCTAAGAATAGGATTAATTAGCTTCTCCAGCACCGCAGCCAGCGAGGTTGTGTTCGTTTTCATTAGGACTGACCTGAACTCATCTCCAAGCCCTCATTGTTATAAGCATTAATGATGCACTAGAGAGGTCTTACGATTAGCGTGATAGGAAAGGCAGTAGCCAGCTTCTTTAGAACCGAGGTTTGTTAAACCATCCAGGTAGAGAGAACGGCGTGGCATTTGCACCTGGCTAGTGACTTACTTGGCTGTTTCATATTTCTTCTTGTTCTCCTAGCTTGGGATCTTTCCTTCCCTCCCGGCTTGCCTTCCTTCCTTCCTTCCTTCCTTCCTTCCTTCCTTCCTTCCTTCCTTCTCTTTCATTCTTTGGTTCTTTCATTCTTTCGTTCTTTTGCATTTTCATTCTTTCATTCCTTCATTCTTTCTCTCTTTCTTCCTTCTGTCATTCATTCCTCCCTTCCTTTCTTCTTCCTTCCTTCTGTTAAGTTCGGGCAATGAAGAGGCAGGAGACGATACAAGTGCCAACAGCTCTTTGGTTTATTGTGATCCCAGCAAAACCAACAGGCAAAAACCCCTCTTTAAATACTATTTTGGCTGAGGCATCAGCCAATCAGCAACGTGCATATTCCCGCCCAAATTTCTCTCCTAAAGTTCAAATACATTACACCTTCTCTTTCATTCTTTGGTTCTTTCATTCTTTCATTCTTGCTCTCTCTCTTCCTTTCTTCCTTCCTTCTCTTTCATTCTTTGGTTCTTTCATTCTTTTGTATTTTCATTTATTTGTTCTTTCATTCTTTCTCTCTCTCTTCCTTTCTTCCTTCATTCCTCCCTTCCTCCATTCCTTCTTCCTTCCTTCTCTTTCATTCTTTGGTTCTTTCATTCTTTCTCTCTCTTCCTTCCTTCCTCCCTTCCTCTCTTCCTCCCTTCCTCCTCTCCCTCCCTCCTCATTTTCTCTCCATCTTAGTTTAGTTTAGTTTATTTAGATTTTAGATTTAGATCTTATTTCCTTCCAACCTTCTTTCTCTCTGTTTTGTTCAATTCCTCCCTCCGTTCATCCTTTTTCTCTGTTTTCTTCCTTCCTTCCTTCCTTCCTTCCTTCCTTCCTTCCTTCCTTCCTTCCTTCCCTCCACCCTCCCTCTCTCCCCTCCTTCCTCTCCTTCCTTCTTTCTTCCCTCCCTCCCTTTATCATTCTGAAAAACTTTTTGGAACCACCGTGGAAACCAGTGGTTTATGATGGGAGTTCCCCATCCGGAGAACCCCAACATTAAACATTTTAAAATAAAGACAAGTAATCCTCAATTTATGACCCTAATTGGGACCAGAACTTCCATTGTTAAGCAAGGTGTTTGTTAAGTAAGGCATGCTCAATTTTACAATCTTTTTTTTTTTTTGGTCACAGTTGCTAAGTGAATCACTGCAGTGAAAGGAATCAGGAGGTCAGAAGAAGAAGGAGGAGGGGGGGATTCTTGCAGATTCTTCATTACCAAAGTAGGTAACATTATCAATTAACAAGGGCCGTGATAGCTCAGGCTGTTAGAAGCCTGTTATTAGAACACAGCAGCCTGCAATTACTGCAGGTTCAAGCCCGGCCCAAGGTTGACTCAGCCTTCCATCCTTTATAAGGTAGGTAAAATGAGGACCCAGATTGTGGGGGGGGCAATAAGTTGACTTTGTAAATATACAAATAGAATGAGACTATTGCCTTATACACTGTAAGCCGCCCTGAGTCTCCGGAGAAGGGCGGGATATAAATGTAAATAAATAAATAAAAAAATTATCAGTGCTAGAAGGGAAAGGGGTTTACGGGGTGGGGGGGGTGGAGTAGGAGGACTCTGGGACTCTTAGTACTCTCTGAGCTTGGTTGTTTTCTTGCAGATGTTTCATACCCGAACTAGGTAACATTATCAGTGCTAGAAGAGAATGGGGTTTACAGAGGGGAAGAGCAGGGGGTAGGAAGAAGAGGAGGACTGTGGGATGTTTGGTACTATCTGAGCTTGCTGGTTTTCTAGCAGACATTTCATTACCAAACTAGGTAACATTATCAGTGCTAGAAGGAAATGGTGTTTACAGAGAGGAGGAGGAGGAAGAGGAGGAGTGGGAGGACGATTACTGTGGGATGCTTGGTACTCTCTGAGCTTGCTGGTTTTCCTGCAGACGTTTCATTACCAAACTAGGTAACATTATCAATGCTATTCAGGAAGAAGGAGGAGAAGGTGGAGGAGAAGGAGGGGGAGGACTGAGGGATCCTTGGTTGCTCTCTGAGCTTGCTGGTTTTCTTGCAGACGTTTCATTACCAAACTAGGTTACATCATCAGAGTCCCAGAATCCATTCTGGAATTGGGCAGCCAATAATTTTAAATAAATAACTAGCACTTGCAGTTTTCTTCTGGGCTCCAGACCATAAGCTGCAAGCTATTCCCTAATAGGTATAGGACGGATGAGCAAAGAATGGAGTCTATTAGTTTATGTTTCATTTCTACAAAGTATGTATTCTTTCGGAACTTCCAAGTAAGGCTTATATCAGCGAAGGTCTCAAACGAACTCAAAGGGAAAGTTACAAACTACAAACGCCTCTTTCTTTTTCAAATTTTCTGTCTCAAACTCGGCTGCAGGGAAGATTTGAAAGAGGAAAAAAAAAAACACCACCATTTCTTCTAAGAGAATTTTCCTGATTCTTGCAGAAAATGACATTTTTATGCACGCTCAACAGTGTAATTTTCACTTTAACAGACTGGCTGGCAAGATGGTTTCCTTGCGTCTCCTGCTGTTTCCTTGCTTATTTTATGCTGCAGGAGTGGTGATGAAGCGGGGGGGGGGGAGCAAGCTTTTTTTGAAACTTTTCTGACAAATGGGCTTTCGCCAGCGTTATTTTTGAGCACCCATTAGAGTTGTAAAGCTCCTGCGTAGACTTCAATGGGCCGCTTGCAAAAATACACATGATTTTGGCGATAATCGTGAATTTCTCTACACAGGAACTCTTAAATCACGAAAAAGGAAGCATCCACGTATTTTATTTTTTTTCTTGAACTTGGCGATGGCACGGGAGGAGAGTCGATCATTAATTCACTGCACTTAAAAAGGCATCGCTCCCATCTATCTTTGTCATGAAGTCTAGCTGACAAAAATAAAATAAAAAATTACCTTGCAATAATTTACGCCGTTCATCATTAAAAGCTCTTTCTGAAAAGAAGATGCCATTGAGCCCTGAACCACGCAGTCTCAAGGACGTTGAGACAATGAACAATGCGTTGCAAGCCTTCCAAGGTATAGCAGTGTTGGCTGCCGTGAAAAGCACACACCTTTGAGGCGGTGTGGACTTCAACTCCCAGAATTCCCCAAATACCACATAAAAATACCGAATGTTGCTCCGTTGCGCAACCAGGGTAAGAAAAAAGGAAGAAACGGTAAAAAGACAGAGAGGGAGGGAGACACGTTGGCTTCGTGGTTAAGGTATTTGCCTAGAAATCAGGAGACAAGTGAGTTCTAGTCTGGCCTGATGCATAAAAGCTGGCTGGGTGCCCTTGGATCAATCACCACAATTTGTGAGTTCTAGTCCCTCCTTAGGCACGAAAGCTGGTTGGATGCTATTGGGCCAATCACCAGGAGATGGTGAGTTCTAGTCCTGCCTTTGGCACGAAAGCCAGCTTGATGCTTTTCGGCCAGTTTATTATTTTATTTTATTTTATTAAATTTCTATACCGCCCTTCTCCCGAAGGACTCAGGGCGGTGTACAGCCAAAATAAAACACGGAATATATACAATTAAAAGAATTTAAAAAGAACTATTACTATGTGGCCGATTATTAAAACATTTAAAAATTTAAAATATTATTAAAACCCCAATTTAAAACAGCTATTTATGCCAGTCCTGCTTGAATGAATAAATATGTTTTAAGCTCACGACGAAAGGTCCGAAGATCAGGCACTTGACGTAAGCCAGGGGGGAGTTCGTTCCAGAGTGTTGGTGCTCCCACAGAGAAGGCCCTACTCCTGGGGGCCGCCAGCCGACATTGTTTGGCGGACGGCACCCTGAGAAGGCCCTCTCTGTGAGCGTCTGGTCGATGGGAGGCATAAGGTAGCAGCAGGCGGTCTCGTAAGTACCGGGTCCTAAGCCATGGGCGCTTTAAAGGTGGTAACCAGAATCTTGAAGCGCACCGAAGACCACAGGAAGCCAGTGCAGACTACGGAGCAGTGGTGTTACATGGGAGCCTGACGGCTCCCGTTACCACTCAGCGCAGCTGCATTCTGGACTAACTGTAGCCTCCGGGTGCACCTCAAGGGCAGCCCCATGTAGAGCATTGCAATAATCCAGCGAGGCGTAACCAGGCGTGGTGACCGTGCATAAGGCATCCCGGTCAAGGAAGGGGCGCAACTGGCGAACCAAGCAAACTTGGTAAAGGCCCTCCTGGTGACGGCCGCCAGATGTTCATCAAGGACAGCCGACCATCCAGGAGGACACCCAAGTTGCGAACCACCTCCTTTGGGGCCACTAACTCGCCCCCAACAGTCAGCTGCGGGTGCAGCTGACTGTACCGGGGTGCCGGCATCCACAGCCACTCCGTCTTGGAGGGATTGAGCTTGAGTCTGTTTCTCCCCATCCAGACCCGTACGGCTTCCAGGCACCGGGACAGCACTTCGACCGCTTCATTGGGGTGGTCCGGGGTGGAAAAGTACAGCTGAGTATCATCAGCGTACAGATGATAACTCACCCCGAAACCACTGATGACCTCACCCAGCGGCTTCATATAGATGTTGAACAGGGTAGGCGAGAGAATCGACCCCTGCGGTACCCCACAAGTGAGGCACCTCGGGGCGACCTCTGCCCCCTGTCAACACCGTCTGCGACCGGTCGGAGAGATGGGAGGAGAACCACCGATAAGCGGTCCCTCCCACCCCCAACCCCTCCAACCGGCGCAGCAAGATACCATGGTCGATGGTATCAAAAGCCGCTGAGAGGTCTAATAGGACCAAGGCAGAGGAACAACCCCTGTCCCTGGCCCTCCAGAGGTCATCTACCAACGCGACCAAAGCCGTCTCCGTGCTGTAACCGGGTCGGAAGCCGGACTGGAACGGGTCTAGATAGACAGCTTCCTCCAGGTGCGGGAAGCTGCCATGCAACCACCTCTCTACAACCTTCGCTAAAAGCGAAGGTTGGAACTGGGCGATAATTACCCAAAATAGCTGGGTCCAGGGAAGGCTTCTTCAGGAGAGGTCTCACCACCGCCTCCTTCAAGGCGGTGGGGAAAACCCCTTCAACCAAAGAAGCATTTATAATCCCCTGGAGCCAGCCTCGTGTCACTTCCTGAGCAGCCAGTACTAACCAGGAAGGGCACGGGTCCAGTAAACACGTAGTTGCATTCAACCTCCCAGCAACCTGCCCACGTCCACGAGAGCCACAGACTCAAACTCATCCCAAATAACCTCAACAAGACAAGTCTCTGCCGCCTCGGCTGAATCATCGCAATCATGATCCAAACCATCACGAAGCTGAACGATTTTATCGTATAGATAACCGTTAAACTCCTCAGCTCGTCCCTGCAGGGGTCATCCGTCCCTCCTGTTGAAGGAGGAACGGGTCACCAAACAGGGCGGCGGGCGGTTATCTGCCGATGCAATGAGGGTGGAAGCGTAGGAACGTTTCGCCTCCCTCATTGCCACTAGGTAGGTCCTAGTAAAGGACCTCACTAGTGTCGATCAGCCTCGGGCAGCTGGACCTCCAAACACTCTCTAGGCGTCTTCTCCGGCGTTTCATCTCTCTCAGCTCCCCGGAGAACCAGGGAGCCAATTGAGATCTGCGCCGAGTCAGAGGCCGCAAAGGCGCGACACGGTCCAAAGCCCCAGCCGCGGCCCGTTCCCAAGCCGCAACTAGTTCTTCAGTCGTGCCGTGGGTAAGATCCTCAGGAAACGGCCCAAGCTCCGTCAGGAACCTCTCCGGGTCCATCAGGCGCCTGGGACGGAACCAACGCATCGGCTCCGTCTCCCTGCGGTGGTGAGCAGCGGTTCGAAAGTTACTAGGAGACAATGAGTTCTAGTGCGTCTTATACTCCGAAAAATACGGTAATACATTTCTTTGCAGGAAGTACAAGACATAAATCTTCAAAGGCTTTCTTTTTTTCTCCTGATATCACGTGACACCCACCCCCCTTCCACTACAACCCCTTGGTACGTCCCCTGCTATTTTTCTTTTTAACAGTAAAAACTGAACGAGCTTTCAAGCCCCCCACCCACCCACGAACGCTGCCAATACGAGAGAGCGCACATTTCATTACGGATTCCAGTTGATGAATTATTTGTTCTCTGAGCCATCTCTTTAACTATTAAAGCTGATATTTGACAGTATCTGTTCGAGGTATGTCCCAAAACCTTTTCATTTTGTAAGCTCGGTACTTAACTCACTTTTCTCCAAAGTGGGAAGGAGGGAAAAAAAGAAAAGAAGAAGAAAGCTAGGAGGAGAAGAAAGGAGAGAAGGAACCCTCAATGTCCTTTGAGGTTGGGTTGCTTCAAAGGTTAATGTGGATGTCCGTGTTCCTTAAGACCAATCGAGAAGATAGCGTGGCCAGTCTATTAATGACACAATAAGGAACTTACTGGTTTTGCTTTCCTTCGTGAGCCGGTCTCTGGAGAGCCGAGCCCAAAAAAACCCATTTCCTTTGAAGAGGTAGGGCCAGGCTAATGCATTAGCGTGCCAATAAATATTTCATAGCTCATAGGAGATATCTCCTCCAGCAAAATGCAAAACAGAGAACAGTCTGAAGAGTTGCTCACTTACGAATAGTTCATTTCTAAAATAATTTTTTTTAAAAAAATTAGGACTTAATGAAATTGGGCTGAAAATAAACGTTTGCATGGAAATGTATCAGAAAAGGCTGCAAATCTATTTTAATCAAGAAAGTTTTTAGAACCAAAGCCCTGGAACCCTGAACTTGGAATACAGGTGGATCACGACCTACGACTGCCATTACTTATGATTGTTTTTCATACTTACGACCGTTGCAGCATCCTCATGGTCAAAATTGAGTGCTATCAAACAAAATGAAATTCGATGGTGAAAAAAATAAGGTTCTACATTCAGGCAAGAAAAACCAAATACACAAGTACAGTATATGTAGTACCTCACCAAATAGTAGTAACTGTGAGAGGGATCTTGGAGTCCTAGTGGACAACCATTTCGATATGAGCCAGCAGTGTGCAGCAGCTGCCAAAAAAGCCAGCACAGTTGTAAGGTGCATAAACAGAGGGATAGAATTAAGATCACATGAAGTGTTAATACCACTTAATAAGGCCTTGGTCAGGCCACGCTTGGAATACTGCATTCAGTTTTGGTCGCCACGATGTAAAAAAGATGTGGAGACTCTAGAAAGAGTGCAGAGAAGAGCAACAAAGAAGAACAAACATATGAAGAACAGTTGTAGCAACTGGGTATGTCTAGTCTGATGAAAAGAAGGACTAGGGGTGACATGATAGCAATGTTCCAATATCTCAGGGGCTGCCACAAAGAAGAGGGAGTCAACCTATTCTCCAAAGCACCTGAGGGCAGGACAAGAAGCAATGGGTGGACACTAATCAAGGATAGAAGCAACTTAGAACTAAGGAGATATTTCCTGACAGTCAGAACAATTAACCAGTGGAACAATTTGCCTCCAGAAGTTATGAATGCTCCAACACTGGAAGTTTTTTAGAAGATGTTGAATAACTATTTGTCTGAAGTGGTGTAGGGCTTCCTGCCTCAGCAGGGGGTTGGACTAGAAGACCTCCAAGGTCCCTTCCAACTCTGTTATTCTATTCTATTCTAAAATTCAGACCTTGGTGACTGACTCATATTTATGACAATTGCAGTGTCTCCGGGGGTGTGTGTGTGTGTGTGTGTCACGTGATCTCCTTTTGCGACCTTCTGACAAGCCAGGTTAATAAGGAAGCCAGATTTGCTTCACAATCATGTCAATAATCGAACAGCTGGCAGTGATTCACTTAACGAGCGTGGCGAGAAAGGTCGTAAAATGAGGCAAAACCCCCTTCACAAATGCCTTGCTTAGCAACAGAAATTTGGAGCTCAGTTGTGACCGTAAGTTGAGGAATACCTGTATATTATAGCCTGACCAACGATGGGTACAATTTTTGTGCATAATTCTGCCTAAGACGGTTGTGAAGGGGGGAAAAAAAGAATAGAATAGAATAGAATAGAATAGAATAGAATAGAATAGAATAGAATAGAATAGAATAGAATAGAATTTTTATTGGCCAAGTGTGATTGGACACACAAGGAATTTGTCTTGGTGCATATGCTCTCAGTGTACATAAAAGAAAAGATACCTTCATCAAGGTACAACACTTACAACACAATTGATGATCAATATATCAATATAAATCATAAGGATTGCCAGCAACAAGTTATAGTCATACAGTCATAAGTGGAAAGAGATTGGTGATGGGAACTATGAAACGATTAATAGTAGTGCAGATTCAGTAAATAGTCTGACAGTGTTGAGGGAATTATTTGTTTAGCAGAGTGATGGCCTTCAGGGAAAAAACTGTTCTTGTGTCTAGTTGTTCTGGTGTGCAGTGCTCTATAGCGTCGGGTGGGGTGGGGGGTGGGGGGTAGTCGCCCCAAATAGCAATTTGATTTGAAAAGAACATTTACACCTATGGTATCATTGTTTGTACCCTTTCAACTTCGTTTTGATTGACAGCTATTTAGATGGCTCCTTTTCTGGGCCGTGTTTCCGTGTTATTAAAAAATAAAATTGGGGTGGGTGGGTGCGAATCCTGTTCTATCTCCATAGACCTTGTGTCGGCTGCCACATTTGCTTTTCTTTTATTCAATCATGTAGCTGTCATTTTGTTGAAATATGACTCCCATTCTTTCCGCGCTGTGTTCCCTTTCATTCTATCTTGAAAATTAGCCTTCCTTAAAACACAAGCTGCACTTTTCATATATATTTTTTTACTTTCTTCTGCAAAAACAAAAACAAAACACAAAACCACACTATCTTTATTTACATCTGCCCTGACAATCAACAGGAGGACAGTTTTGCTCAGGTTGTAACCGATTGTATCTGGGGAACTTATCAAAATAATCATAATAATAACAACAACAGTAAAACAGTTAGCCGATCCTTCTGATTTCATAAGCATAAATAGCAGGCAGGGATTGAAAACAAAGAGAATCCTTAATGTCTGGATTTGTCAGAAACGCTTCGGAAAAGGGGAGGAGTGGTTAAAAAAAAAATCAGTTCTAAGATTAAGGCTCATCAACTGATTGCGATATGAAAACTCAATTTAGCGGCTTGCGCCCTCCGTTTTTTTGTGTGGTTTTTTTTGCATTTGGCAGCAGAAAAAAAAAAGGGAGTGAGGGAGCAGCGGTGTAGAATTATGAAAAACATGCTTGCACCCTTCTGGCCTCAGCTGGATGTAATCCTCCTCGAATAGAGATATCCAGCTTTCCATCTCTCGCCGAACAGAAGTCCTGTTGACTCCTGCCTTAATTACTGAAATGCGTTACACATGACGTCGCCGAGGAAAGAGGCTGAAAATACCTGCTAATGGAAAATATCGTTGCTAGGGCTGCAACGCTGGGTTTTCATTTATTTCATCAATTAATTAGTGGCAAAGGGTTTAAGAGGCGGATCCAGACAGTGGACTGCCGAGGAGCCTCCCTTCCCAAATCCATCATTTGAAATGATGAAATGATGAAAGAGGAACCAGAGGTGGGTTTCGGCAGGTTCTGACCAGTTCTGGAGAACCGGTAGGAAAATTTTGAGTAGTTCAGAGAACCGGTCGTAAAAATTGTGACTGGCCCTGCCAGACAAATTCCTTCTGTGTCCAATCACACTTGGCCAATAAAAATTCTATTCTATTCTATTCTATCTATTCTCTGCCTCTCGAGTCCCAGCTGATTGGGAGGAAATGGGGATTTTGCAAGAACCTTCCCCTGCCACGCCCACCAAGCCATGCCCACAGAACCAGTAGTAAAAAAAAAATGAATCCCACCTCTGAAAGGAACTCATATGTCAATAAACTGAACCCTTAAAGCCAGTCGTTTTAAATAACCGTGTCAAACCAGGGTTCCCCATTTGATGAGGATGATGTAGGAAAGTCAGCACCCACTCACCCTCCTGGAGAATGAAATATTTTGGGGGATATTAAAAAAGGCAGGATGGAATATTTCCCCTAAAGGAGAAATGGAGGACAATCTTAAGGGAGGCAGAAACCAGCCCCAGTCTCCCTGTCCCCAAGCAGAAACCGAGTAGGCCAGCTTTTAGAAATGCAGATTTGGTAATCGATTCAGAAAGACTGGGTCAGATGGAAACTCCAGGTAAGCAATTAGGCAAGACAAGATTAGCTCAGACAAACACCTAGGATAGTGACGGCTAACCTTTTTGCCATTGTGTACCAAAAGCAGGGGGAGTGTGGGGATGTATGGGCATGCGCGTGCCCATACCCATAATTCAATGTGCCCTGCCCTCTGCACATGCGTATGTGACCCCCCCACGCTCCCCCTTCTTTTGGCACGCGATGACACGGTGGGCCCGGTAGGCCCGTTTTTCGCTCTCCCCAGGCTCCAAAGGCTTTCTAGGAGCCTGGGGAGGGCAAAAACAGTCTTCCCCACCCCTTCGGAGGCCTGTTTCCCGACTTCTGGTGGGCCCAGAAGACTTGAAAATCAGCTGGCCGGTGCACGCATGCGTACTCCAGCTGAGATAGGGCAATGCTCGCATGGCCACTGATATGGCTCTGTGAGCCACTTGTAACACACATGCCATAGGTTCACCATCACGGATTTAGGATTTGCATTTCCCCTTTTGCCTATAGAGGCAAAAGAACTTCTCTGTTCTTGCCCAATGAAGTCTAGGGCAGGGGAGAGGAGGAACTATGGCCCTTTTATGACCTGTGGATTTCAACTCCCAGAATCCTTTGGCTCAGGAATTCTCTGGGAGTTGAAGTCCACAAGTCATAAAGGGCCCATCGTTTCCCACCTTTGGTTTATATGGGCATAGCCATGAAGTCACTGGGAGCCGAGCAGGAGTTGAAGGACACTTAAATTTTCAAAGCCAAACATCAGGAGAAGAACTGAGGCTTTGTGAGGGTCTCACAAAGAGGGTCTCGCCATCCCTCCCCGGATTCCTTCAGATTGAAATAAAGCCTTGTTTAAAAAAAAAAAAAAAGACTTGTCCACATTCCTCGCCATAAAGGAGAGATAAAGTTTAAAATGTGCACACATTTCCACCGATGGAGGCGCCTAGAGAGGGGCGTGAAAAATATTCATTTGCTGCCAAACTATCCTGAAATTTTATATCTGCCAAGGTTCAAAGTGTGCACTTAGGAGTGTGAACTTTCCCATAATTATATCCTTATCATCATTATAAGATTTACTTATCTCATTATCAGCTCACTCGTCTATGGGAGGTCAGTCATGTATCTCTTTTATTGCCCGTTTAATCCTTCTGCCCACCAGCTCCATTCGGATTGACTTACTTATTGTATTTCTCAGCAAGCAAAGGCTTTTAAACATTTAAAAATAACCTTGTTATTTTATAACCTTTCCCCATGTCCAAACTAACCTTCTTTTCTACTGGATTCAATAGTCATTAGCTGCTGAAGTAGAAAAACAGGATTCAGACATTATTTCATTTTTTCCCCCAAAAATAATTATGTTAGTACAGATAAATGCTTTCAGGAAGGGATGCAGTGGCTCAGTGGCTAAGGTGTTGAGCTTGTCAATCAAAAGGTCGGCAGTTCCGCGGTTTGAATCTCTAGTGCCGCGTAACTGGGTGAGCTCCCATTACTTGTCCCAGCTTCTGCCACCCTAGCAGTTTGAAAGCAGGTAAAAAAGGCAAGTAGAAAAATAGGGACCACCTTTGGTGGGAAGGTCACAATGTTCCCTGCGCCTTTGGCATTGAGTCATGCCGGCCACATGACCATGGAGACGTCTTCGGACAGCGCTGGCTCTTTGGCTTTGAAACGGAGATGAGCACCGCCCCCTAGAGTCAGGAACAACTAGCACATACGTGCAAGGGGAACCTTTACCTTATGCTTTCAGGGTAGGAGGCATCATTGCAATAGAGCGCAACATGCAAGGTCAGAAAACAAGGTCCACTATAGGAGGAAAATTGGGAGTCGTGTTCCATCCAGAGATATCTGGACTGGTATCCACCCACAAGAAAATGAACATTGGTTTGATCGGCATGGTTCCTCTCTATCGTCTGACATTCTGATAGATGAGCAATTCTCAATCTTGGACACTAAGATGCCTGGACTTCAACTCCCAGAATTCCCCAGCCAGAACGGATTTCATGTACACAAGGCATGGGCCGGGGGGGATGGGGAGGGGGGCTGGGGAATCCTGGGAGTTGAAGTCTGCACTTCTTAAAACGGCCAGAGTTGAAAAATACTTCATGATCCAATCTGGGTTGGTTACTGAGACCAGAGGTTTTGTCATCCAAGCTTTTCAGTGAAAACGCTCCATGGCTTAGGGCCCGGGTACTTACGGGACCGCCTGCTGTTACCTTATGCCTCCCACCGACCCGTACGCTCACACAGAGAGGGTCTTCTCTAAAACGTATTTGTTTATTCAAGCGGGACTGGCTTAATTTTAATATTTTAAATTTTTAAATTTTTTAAATTTTAATAATTTTGACTGGTGTATTTTATTTATGGGTCAAATTTGACGGTTTTAATTTTCGGCCATTTATAGAATACGTTATTTTAACTATGGTTTTAATCTGTAAATTGTTCTGTTTTAATCTGGCTGTACACCGCCCTGAGTCCTTCAGGAGAAGGGCGGTATAAAAATCTAACTAATAAATAAATAAATAAATAAATAAATAAATAAATAAATAAATAAATAAATAAATAAATAAATAAATAAATAAATAGCAGAGTGTGATCCTGCAACATTATCCTGGGACGCATGTATTCACCTTCACTCTTGAAAAATACTAATACAATAGTGATGAAATCCAATTTTTTTACTACCGGTTCCGTGGGCGTGGTTTGGTGGGCGTGGCAGGGGAAGGATATTGCAAAATCTCCATTCCCACCCCACTCTGGGGCCAGCCAGAGTTGGTATTTGCCAGTTCTCCGAACTACTCAAAATTTCCTCTACCGGTTCTCCAGAACCTGTCAGAACCTGCTGGATTTCACCCCTGTGATACAGATACATTATCCAACCCTTCCTGGTTTTTGATGGAAGAGATAACTGTTCAAAAGGATAACTAAGAAATATTTCAATGATAACTTTCAGCCATCTGTTTCCAGCAGGAACTGTTAATCAGATTATGTTTTGTGCAGATAAAGTGACTTGGAGATTTTGTTTAAAAAAATAGTCATTATTTTTAATAATGAAATAACCTTGTGTGGATCTTCATGTCATTCTTGATTCCTGGTAACTACATCAACGAGTCTGCTGGGGTTGAGAATGAGAGAGGGAGAAAGAGGAGAAAGAAAGAGAAGGGGGGGAACAGAATAGAATAGAATAGAATAGAATAGAATAGAATAGAATAGAATAGAATAGAATAGAATAGAACAGAACAGAACAGAACAGAACAGAACAGAACAGAATAGAATAGCAGAGTTGGAAGGGACCTTGGAGGTCTTCTAGTCCAACCCCCTGCTTAGGCAGGAAGCCCTACACCATTTCAGACAAATGGTTATCCAACATCTTTAAAATTTCCAGTGTTGGAGCATTCACAACTTCTGGAGGCAAGTTGTTCCACTGATTAATTGTTCTAACTAACAATCAGGAAATTTCTCCTTAGTTCTAGGTTGCTTCTCTCCTTGATCCGTTTCCACCCATTGTTTCTTGTCCTGCCCTCAGGCACTTTGGAGAATAGCTTGACTCGAGGGGTGAAATGCTCCCGGTTCAGACCAGATTGCCTGATCCGGTAGCGATGGCAGTGGGTGATTCGGAGAACCGGTAGCAAAAATCCTTGCCCCAACCCCCCCGGCCCCAGCTGAACAGAGTGATCATCAGAGGTTGTTTTTTTTTTTACTTTTAAAAGCATTTTTTCTTCTGCTGAAAAAATGCTTTTAAAAGTAAAAAAAAAAAGCCTGTGATGATCATGCAGCTCAGCTGGGATCGTCAGAACCCTTTAAAAGCATTTTTTTCTACAATCTCTTCGGCCGAAGAGGTTGTAGAAAAAATGCTTTTAAAAGGTTCTGGGGATCAGGCAACTCAGCTGGGATCGTCAGAACTCTTTAAAAGCTTTTTTTCCTTTGTTAAAGGACTCTACTTCAAGTCCTTTAACAGGGGTGCACTTACTTCAAAATTCTGCAGCATATCAGCTTTTCAAAGGAGCTGTTTCTGTAAGGCTACACATTAAAACAGCTGCATCTTTTGCAGGCTCTTGTGCCTTGCAAGCCACCCCTTTAAAATAACTTTAAAAGCAACGCACACCTTGACAAATCACCACCGTAGAACAGATCTTTCAAGGAAGGACTTTTCTTTCTGGATTGAACCCAAGCAGAGAGCGGAAGGGAGGAGGGATGTACGCATTCATTTCCATTTCACATTTCATTCTAGCTTCTATCCAAGGTGTTAAAGGACGTGATTATCTGACTTAGGATTCCAAGGCTGCTTCTATAAAAGAGAAGTGGAAATCCTATTTAAATGGAGTCACTTAACATCTGTTACCCATGGAGGCACCCAAGTCTAGCAGCTGCCCTCAATATTTGCACTGAGAAATTGACCAATAAACTGTCATGGCACCCGGAGTGAGGCAATCCGTTCCTGCAAATCAGAGCGTTTATTGTAAATTCTGTCAGGGCAAAATGCAACTTAACTAGATCCAAACTATTGGAAGTGGAGTGGGTTGTGGTGTTTTTTTCCCCCTCTTTTCAAAATAAGGGATTAAGCTGCCAAATGGAAATAACGCTAATGCTTTTCTAAGTGCGCATGTTTTTTTATCACATTGTTTGCCACTTTGGGAGAGGCAGGGCGGATTTTAGTGAGATGATAACGGTGTGCGGGTTAGTCAATGCTTAAGGCTTGTTGAGGTGCTCTTCCTAACCTTGTGGTTACACCTGCTCTAAGGAGCAATTATTGCCTTTTGTTCCACGGCAGTTAATAACGTGCCACTCGGAATAATTTTGATTAGAACTGAGAAACGAACACATCTTAGACAAGTGTGAAATTACATCAGGCCTACAAGAGATGGGTGCTTAGAAGCCGAAGATCCATTAATTTCCATTCCGTTCGCTGTCAATAACCTTGTTTTGTTCAGGCACGTTTGCTTAAACAGGGCTTACTAATTTCATCGCTCAGGCAGCCGCATGGCAGAGGCCTTTAGCTCCTCAAAAGAAGCTGGAAAGCCCGAAAAAGTAGAATAATTATTCTCCAATCATAGCTAAGCTTCAGGATCAGGGTAACACTTTAAGAGGCAGGACCTGAGTTGGGATGTGTGGCAGTGGTGGGATTCAATCTTTTCTACTACCAGTTCTGTGGGTGTAGCTTGGTGGGTGTGGCTTGGTGGGCATGGCAGGGGAAGGATACTTTAAAATCTCCATTCCCATCCCACTCCAGGGGAAGGATACTGTTGTGCCTCGCTCGCCCCCCTGCTGCAGCCGGGCCCTTCTCATCTCCTGCCAGACACTGCTAGTACAGAAGAATGTCCTGGCATGCCTCCAGCCCCCAGTCTTGGCACCGTGCCCGGGCAGACGGAGCAACTAAACCCCCCCCCCACAGCATGTGAGCCTGAGGAATATGAAGCCAGTCATGAGCTGGAATTACCAACAGCTGGAGGCTGGAGAGATCCACGCTTCCAGAGAATGGAGAGGCGATGTCAGCAAAAGGAAGGGAGGGGCAGGCCTGGATAAGTGCTGAGTCATGGAGCCACACCCCATGGCCTATATAAAATTCTGCTTTCTGGCATTCTCTGAGTCAGGCAAAATCTAATCTGGATTGCTGAAGTCACACCTTGGATTCCTGCCTGCCCTGAGGACTCTGATAGGACTTTGGCAGAGCTGCAGAGGCACGCTTGATACGGACTTCCCCGACCCGGCCGTCAGAGGAGGAGTGGGACACGACAGATACTGCAAAATCCCCATTTCCTCCCAATCAGCTGGGACTTGGGAGGCAGAGAATAGATGGGGACAGGGCCAGTCAGAATTTTTACTACCGGTTTTCTGAACTACTCAAAATTTTTGTTCCCAATTCTCTAGAACTGGTCAGAACCTGCTAAAACCCACCTCTGATGTGTGGTCCAGAATGAAAGCACTGAAATTCGTTGGGAGAAGTCAAGTTGCAGAAAACTCTTGCTTTGTTAGCCAAGTATATTATGAGCCAGGGTGGCGCAGTGGTTAGAGTGCAGTATTGCAGGCTACTTCTGCTGACTGCCGGCTGCCTGCAATTTGGCAGTTCGAATCTCACCAGGCTCAAGGTTGACTCAGCCTTCCATCCTTTCGAGGTGGGTAGAATGAGGACCCAGATTGGTTGGGGGTAAGAGGCTGACTCTGTAAACTGCTTAGAGAGGGCTGTAAAGCATTGTGAAGCGGTATCTAAGTGCTATTGCTATAAACAAAAAGCTAAAAGTTTGGCTAATCAGAGGAGTCAAGTTGCTATCTTAGAATCATAGGGCAGGAAGAGACCTTACAGGTCTTCTACTCCAACACCCTGCCCAAGCAGGAATCCTTACACCAGTGATGGTGAACCTATGGCACATGTGCCACAGGTGGCACACAGTGCCCTCTCTGTCGGCACAAAAGCCATCATCCCAGTTCAGCTCTACCGCACATGCGCACATGCCTCCTGCCAGCCAAGTGGATGTTGGGTCTCTGGCGTGCAGTGAGGTGCATGTGTGGGGGCCATGAGTTCATATGCAGGGGCAGGGTATGTTCATAGGGGTTGCACACGCATGCACAGAGCCAAGTGCATGCATGGAGGCCATGTGTGCATGCCCAGGGGTGGGACACATACATTGGGACCACACACACATTGCATTTTGGGGGTTCAGGCTCATGCTTTGGGCACTCAGTCCAGAAAAAGTTAGCCATCACTCCTTACACCATCTCAGACATCAAAAGATTGGATGTCCAATCTTTTCTTGAAAGCATCCAATTTTGGACCACCCACAACTCCATGAGACAAACTCTTCCATTGATTAATCCTTTTCACTGCCTTGTTTCTCTTTGGTTCCAAGTGGGTTTCCCTCTGATGAGCTTCTATCCCTTGCTTCTTGTCCTGCACTCAAGTCCTCTCGAGAACAAAATTGAACAGAACAGAATTTAACAGAATAACAGAGTTGGAAGGGACCTTGGAGGTCTTCTAGTCCAACCCCCTGCTTAGGCAGGAAACCCTACACCACTTCAGAAAAATGGTTCTCCAATCTCTTAAAAAATTCCAGTGTTGGAAAATTCCCAACTTCTGGAGGCAAGTCGTTCCACTGATCGATTGTTCTCACTGTCAGGAAATTTCTCCTTAGTTCTAAGGTATTAGGTATTATCTATCTGTAGGTATTATCTACAGTTTAACTTCCATTTTTTATGAAAGCAGTGGCATTGCACTGCAGTCTAGGATGATCTTACGACCTCGTAAAGCATTACCCTCTTCTTGTTCTTGAACCTTGACACCAATTGTGGTCGGGTCTGAACAATTTACAGGAGTTTCCAGGCACTATAAATGATTCCTCTTTCCCACAGTGTAGCTTATCATCCCCGCCCCCGCCCCCCCATTTCTCTGAACATTCTCCTTGAAAGGTCTGGTGACTCGAACGCAACCTTTGTATCGAAGTTCCAAAGCTGCCGTACCGTATTCTTTAGGATTGGCTCAGACTAAGTTTGGGGGAGGGAGGGGAAAAAAAGGGAAGCCAAGATGTGAGCTGCATTTTGACCGTTTTGCCTCTGCTATTGTAGAAAGCAATAGTAATTCTGCAAGTCGTTCCTGGCTGCTAGTGGAAGCAGAACATCTGCTGTTCTCCGTGCAAATCGCTTTGGTATCTCCAACAGGCAACGGAACAAGCTGCGTTGATAAATTCCAGAGGTTGACTCTATATTTACACATGAACACACACACAAACCGTAACATAATCCTGATCTGGTGGAATCGGAGGGAAATCTGGACCAGCAACAAGAAATTAACCCTAAAAGACATGGGTCGTGCACAGAAGACACAGGAGGAAACGGGGTATTATCCCAACAAACTGCAGGAAGAACAACACTGGCTATAATGACGTATCACTTCTAAACTTTGAGATAAATGATAAATGATAAAGTGATCCTTCCGTGAACTCACCGAGGATTCCTCACCGAGGAACTCACCACGGATCCTTCCGTGAACTCACCGAGCCTCAAATTGCTGCTGGGAATAAATGTGCAAGCATTTTGCTCCAGGAAAACCTGCTGGATTAGGGGTGCAATTTGATACAGTCACTGCTGTGGACGTACTAGATTCGTGCCATAAAGCTCGATACAGTCTAAATATGGCACTAACGTCTAAGCAATGTATGTCTGGGGGTTTTTTTCTCCCCCCATAGTTCCTTTTTTGTCCAAATTTTAGTTGGCTAAAGGGGATAATATGGATTTAGAAGAATGTCTGCAAGGAGGAAAAATAGAGAGATTGATTTACGAGCCATAACAGTGTCCCAACAGTTCACATATTGAACGGTATCACTGAGACATCTTCTCTTCCTTTGCTTTCTCTCTGCAGCCCCCTGGCCAATCTTGACTGGCCTCAGAAGCTAACCAGGAGCAGATCTCATTAAGACTCGGGTGGGAGACCTCCAGGGAATGCCACCGTGGTAGGCTGAACTGGGAAGTTAAAAAAAAACAACCGCCACCATCCTGGCAATTTCAAATTATTTCAGTACTGCGGCAGAGCAAACTCCGCAGCTGTGTCCATATCGTCAACAAAGGGCCTTTAGCGTCATTGTTTTTAGCGAGAAAGGAGAGGGGGAAAGCATGGGAACCGCAGATGAAAAAGCAGCCCGCGAAAATTAATTCGTTGGGCAGCCAACTCAACAGATAGGCATTAGCGAAGCCCAAGAAAATGAAAGCGTCAACAAATTCCCCCATGCATTGGAGATCAACCATTTCAAAAGTGAACGTATTTGGATCTTGTATGGATCTCAAGCTCCACATCGTCACCATCATCCCATCCCCCCATTAGGAATATAGAATAACAGAATAGCAGAGGTGGAAGGGATCTTGGAGGTCTTCTAGTCCAACCCCCTGTGACAGTGATGGCGAATCTTTTTTTTCCTCGTGTAGGAAGTTAGCACCCACCCCTCTCCTAGAAGAATGAAATATTTTAGGAAATATTAAAAAGGCAAAATATATTTCCCTGTATTTATTTCAACGCGCACGTGCCGATACACGTAATGCAATTCCCCCCCTAGAGACCCCACCCCCGTGCATGTGCACACGCCCCTGCACCACCCCATGGCCCCAGTGCATGGACGCATGACTGCCCCAGCGCTCCCCCCGCCCTCTGAGCGTGCACGCGCGACTCCCATTTTGGTGCTAGTTGGCTTCCCTAAAACCTCCTGGAACCAAAAACAGGGCACGGCGGGGACGCTGCACCTCCCCAACCTCTGTGCATGTGTGCACGACCCCCCCAACCCTCCCGCACATGCACACACAATTCCCACCCACCCCCCGTGCATTCATGTGCATCTCCCGGCAGAGACCCAAAAATCAGCTGGCTGGCAGGAGGCGTGCGGGCATGTGTAGTAGAGCTGACCTGGGCGTCAGCTCACGTGCCTGCAGAAATGGCTCCAGGTGCCACCTGTGGCACGCATGCCATAGGTTCGCCATCACGGCCCTATGCCATTTCAGACAAATGACTATCCAATCTCTCGTTATAAACCTCCAGTTTTGGAGCACCCGCAACTCATGGAGGCAAGTTGCTCCACCGATTAATTGTTCTGACTGTCAGGAAATTTCTCCTTAGTTCCAAGTTGCTTCTTTCCTTGATTAGTTTCCATCCAAATTGTTTTTATTATTGATGCCAAGGAATCATCACAAATATCATAGGGGACTGGAGGCTAAAACGTATGAAGAACGGTTGCAGGAACTGGGTATGTCTAGTTTAATGAAGGACTAGGGGAGACATCATAGCAGTCTTCCAATATTTGAGGGGCTGCCACAAAGAAGAGGGGGGTCAACCTATTTTCCAAAGTACCTGAGGGCAGGACAAGAAGCAATGGGTGGAAACTAATCAAGGAGAGAAGCAACTTAGAACTAAGGAGAAATTTCTTGACAGTCAGAACAATTAATGAGTGGAACAACTTGCCTGCAGAAGTTGTGAATGCTCCAACACTGG
Source organism: Ahaetulla prasina (assembly GCF_028640845.1). Classification (NCBI taxonomy): domain Eukaryota; kingdom Metazoa; phylum Chordata; class Lepidosauria; order Squamata; family Colubridae; genus Ahaetulla; species Ahaetulla prasina. Next base: position 4,244,510 of record NC_080550.1, read on the forward strand.
AAATTTTTAAGAAGATGTTGAATAACCATGAAGTGGTGTAAGGGTTTCCTGCCTTGGCAGGGGGTTGGACTAGAAGACCTCCAAGGTCCCTTCCAACTCTGTTGTTATTATTATTATTACTATTATTATTACTATTACTATTATTATTATTATTATTATTATTATTATTATTATTATTATTATTATTATTATTATTATTATTATTATTATTATATATGTCCATGAAATCATGGGTTTCATGGACATATGAAATTAAAGAACTGAATTCTGGGAATTGAAGTCTACACAGCTTAGGGTGGCCGAAGTTAACAAACACTGTGTTGTGACTCCAGCCCCCGAACCTGACCCCATGCCCGAAAGTGACTCCAAGAGTGAGGGGGAAGGGCCGGTAAGGCTTACCTCGGGAGCACCTATTTCTTTGGCCCGGCTCCAGGAGCCAGAACCAGACCAGTCGGTGGACGTAATGAGGCCATCATCCCCTGATTCCTCCCTTCCCCAGGCTACGCCTTGAGACCCAGCTGATAATAATAATAATCAAGCTTGGATCGACCCGCACTTCAGAAGATTAGAGAGGCGGAGTCATCAAAGGGAATATAACGAGCTTTGGGACAGCTCTCATTCCACGGGAAGCAAAAACTAGCTGAACTGTTTCAAAGAGAGCTGAAAGTCTTACTCTGTGAGTCATTTGTTTGAACTTTTGTAGGCAGCTGCGATTTCTCTGCCAAGACTGATAAGAGCTGTGAATCCACTGGCTGAAGGCCGGCTCGTTGCTCCGAAGTGGGGAATGAGACAGAACACACTGAGTTAAGCAAAGCCAGATCTGCTTTATTTCTGGCTAGGAGACTATTGACAAACTTCAGGTTTCTGAATTAGACTGGATGGTTCTGGAAGTCCCAAAGAATGTAATGAGAAATGGTACTTTGGTATTGTTGCTGAGGGTTGCCGATTTCAAGGTAGTGGATCTCACCTCAAAGTTCAGCTCATTTCTTCATCCATCACCCTCACCTCAAGAAAAATAGAACTCTAAATAAAATAACAAATCACCAATCTCAATAGATCATTCAAATATGTCAATAGATTTCCAGAAAGACAGATAAGATACATGATAGATGACACATTGACAGATGTTATCATTTTTTTCCCAGAGGCTGACACTGCTTGTTCTGTACAAGACAGCAACTGATTAAAGTTAATTCGTTTAGGTCCATGTTAAGAGACATCAATATCTTATCCCAGCATCTTAAGGGTATATTCAGGATATGAAAGATATTTGCGCTCAAAGCACATGCTGGGGAAAGATAAACACCAGATGTTCCTTGCTTTTTCTTGTTCTCTATTTCATACCTTTTTATATCTTTCTTCCTCTTTCCCTGTTTATGCCTTCTGTTTTCTGATTCTTCGACCGTCTGCCTCTGGATCCACCTTAAAAGTTTGTTTGCTACTTAGATGGTGGGGTAAAGGAGAGATTTTTGACATGTGGGAATTTCAGGATTAAGGGACCACCTTGGTCAGAGCCTCGGGGTCTGCTTTCATCACCAGTTCTGGGTTCAAGCTGGACAATTAATTCATGGAGTCTCTTTTTTCCTTATCAGAACTGCTTACTGACTCATTTATAGGGGTGGGCTGCTGCGGGTTCAGGGGGGTTTGGGAGAACCTCTAGCTAAGATTCTGTGAAGTTTAGAGAACCCCCAAATCCCACTCCTGGCTGGTCTTGCCCACCCCGCCCCACCCCTCCCAGGAGTCCCCATGCAGCCCGTTTTGGATGCAGGTAAGTGCAGGGCATGTGTGAAGGCTCAGGGAGGGTGAAAAATGGGCCTACTGGAAGTTCAGCTCCAGAGGGTCTCCGGAGCCTGGGGAGGCCATTTTTGTCCTCCTAGAGGCTCAAGGAAAGCCTCCAGAGCCCAGGGAAGGCAAAAATGCCCCCCCACCATGGTGCAGGAGGCCAATAGGCCACGCCCACCATGGCCACGCCCACCCAGCAAGGAATGGGGTGAGGTCCACAGTAGACAGTTTAAGGTTGAAGCTGGGAGGGTTTGAGGTTGTAACAACAGAGTCGGGTAGAGCATTCCAGGTGTTGACCACTCTGCTGCTGAAGTCATATTTCCTGCAATCAAGTTTGGAGCGATTTACCTTGAGTTTGTATCGATTGTTTGCCCATGTATTATTTGAGGTTGAAGCTGAAGAAGTCGTTGACAGGAAAGACACTGTAGCAGACAATTTCGTGTACTATGTTTAGTTTCCATCCGTTGCTTCTTGTCCTGCCTTCAGGGGCTTTGGAGAAGAGGTTGACCCCGCCTCTCCTTTGTGGCAGCCCCTTAGATATCGGAACATATCAGTAGCTAATATCAGTAGCCACCTCTTTTTTTGTGTGATAAAAAAAGAGAAAGGTGGGGGGGGGTTTGAGCCATGCAACAATTCAGAGGTAAGAAAAAAAGCGGCCTTGCAGATACAACAATTTTAGCTTTTGTTAGGATGTACGTTTTGATCGATGTTTGATGCTTGCTCTGGCTTATGCTGGCGGAATTATGGAAATATCTCTTTGGAGTCATTCCTTTTCTTCCCCGATTACAATAGGCATTATATAGAGCAGTTTATTGCACACCTGAAGGAAAGGGAGCAGATATAATGTCTGGTATTCTTCTCTATGTGTTCAGAGTAAATACCTAACAGGTCAAGATATTTTGTCCTATACAAATGGATCGTCTGCCAGAGGAGTAAAGTGGGTGTAGGCTTAAATAGTGGGCTATAAATAGGGGTGGAACTATCTATCTTCTGCAATCACAGTTAGCCTCAAAAGTCAGCCATCGTGTTCAGTTATTTGCTGAAACTCCATTCAACGAGTTGGTCTAGGCTGTATTTCTAAACATCCTTACTTTCAAATAACCGGCATCGTAATCATTATGTTGTAGGAAAAAGTCCCTATTGAGAATATAAATGTTAGCCTTTTTGGTAGAAACACGTCCAAAAAGCAATCTAAGCATGGGGGAAGAAAAAAAAAACCCAATAAAACTCAGAGTTATTAGGGTTGCCCAAAGCTCTTCACCAAGCAACACGCTGTCAAAAAATAGTGGTAGGAAAGTGAGAAGATATTCAGTCCCTCAGAATTAATCTTCCTCTTTCAAGAATAAATTTATGGTTCACAACCCAAGACCCGCATACAGTATCCTGTTTGTGGATACTTCCCATGGTGTCCTTTGGTTGGTTCACTGCTCCATCTGATTTATGGGGTTTCTGGCTGGCCACACCACCATGCAGTCCACTTATGGACTGAGGAACTTTATTCACACACACCCCACAACACCCATAAATGTTCAAGGAGAGGCTCGTGATGGCACATGCATAATCACTGTATTTGTGCAATGCCACACCCCGTGGCATTTTGACTTCATTGGGTCTTATTATGGATGCTACTGCCCTCACTGTAGGAGATGATCATTCTGAGCTTGCAGGAGGAGTCAAATGCATCATCAGTCTTGAGTCCCTTTGTGCCCTCAAGAGATCTAAGTCCACCCCACCTTGAATTCCACTGACTCTTATCCACTGCCAATTCGCTTTGACTGTTAGTAGTGCAGATTTTTGTAGAGAGAATTAGCATAGAATAAACCTATATTCATTTGTACTGCCTGGATTCCTCATTTCCTGAGCTGATGGTAACCACTGTTCTCATAATACATCCCCGACTCTTGGGACCAAATAACCAGATCCACATAAGAAGAGTTCAGTTAGCTCCTTTATTGCTTATGCCTATTTCTCCGACTGGGCCAAACTAGATAATGTTCAACATTCAAGGGAGATTAGACCTTGTCCTTTGTGCCTACGTAATGATTCCAGACTACTTCCCCACTTGACTCCTCCACCAGCTTAATCAATCCTTCTCTCTCAGACAACAGCCTTTAATTTCCACATAGTGGTGTGCTGCTATCCTATGCACAAAATATACATGCCTAGGTCCACAAAAGCAGTGCCCTAAAACTTGTATGTTATGGAAAATTGGAAACCAAATATATATGTTAGAGGAAATTGCCTTCATGTGAAAATAAATGCCATTTCTGTCTCTTTTCTTTCCCTCCTGGAAATGGAGATTGATGTGGAAATTGGTAGAATGGAGCTATGATTAAATATGTATGAAACTGACCTAGAGCAGAAGAGGTCCGATTCATTCATATCCAATATGTACACTTGAGTTCTGCAAGACAACTAGCTTCTTACTATCCCTCCAAAACAAAGCCCCCTCCCCCCAGCTATTCATTATTCAGTTGAGATGATCAACAATTTTCTTCAGATCCGCCGTTGTTGTGGTGGCACTTTAAAAAAAAAAAAATACGTAAGCATCCATCTCTGAACTTTGGCACTCACGAAAAGCTTTGCATACCAATGTTTAAAAGTCAATATGTTATCAAGCAAAATATGTTGCTCTGCCTATAAGGTATCAGGATGGGACCATTCTTCCCCTTCTCCACCTCCTAAAAAAATCAAATTAAAAAGATAATATTTTCTAGAGCGGGGGAGGGGGCGGAAATCTATATCCTTTCTGAAGCAGAAGTCTAAAATTGTTAAAAGTAGGATGAAGGTTTACTTGATATTCAGCCCCCCCCCCTCCTCCAGAGGGGTCCCTGAATCCTTTATTCAGAGCATTTTTGTTGCTTTTTGCTAAATAGAGCAGGATGTTGTGACCCAGGCCCAAGTAGGTAGTAGGAAATTCAGATAGTGAAAAAACAAACAAACTTTATTCAAACAGCTGAGAATTACTTCATTCCCAGCGTACTTCAACTAAATTAAAACAGATTCCTCAACATTGTTTCATACACAAACACCATTGCTGGTCTTTTAAGCCTTGTGGGAGGGAATCATCTCTTGGCTCTATTCCCGAGTTGTTGTGTCTCGCTCGCTTTCCCCGCAGCCGGGTCCCTCTTATCTCCTGCCGAACGCTGAGGAATGTCCTGGCATGCCTCCAGGCCCCAGCCCTGGCACCATGCCCAGACAGGCCAAGCAAGACGAAGGGCCTGATGTGCCTCCAGCCCCCAGCCCTGGCTCCATGCCCAGGCAAACGGAGCAACTAGACCCCTCCCCCTCCCCCACAGCATGTGAGCCTGAGGAATGTAAATTGCCAACAGCTGGAGCCTGGAGAGATCCTCGCTTCAGGAGAATTGATAGGCGACGTCAGCAAAAGGAAGGGAGGGGCAGGCCTGAATAAGTGCTGAGGCATGGAGCTACACCCCATGGCCTATATAAAGGATCTGCTTTCTGGTATTCTCTGAGTCAGGCAAAGTCTACCTTGGATTGCTGAAGTCACTTCCTGGACTCCTGCCTGCCTTGAGAACTTTGCTAGGACTTTGGCAGAGCTGCAGAGGCACGCCTGATACGGACTTCCCTGACCCGGCTGTCAGCGGAGGAGTGGGACACGACACGAGTCATCCTCTTTGCTTGAGCTGCTCTTGCCGTCTGGCAGCTCTTCTTACGTATGAGTGCATTAGGAATAGCCTCCTCCTGTTCCTCTGCCTCACTACTATCAGTCTCTGGAGGCTCTGGAGTCCACGCCTCACTCCCCGATGGCCCTGGCCTCACCTCAGCCTCATCGCTGTCTGACTCCATTGCCTGCTCCGCAGGCTGTTTGTGGACCACAACACAGGAGAGGAATGTATCGGCATTGGTTCTGCTAGGTATCTCAAGAGCTTCTGATGTTTCCAGTGCTGGTAGGCTTTTGAACTGTTGGAACAGCTAGAACAGGCCTTGAGAACATTGTTCTGTTATACATTCCTGCCTTCAAGATTGATCCCCAAAATGTTGCTTGTAACTCCCACTCATGAAAAGTTGTACAATTTCCTCTAATCCTACTCTTCCTCTTTAATATTTTTTTAATTTTTATTTTATTTATTTATTTTATTTCATGAAGCATGTGTTTTATGACAGATACAAGTGTAAACATAATTATAAATACATGAAAAGGATACCAATAAAAGAAAGCATTAGGACAGGGACGGTAGGCATGCTGGTGCACTTATGCATGCCCCTTACAGACCTCTTAGGAATGGGGTGAGGTCTATAGTAGACAGTCTAAGGTTAAAGTTTGGGGAGTTTGGGGAAGAAACCACAGAGTTTCTTAATAATACAGTAACTCTCTTAATCAGGGGAATTATTCACTCAGTCTCTCAGTTCTGCATCAGGTTCAGAGAGCAATATCAAGGCTAGAAATGGACGTTTAATTCAGTCATGATCTTCATTGAGAGTATTCACTGCATTTTTTTTTCTTTGAAGAGTCAGATATGAAGCCTTTCTGGACCTCTTCTTGCTCCTGAACACTGAAGATCATCTTAAAAAAAGATGTAAAAAAAATGTTGAGACTCTAGAAAGAGTGCAGAGAAGAGCAACAAGGATGATTAGGGGACTGGAGGCTAAAATATATGAAGAACGGTTGCAGGAACTCAGTATGTCTAGTTTGATAAAAAGAAGGACTAGGGGAGACATGATAGCAGTGTTCCAATATCTCAGGGGTTGCCACAAAGAAGAGGGAGTCAGGCTGTTCTCCAAAGCACCTGAGGGTAGAACAAGAAGCAATGGGTGGAAACTGATCAAAGAAAGAAGCAACTTAGAACTAAGGAGAAATTTCCTGACAGTTAGAACAATTAATAAGTGGAACGACTTGCCTGCAGAAGTTGTGAATGCTCCAACACTGGAAATTTTTAAGAAAATGTTGGATAACCATCTGACTGAGATGGTGTAGGGTTTCCTGCCTGGGCAGGGGGTTGGACTAGAAGGCCTCCAAGGTACCTTCCAACTCTGTTGTTATATATATTATATATTATATATCTCTGACCTGAAGTGACTTTATCCAGGTGGAGCTAGTGTGCCAACCTTTTTCTGCTCAATGCAAACTAGTATTCAGCCTGGAGTATAGGATCTTCTCAAAGGACATTCTGAAAGATCATATTTTGCAAAGCTCAGTGCTGCAAAAGAATTTCTGAATTGTGGCATGACATCTAGAGCAGGAGTCTCTTATCTTGGCAACTTTAAGACTTGTGGACTTCAACTCCCAGAGTTCCTCAGTCAGCTTTGCTGACTGAGGAACTCTGGAGTTGAAGTCCACAAGTCTTAAAGTTGCCAAGGTGGGAGACCCCTGAGCTAGAGGGCTGGATATCTTTGTAACTGTTCCTTGATTCCTAACCAGCAATCAGGCTCTTGAATATCATCCCATGGACTGAAAGTGATCCCTGTTGGATGGTGTCCAGCTACAGCTACTCACAAGGAGGGGAAAATACATGCAAATACTGTAACTGTGAATCAATAAAGATGTACAGAGGCATTGGGTCTTGATTGCAGCATCTCCAAAAAGACGGGTCTCTGTTGAACTAAACAATGTTATCCCTGTTGCCTAAGTTTTGTATTCCCTTCACTCTGCACAGGTGAGATCAAGGTGACTTTTCTACGACCGCTTAGGAAATTGGCGTGTTACTAAATTCAACGCTACTAAAAAGTGTGGATTTTCTTAATTCCTTTCTTTCAGCCCATAATCCTCCTTGTTGGCTTTGGTCTTTTTTTTTTTTTTTTGCCTGAATTAATTGGAATAAATCATGATTGTGTGACTGTTGCGTAACTATTTGGTTGCATCAGGCTCAATATTGCCCTGAAGCCATCTCAAGAGACAGGGGGACAACCAGAAGTTGGAAAAATGATATGGATGGAAATATTGGACCACTGTTATTTTTGTGATACGGTGCCCTGGGATTTAAGAACAGGATGGCATTGTGGTTCAAGTAGTGCCTCTGGCAGGAAGAGAATTATGAGTTTTTTGGGGGGAGAAACAACCTCCAATTTTTATTTTGAGAGACAATTTCGAATTACCCATGAAAGGACTTCAGAGAAAAATAAGCATTCATTGGTTGCTTGGTTCTTCTTGAATTTAGGGGTGGGGAAATTTAGAGAATGTCAAGTGAAATAACTCTGAAAGCCAACAGATTTGACTTCTGCAACATGGGCTTGTTAAATCGCATAACAATGTAAGTTATTCCATAGTGGTGCACAGAAATTTACAAGGACTTATACCTGAACATATGTTTATTCATGATGTGTCAGAAATAGGCAGGTATGCCAACCTCACTGTCCTTACGAAAACTAATCCTGTCAGTCTAAAGAGCGACAAAACTCTTCACACTTCATAGAAAATCATAACGAGAGAGACTCAGTTATGATTTGCTGCAGAAAATAACACATCCTCCTGTCCTTTTTACAAGGAAGAACGGGATTTTATTTAATGTCTGCCCTCTCGGCTTTCAGTCATTCATTCATTTTGCAACTGGCGTTGTTTCAGTTTAGATTATGAAATCCTAGATAGAGGGACACGCCAGTCCTATTCTTAGTATACCTGTGTCCATTCAGATGGTGATGAATGACAGTTGCCGGCAGCCTCGCTAACATGGCTAGCATGACAGAAGCAAGGTTCTTGTCACTCTGCAACATCTGGAGAAGCTAAGTGACCTGCTCGCTGGTGAATATGGACAGTGCAGCTTAAATGAAACAACACCAGCTTTGCAAAACATCCCAAGCTGTTGATCTACAGCAGGGGTCTCAAACTCCAGACCTGCGGGCCAGATCTGGCCCATGGGGTGCTTAGATCTGGCCCACGGGGCCACCCTGGAAACAGAAAAGGACAGACCTGTGATGCCTCTGCCAGAAAAAATGGAGGTTAGGAGGGCCTCACATGGCCCTCCTGAGCTCTGATTTCAGATGCAAAGGCCTCCTGCAACTCTCTGACAGTGAAAATGGAGCTCGGGAGTGTGGCACATGGCCCTCCAGAGCTCCATTTTTGCTGGCAGAGCGCTCGGGACATTACAGGTGCCCCCGACATGAGTGATATCAAGCTGGCCATACCCACCCTGGCCATCCTCCACCCAGCCCCCTGAAGTCAAACACAACCCTGGTGTGGCCCTCAATTGAAATCGAGTTTGACACCCCTGATCTACAGCGTCTCTCTCTCTCTCCATGTATATTATGTGGTTGCGCTTCAGACCTCTTATCAACAAACTGTAAGTAACCAAAGTCTGATCAAAAAAAATTGGAGCATCATGCCACCACCAGGTTGGATTAAAAAAAAAAAAGTCAAGATGGTAGCATGAGCTGCAGTGGTGCATTGGTTAGAATGCAGCACTGCAGGCTATTTCTGCTGCCTGCCGGCTACCTGCAATTTGACAGTTCAAATCTCACCAGGCTCCAGGTTGACTCAGCCTTCTCATCCTTCCAAGGTGGGTACAATGAGGGCCCAGATTGTTGGGTGCAAGAGGCTGACCCTGTAAACCGCTTAGAAAGAGCTGCAAAGCACTGTGAAACGGTATATAAGTCTATTGCTATTGCTATGATGCTGCAATTGATGTTCTGCCTCTATTTAAGTGGTCACACATGCAACACACATTAAAAACAAGCAGAGCTTCAACTGCACCATTATGGCTGCCATCTGTGGGTCATACTCTGTGCATGCCCCTGAAGCCACAGCTGAAGGACACTGTCCTGGACATGTTGACATGCTTCATGAATCTTCATTTGGAAATCCACCTTACCAGGCAGAATGTATTGCCTTCTGGGTCACTCCATTGGAGAAATGCCCGCCTGAATATCCTCCTGAAAACCAATGCAATTCCAAACATTCGCCTTTTGACCTTTGCATGCTGACTTTAGATTCTGCTTTGTATTTCATGCCTGATGTGCCAGCCATATTTCTTCAGCTTCCACCCTGAGACTGGGTCCTATAGGCTGGCTGTTGCTGCTCTTCCATCTGTTCTCTCTCTTCCTCCACACCCCCATTCCTGGAATTAGATGCAAATTGCTGGATAGCATTGTTTGGAGGAGGTTGGGAGAGATTTAATGTGCTTGGTCAATGCCGAGTTGGAAATTTTTTTACATTCATTTTCCTATTGCCGGAGGGCCTGTGCCCGAATAGCAATGATCTGCCTTGATTTGAATACACAGAGGCGAGATATATGAAGCACAGCTAGTCGTTAAAATAAGAGCCAGAATGGCAGAGAAAACTACAGATCATATTCTGATTTTCCTGTATTTAGTAATCATCATAGACAATGTTGAATGGAAATTGACGTGCCTCTCTGGCCTGGGATTCCTCCAGTTTCCCCGGATGCAATTAACACTCATCTGAACTTAACTAATCAAAATAAAATGCAAATGTCCACTGGTCACCCAGGGAACAGGACATTGGGAAGGGACCATCAAAAGATATGCCATTTAGGAAAACTCCTTTGGATCCCATCAATCTCCAGTTGGGGTTGTGTCTTCAGCAGTGGTGGGTTTCAAAATTCTTTACTACTGGTTCTGTGGGTGTGGTTTGGTGGGTGTGGCAGGGAAGGATACTGTAAAATCTCCATTCCCTCCCCAATCCAAGGGAAGGTTACTGCAAAATCCCCATTTCCTCCTGATCAGCTGGGACTTGGTAGCCAGAGAACAGATAGGAGCAGGGCCAGTCAGAGGTGGTATTTATCATTTCTCCGAACTACTCAAAATTTCCACTACCGGTTCTCCAGAACTGGTCAGAACCTGCTGAAACCCACCTCTGTTCTACAGCTGTGTGAAGAAAAGGTGGCCCAACTATGAAGTCACATTGGTGGCCACACCCACACAGTCAAATGTTTGGCCACAGCTATGCAATTAAAGCCGACCCCTCAATTGGATGCAGGTAGTCTTATTTATTTATTATTTATTTATTTATTTGATTTTTATACTGCCCTTCTCCCGAAGGACTCAGGGCGGTGTACAGGCAACAATAAAATACAGACACTACAGTATACAATTTAAAATGCAAATTAAAAAACTTATTATAATTAGCCTAGAACTTTAAAAATTTATAAAAACCAAAACCCCATTTAAAATTAGTAAAAAATTTAAAATCGATAAAATTTATGTAATTTAAAATTTAAAATTTAAAATTTAAGCCAGCCCCGCGCGAATGAAAAGATGTGTCTTCAGTTCGCGGCGGAAGGTCTGAAGGTCAGGTATTTGGCGTAAGCCCAGGGGAAGTTCGTTCCAAAGTCTTGACATGCGACCACAATTGAGCCCAAAACTTCTATTGCTAAGTGAGACAGTGGTTAAATCCAGCATCCAGCTTTGGTCACCACAATATTAAAAAAAAAAAAATGATGAGACTCTAGAAAGAGTGCAGAGAAGAGCAACAAAGGTGGTTAGGGGACTGTAGGCTAAAACATATGATGAACGGTTGCAGGAACTGGATATATCTAGTTTGATGAAAAAAAGGACTAGGGGAGTCATGATAACAGTCTTCCAATATCTCAGGGGCTGCCACAAAGAAGAGGGAGTCAAGCTATTCTCCAAAGCACCTGAAGGGCCATGGTAGCTCAGGCTGTAAGAAGCCTGTTATTAGAACACAGCAGCCTGCAATTACTGCAGGTTCAATCCCAGCCCAAGGTTGACTCAGCCTTCCATCCTTTATAAGGTAGGTAAAATGAGGACCCAGATTGTTGGGGGGGCAATAAGTTGACTTTGTAAATATACAAATAGAATGAGACTATTGCCTTATACATTGTAAGCCGCCCTGAGTCTTCGGAGAAGGGCGGGATATAAATGTAAATTAAAAAAAAAAAAAAAAAGGCAGGACAAGAAGCAATGGGTGGAAACTAATCAAGGAGACAAGCAACTTAAAACTAGGGAGAAATTTCCTAACAGTGAGAACAATTAACCAGTGGAACAACTTGCCTCCAGAAGTTGTAGTGCTCCATCACTGGAGGTTTTTAGGCAGAGACTGAACAACCATTTGTCTGAAATGGTGTAGGGCTTCCTGCTTAGGCAGGGGGTCGGACTAGAAGATCTCCAAGGTCCCTTCCAACTCTGCTATTCTATTCTAAATGATTCTGACCCATTTTACAACCTTTCTTGCCACCGTTGTCAAGTGAATCACTGCGGTTGTTAAGTCAGTAACCCGGCTGTTAAGTGAATTCGGCTTCCTCCTTGACTTTGCTTGTCAGGAGGTCACGAAAGGGGATCACGTGACCCAGGGATGCTGCAACAGCCATAAATATGAACCAGTTGCCAAGTGTCCCAGTGTTGACACGGCAATGGTTGTAAGCGTGAAAAACGGTTGTAAGTCACTTTTTTCAGCGCTGTTGTAACTCCGAATGGTCTCTAAAACGAATGGTCGTAAGTCAAGGGTTTACAGATAGATTCACAACCTGCAGTTGTGGACCGTACATTGGACTTTTTGTCACATACCCCTGCAGACACCCCTCTCCCTTTCCATCACCTGGTGCTTGAATAGTTTTCTAACGTTTCTCAGAGAGAGGATGCAAAATTTCAGCTGGATCATTTCTTCAGCCCCATGGGGTTGAAACCCACGGCGTTGAACCCATGCCAACTTTGGCATGACCTGAGTATAACTCATAAATTCATCTGCTACAATGTCCTTCCTGTCGAAGACTACTTCAGCTTCAACCGCAACAATACACGAGCACACAATAGATTTAAACTTAAAGTGAACCGCTCCAATCTTGATTGTAGAAAATATGACTTCAGTAACAGAGTTGTTAATGTCTGGAATGACTACCAGACTCTGTGGTCTCTTCCCAAAATCCCCAAAGCTTTAAGCAAAGACTATCTACTATTGACCTCACCCCATTCCTAAGAGATCTGTAAGGGGCGTGCATAAGAGCACCAGCGTGCCTACCGTTCCTGTCCTAATGTTCCCTTTGATTGTATCCAATTCATATGGTTATTTCATGCTTATACTTATATATACTGTTGTGTTTGACAAAATAAATAAATTAAAATAAATAAAATAAATGGATGGAAATTCATCCTGCCCTTGAGCTGTAACTGGATTCAACATCTATAGATATTCCTCGCCCGTGTTTCTTTCAGTCACCAGTTTCAACCGTGTCTGTTTCTTCAACTTCAGTACGATTTTCGGAGATGGTGGAAATAGGAGTTGAGTCATTCAAACTTTCCTTTGTTATGCATAATTGTGTTGTTGCGTTCCGACTGAGTAGGTAGTGGAAGAGTTCTCTCTTTTATTGTTCCCCCCCTCCCCCGTCCACAATTCCTTTTACACAGGCTTCATCTTTTGATGGCTGAGAGGAACTTTTCCAACCTCTCTCTCTATTCTTCCTTGCTTCCATTCCTGGTTTTTTGTTGTTGTTATTTTGTTTGTGTTAACAAAGTATAACCACAAGGGCTTCTTCTGTTCTCTTCCATATTTTTTTTTAGCCCATTCAGATTGTGAATGTGTTTATTGTGTCCCCTTTTTTTAAAAAAAAAAAAGTTCCACCTACCCTGGCTGTCTATTGTCCTACAAAGAACTTCTCCTGTTATTGAATCCCACTTCACATACCTGTGTGTGTAAACATGTACATGAACTCAGTTCCACCTTGATTCTTGCTGTTTCTCTTTTGTCTGCCGTGTTTTTCCTTATTGTTTGGGCTGAATGAACGGCAAATAAGCCCCATGAGCCTTCTTCAGAAGGAGAAAGTTACTAGCGAGGCAGGTCAAGAATTTTCTTCAAGGACCACGTTTGGCAGAACTTGAGATGTTGATGCAGCTGAAACCCTCCATAACTATAACTTTGCTTTAAAAGGTAGCACAAGCTGCTTTTCAAACACATCATGAACATGTTTTGCTGCTCAAGCAGGGGTGAAATCCAACAGGTTCTGGAGAACCGGTAGCGGAAATTTGGAGTTTGGAGAAAAGGCAAAACCATCTCTGGCTGGCTGGCCCCAGAGTGGGATGGGAATGGAGATTTTGCAATACTCTTCCCCTGGAGTGGGGTGGGAATGGGGATTTTGCAGTATCCTTCCCCTTCCAGCCAGCCAACCAGTAGTATACCAGTTCAGATTTCACCACTGGTTTTGATACACAAGCCCATAAAGATGGTTGAGAGTGTTGCACCTAAACAAAAAAGTCAACCAACAGTCCAATAGGGATTCCTTTGGCTACTTTGAGATGTTTCTCCTCTAATATTTTATGGACCTAGGACACATGATTCTCCAAGTACAATGAGAGATCATTCCTTTGGTTTTGATCTTTGTTTATGCATGTATGCCCATCCGTCCATGTGTGTGTGTGTGTTTGTGTGTTCTCTCTAAATTCCATTTATTGGTAGTTTCGCATGAAATATTGGCGTCTCCAAACAATTCATCTGAATGGGACGGAGGTTTGAACATCACGAAACCTCCTGAACTCTGAATGATATAACTACATAATACATTTGGTGGCATATTTCTTTTATGTCTTTTTTTTTAATGATGGCCACAAATTGTGTGCTATTATTAGGTGGGAGAGACTGGCTTTATGGACAGAATTGGTGCCTGATCGTCTCCTCTGCATGGTGGGTCAAGTAAAGGTCATGGGTGTTTAATAGGATTACCAAGAGAGGCAAGAGGGAAGAAGAAACTATTAAAATATGTTATGTGGAAGAGGACCGAGTAATGCACAGGACTGAGATGACTTTGGTCAAATTCCTTAAACTCTTTTGACCTAAATTAACCCAGGTTTCTTTCAATTATGGCAACTGAATAGCTACGAGAATTTTTTTCAGCCAGAGGTTTGGCTGAACGTTTCCAATTAAGGTGACTTCTTCCCAGCATCCTTGACCATCATATCTTACAATTCCTACCTTGTTGATTCTTTTTTTTCCCCCTTATATCTTTTCCCAACTATTCTTTTCTCCCTTGACTCTTTCTAGTGTTTGATTTAGACTTCTTCAAAGTCACCCAACAACCAACCAAGTTTCATTGTGTTAAAGCCACCTATTATCATGAACTCTTCTCTGAAATGTCTAAGCCAGGGGTGTCAAACTCAATTTCACTGAGGGCAACATCAGGGCTGTGGTTGACCTCAGATGGGATGGGTGGGCGTGGCTGACTGGATGGGCATGGCCAACTGAGTGGCCATGGCACCAGGCCGGGCACTGAGCTGAGAGGCCCATCGAAGAGCTGAAGAGGCTGAGCTTGCGCAGGCCAGGTGATCAGGCTGGGTGGGGCTAGGCCAACAAGCTGAAGCTGGCTGGTCTACTCGTCTGTTGCCAGGCAGATTGGCCAACTGTTGCCGGGCACACTGGCCAGTGCCTTGCCCCACCCAGACTATTCTCCAGGCATGCACAAGCTCAGCCTCTTCAGCTGTTTGCTGGGCCTCTCAGCTCAGTGCTCAGGCTTGCCCGATATTTCCTCTTCGCATTGGGTAGACCGGGCCTGCTGGGATTGGGTACACTGGGCTGAAGCAATATGGCCCGGCCCCTTACATTTTCCAGGATGGCCCCACAGGCCTGATCCCACCACACTGCGGGCCGAATCCAGCCCGTGGGCCTTATGTTTCACACCCCTGCTCTAAGCCCTTCTTCTCACCCATCTTTCCTATCTACCTATGAAGGTTGTGCTAGGTGAAAAATCAAACAGCTTGGCTCAGGAATTAGCTCAAACCCCCAAACCCTGAGCCACAGTCCAGAAGGCCAGTGGTAAGCAATCTGGTTGCAAGTAGTCCAAGAGACCAGTGGTGAAATCCATTTTTTTTTTTACTACCAGTTCTGTGAGCATGGCTTGGTGGGCGTGGCAGGGGAAGGATACTGCAAAATCCCCATTCCCTCCCCACTCCTGGGGGAAGGATATTGCAAAATCTCCTTTCCCACCCCACTCTGGGGCCAGCCAGAGGTGGCATTTGCCAGTTCTCCAAACTACTCAAAATTTCCGGTACCAGTTCTCCTGAACCTTTCAGAACCTGCTGGATTTTGCCCCTGCAAGAGACCCAGTGAAGGTGGCATAATGATGAGCAATACAAGAACTTGGCTTTTCACTTTCCAAACCTAGACATTTTTTTCTGCGGACAATTTTCCATGATGAAATGTGACTTCAGATATACTCATGGAAGTTTAAAAGGGAGGCAAAAAATTATATATTTCATAAATAAGCATTTTCTTTCTATCATATCGCAAGATCTAAAATGGACAGCTAACATCAAAAACATCATCAAAAAAGGACAACAAAGAATGTTCTTTCTGCGCCAACTCAGTAAGCTCAAACTGCCCAAGGAGCTGCTGATTCAGTTCTACAGAGGAATTATTGAGTCTGTCATCTGCACCTCTAAAACTGTCTGGTTTAGTTCTGCAACCCAACAAGACAGAAACAGACTTCAGAGGATAATTAGAACTGCAGAAAAAATAATTGCTACCAACCTGCCTTCCATTGAGGACCTGTATACTGTACGAATCAAGAAGAGGGTCGTGAAAATATTTACAGACCCCTCGCATCCTGGACATAAACTGTTTCAACCACTACCCTCAAAACGACGCTATAGAGCACTGCACACGAGAACAACTAGACACAAGAACAGTTTTTTCCCGAAGGCCATCACTCTGCTAAACAAATAATTCCCTCAACACTGTCAAACTATTTACTGAATCTGCACTACTATTAATCTTCTCATAGTTCCCATCACCAATCTCTTTCCATTTATGACTGTATGACTATAACTTGTTGCTGGCAATCCTTATAATTTATATTGATATATTGACCATCAATTGTGTTGTAAATGTTGTACCTTGATGAACGTATCTTTTCTTTTATGTACACTGAGAGCATATGCACCAAGACAAATTCCTTGTGTGTCCAATCGCACTTGGCCAATAAAAAAAAAAAATTCTATTCTATTCTAAGCCTACAAGATTCTAGATGGCCACCTTCATCTCAGTTTTATTTTCTTTCTTTCTTTGGCTGGCTTCATCCATATTCGATGCCAAAGTTTTTTGTTTTTCCTTTTTACCTTGTTGAATAAGCTGGCTGCAGTTCAGAAAGATGCTAATCATACTTTACAAAGCGAAACCAAGCCTTCTCCACAACAGCTTAGTTCACGGTTTGAATCTCATCTTTCTCACTCACGTTCGCTGAGACTTCAGACTCTTCTGCAAACAAATATGGTTGCTTGCTACCTCTACACTCGCCAGTGCAAGACGAGCAAATGAAAACGAGCAAACTTGGTTTGTGAAAAAGAATTAATTCATATATTATTTTATTTTTCTATTTATTTAGTTTGTCAGACATGTACAAGGTAACAGGTATAAGTATAAACATGGACATGAACACAGGACATGAGTACAAATAAATGGGGACAATAAGACAGGGATGGTAGGCACGCTGGTACGCTTTTGCATGCCCCCTTACAGACCTCTTAGGAATGGTGTGAGGTCCACGGTAGACAGTTTAAAGTTGAAGCCATGGGGGGTTTGACAATGTCACAACTGAGTCAGGTAGAGCATTCCAGGCATTGACCACTCTATTGCTGAAGTCGTATTTTCTGCAATCGAGTTTGGAGTAGTTTACCTTGAGTTTGTATCTCTTGTTTGCTCATGTATTATTGCAGTTGAAGCTGACGTAATCTTTGACAGGTAGGATGTTGTAGCAGACAATTGTGTGTACTATGCTTAGGTTAGACTGTAGGTGGTGTAGTTCAAGGTTGTCCAAGCCCAAAATTTCAAGCCTGGTGGCATAAGGTATTTTGTTGTGAGCAGAGGAGTGGAGGACTCTTCTTGTAAAATACCTCTGGACCCGCTCAATTGTATTAATGTCCGATATACAGTGTGGATTCCAGGCAGACGAGCCGTATTCGAGAATCGGTCTGGCAAAGGTTTTTTATGCCCTAGTTTGCAGTACAATATTACTGGAGAAGAAGCTTCGCAAGATTAGGCTAACAACTCTTAAAGCCTTTTTGGCAATGCTGTTACAATGGGCTCTGGCACTTAGATTGTTTGAGATGAGTACTCCAAGGTCCTTGACAGAGTGAGGGTCGTCTACGAGGTTGTATCCTCCCAGCTTGTATTTGGTGTTTTAGAGGTGTTCTCCCTGGCAGAAAGTTTTGACAAAACTCAACACGAGAGAGAAGAGATCAGAAGGACTTCTACATCTATCTCCCTCTCCCTCTCCCTCTCTCCCTCTCCCACCCCCCCTCTCTCTTTGGAAGACTTCAACAGATGAGTTATAGATGGAAAGGCTTTATCCTTTGATGGCTGTGATTTATTCCTGGTGGTGCCCCAATCTTCTAGAAAGATATTGACAAGTGTCAAAGGATCCCACAACACGGATGCGGTTAATGAAATGAGTCATCAAAAGAAAAAGCTGCATGAATTTGCCTGATGAAAAGAAGATTAAGGGGAGATGTTGTTGACAGTTTTCAAATATTCCGCAAACAGACTTTCTCCCATGCCCTTTCACAGGACGGGAGAGCATTCTGAAATAGCATGAAAATGTTATTATAAATATGTGGTATCTGACTGCAAAACCAAGAGCCAGCTAAGAAGATTAAAACACACACAAAAGTGAGCCAGCCTGAATAGGTAATGCAGGCAAAGTCTAGAATGCATGTAAATCACAATGGAAGATGTCCCCCTCCCCTCCACTTCTAAGGGCAATCATAGCAATATCTCTTAGACTTATATACCACTTCATAGTGCTTTACAGCCCTCTATAAGTGGTTAACAAAGTCAGCATCTTACCCCCAGCAATCTGGGTCCTCATTTTACCGACCTCGGAAGGATGGAAGGCTGAGCCAACCTTGAGACGGTGAGAATCGAACTGCTGCAAAATTAGCCTCCGATACTGCATTCTAACCACTGCGCCACCATGCCACAATGATAGTGAATTATTGACCCATCAATTATTGAGGGCCTGCCACAAAGTAGAGGGGGTCAAGCTATTCTCCAAAGCACCTGACGGCAGGACAAGAAGCAACGGATGGAAACTAACCAAGGAGAGAAGCAACCTAGAACTAAGGAGAAATTTCCTGATAGCAACACTTAATCAGTGGAATGGCTTGCCTCCAGAAGTTGTGGGTGCTCCATCACTGGATGTTTTTAAGAAGGGATTGGTAGCCATTTGTCCAGAATGGAATAAAGTCTCCTGTTCAAGCAGGAAGTTGGACCAGAAGATCTCCAAGGTCCCTTCCAACTCCACTGTTCTGTAAGTTCTGCAACTCGCCTCTAGTCTTGCTGCAATGACATTTTGCCATCTTGACCGGCTTGGATGGACTGCTGACTGTGCTGTATTTTTATTGATGCGAAGATTTTCAACTGCGGACCTTCTTGCCCTGCGAGATTCCCCTCTCTCGCAGGTCTGGCCCTCCACACTATCGAGGGCACATCTCGAGGACGGGTTTTGGAACCCCGAGAGTTGGCATGCGAAATCTAGGAGGCTTAGGGGATTTTTAATGAACTGTTTTAATCGTTTTTTACCAGGGAGTTTTAAGGGAAATTTTAAGGGGGGGAGGGAAACTGACGGGTTTGGTTCTGGGGGGTGGATGGGCCCATCAGGGAAGGGGCTAGGTCCACCATGTGTTCGCGGCGGTAACTTAATAGGTCCTGGGGTTATGGCGAGGGGTGTCGTTCCAGTTTGTCAGGGTCGAGCTATTATTACGGTAAGTGGGAGAGGCAGATATGACGGAAGGGGGGGGCCACATCAGGTTTTGGGGGCTCGCCCTCGCTGTTTACGAGCGATTGCGTGCTCCGGCCCCCCAGGAATTTCCCGTGACCCGAGTGGCCAGGATAATCGGGACCTGGGCCTCCGGCTGATGTTATGTAATGCCAGGTCCGCGGTTAATAAAGCCCCCCTGATCTCAGATCTTATTCAGGAAGGGACCGCGGACGTTATGGGCGTTACGGAGACCTGGTTGGGCACTGAAGGGGGGGTTCCCCTAGTGGAGATGTGCCCACCAGGCTTCCGAGCATTCCATCAGCCGAGGGCCCAGGGTAGGGGTGGAGGGGTGGCGGTTATCATCAAGGAGAGTCTGGAGCCGAGGGAGACCACTGTGCCTCAGATAGCTGGGTGTGAATCCTCTTCGTGAAGTGGGGTCGAGAACTCAGGTGGGCTTGTTGATCACGCACCTGGCTCCTTGCTGCGTGACTACAGCCCTGCCTGAGTTGTTGGAGTTGCTGGCCGGGTTGGCAGTTGAGACCCCAGACTGCTGGTCATGGGGATTTCAATTTGCCATCAGCCGCGTAGCATCCTCAACAGCTCAGGAGTTCATGGCTTCCATGACGGCCATGGACCTGATTCAGTTAATTGACGGCCCTACCCACGCCGGGGAGGTACCCTAGACCTGATTTTTATCTCTGGCCAGTGGTTTAATGATCTGGTTTTAAATGATTTAGTTGTGGAACCTTTGTCATGGTCAGATCATTTTCTCCTTCGTCTAGACTTTCTGACCGCTACCCACCATCGCAGGGAGACGGAACCAATGCGCTGGTTCCGTCCCAGGCGCCTGATGGACCCGGAGAGGTTCCTGACGGAGCTTGGGCGTTTCCGAACACCTGTCCCACGACTGACTGAAGAGCTAGTTGCGGCCTGGGAACGGGCCGCGGCTGGAGCTTTGGACCGTGTCGTGCCTTTGCGCCTCTGACCCGCGCCAGTCTCAACCAGCTCCTTGGTTCTCCGAGGAGCTGAGGGAGATGAAGCGCCGGAGAAGACGCCTAGAGAGTGCCTGGAGATCCAGCCGCCTGAGGTTGACCGGACACTAGTTAGGTCCTATAGTAGGACCTACCTAGTGGCAATGAGGGCTGCGCGTTCTCGTTCCTCCCTCATTGCGCCGGCAGATAACCGCCCGCCGCCCTGTTTCGGTGACCCGCCGCTCCTCCAACAGGAGGGGCGGAGGACCCCTACAAGGGCGTGCCGAGGAGTTTAACGGTTATCTATACGACAAAATCGCTCAGCTTCGGGACGGATTGGATCAAAATTGGGTAGATCCAGGCGAGGGTTCCGAGGACCGCCTTGTTGAGGTGGTTTGGGATGACTTTGATCCTGTGACTGAGGACATGGACAGGTTGCTGGGCAGGCTGAACGCCACCACATGTTTACTGGATCCGTGCCTCCTGGTTAGTACTGGCTACTCAGGAGGTGACACGAGGCTGGCTCAGGGATTACAAATGCTTCTCTGCGGAGGGGTCTTTCCGCGGCCTTGAAAGAGGCTGTGGTGAGACCCTCCTCAAGAAGCCTTCCTGGACCCAGCTGTTTTAGGGAACTATCGCCAGTCTCCAATCTTCGCTTTACGGCGAAGGTTGTAGAGAGTGTGGTGGCATGTCAGCTACCCCAGTACCTGGATGAAACTGTCTATCTAGACCCGTTCCAGTCCGGCTTCCGGCCCGGATACAGTACGGAGACAGCTTTGGTCGCGCTGGTGGATGATCTCTGGAGGGCCAGGGATAGGGGTTACTCCTCTGCCCTGGTCCTATTAGACCTCTCAGCGGCTTTTGATACCATCGACCATGGTATCCTGCTGCGCCGGTTGGAGGGGTTGGGAGTGGGAGGCACCGTTTATCGGTGGTTCTCCTCCTACCTCTCTGATCGGACGCAGACGGTGTTGACAGGGGGGCAGAGATCGACTCCAAGGCGCCCGTCTCCAGGAGAGCATTTTATCAGGTTCGCCTGATCCGCCAGTTGCGGCCCTTCCTGGACCGGGATGCCTTATGCACAGTCACTCATGCCCTTGTTACCTCTCGCTTGGACTACTGCAATGCTCTCTACATGGGGCTCCCCTTGAAGAGCACCCGGAGACTTCAGCTAGTTCAGAATGCGGCTGCGCGGGTTATTGAGGGAGCGTCTCGGAGCTCCCACATAACACCTATCTTGCGCAGACTGCACTGGCTACCTGTGGTTTTCCGGGTGCGCTTCAAGGTATTGGTTACCACCTTTAAAGCGCTCCATGGCTTAGGACCGGGCTATCTACGGGACCGTCTACTGCCGGCTTCTATCTCCCCTCG
Source organism: Ahaetulla prasina (assembly GCF_028640845.1). Taxonomy (NCBI): domain Eukaryota; kingdom Metazoa; phylum Chordata; class Lepidosauria; order Squamata; family Colubridae; genus Ahaetulla; species Ahaetulla prasina. The sequence goes on from NC_080550.1 coordinate 4,266,246, forward strand.
TCCGCACGCTCCCACAGAGAGGACTCCTCAGGGTGCCGCCAGCCAAACAGTGTCGACTGGCGGCCCCAGGGGAGGGCCTTCTCTGTGGGAGCTCACCCTGTGGAACGAACTTCCTCGGACTCCGACAATTACCTGACCTTAAGACCTTTCGCCGCGAACTTAAAACTTATTTATTTCATATGGCTGGACTAGCCTGATTTTTATTTTTATTAGATGGGTTTTTAAAATTGTGTTATTTTATAGGGGAGTATGTTTTTAACGTTTTGGGCATTTAAATCAGTTTTTTAAGGGTTGTTTTAAATTATTGTGTGTATTTATATTTTATCTGCCTGTTCACCGCCCTGAGTCCTTCGGGAGAAGGGCGGTATACAAATTAAAATATTATTATTATATTATTATTATTATTATTCTCCAAGGGTTGCATAAGAGCAAGTATCAAAGTAGAATAGAATAGAATAGAATAGAATAGAATAGAATAGAATAGAATTTTATTGGCCAAGTGTGATTGGACACACAAGGAATTTGTCTTGGTGCATATGCTCTCAGTGTACATAAAAGAAAAGATACGTTCATCAAGGTACAACATTTACAACACAATTGATGATCAATATATCAATATAAATCATAAGGATTGCCAGCAACAAGTTATAGTCATACAGTCATAAGTGGAAAGAGATTGGTGATGGGAACTATGAAACGATTAATAGTAGTGCAGATTCGGTAAATAGTCTGACAGTGTTGAGGGAATTATTTGTTTAGCAGAGTGATGGCCTTCGGGAAAAAACTGTTCTTGTGTCTAGTTGTTCTGGTGTGCAGTGCTCTATAGAGTCGTTTTGAGGGTAGGAGTTGAAACAGTTTTTGTCCAGGATGCGAGGGATCTGCAAATATTTTCACGGCCCTCTTCTTGATTCGTGCAGTATACAGGTCCTCAATGGAAGGCAGGTTGGTAGCAATTATTTTTTCTGCAGTTCTAATTATCCTCTGAAGTCTGCGTTTTTCTTGTTGGGTTGCAGAACCGAACCAGACAGTTATAGACAGTTAGTAGAGAAACAGGCCATGCTGCTCCTGTCTCATCCTGGACTTCCTTTGAAAACAACCACTTGGATGGTGTATCTCCAGCTTGAGGCTCAGCTGGGGAACATCACATCACAAATGGGCATGGATAATGGGTGTATTTGCCATGCATAGCAATTGGGCACAATTATCACAGCCACGGGCCCCGTTTTAAAGGAAGCCGCATCCATAAAACATCAAGCTGCCCATGCATTTTGCATGGCCCGCCAACTGCACAAGCCTTTGAACTCTTTTTATTATTATTTGTTGGCGAAGACCCCGGAAAACACCTTAGATTCAACCTGCCTGTCAACAAACGGCTTGTGAAGAGAAGAGCTGGAGCAGATGGGCAGCAAAATGTTGGTGTTTTCTTTTTTTCTGTTTCTGCTTTTCGTCGGGTAGAAAATCTACTGTTGCTAACACACAGGACCCAGAACACTAGAATTTAGGAGAAGGTGCCAGAGTCATGTTGAGCGGCAACCCTGTTTGCGATAAACAGGATTTGGGGGGGGGGTTGAGGATGGGGAGATGTTCTGTCTCCGTCCTCACTTTGAAGTAACGAGCTGGCCTACAGCCAGTGGTTACACGGCTCCTATTAGTCCTGGCCGAGAAAATGCAGCTGCCTGCCAAAAAGTTCAAACAGATTAAGACTTCAGCTCACTTCGACACCGTTCAGCTAATTTGCTTCCCGTAGAAGTGAGAGCAGTCCCAAAGCTCCTTATATATCCTGTGGAGCCCCACCCTTCCCTTTGATGACGACGCCTCTCTAATCTTCTGAAGCGTGGGTCAGTCCAGGCTTGATTAGTATGGTTATCAGCTGTGTCTGTAGGCGTAGCCTGAGGAAGGGAGGAATCAGGGGATGTCGGCCTCATTATGTCCTCCGACTGGCCTGGTTCTGGCTCCTGGAGCCGGGCCAAAGGAATCGGTGCTCCTGAGGTAAGCCTTACCGGCCCTTCCCCCTCACTCTCAGAGTCACTATCGGGTATGGGGCCAGGTTCGGGGGCTGGAGCCACAACAGGGAGATATCTGCAAGCCACTTTCTTCATCTGTCTTTGTTTTCAGTGCTTCCACAGGGGTGTCATTTGGTGGCCTCAATATATATATATATATATATATATATATATATATATATATACGTCACTGCAACCCACCTAGTAACTACTTGCCTCACTAGTCCTGGAGAAAAATACACAATACAAAGATCTGCAGATAGAAATAGAAGGGATGTGGCAAAAGAAAGCAAAGATAATACCAAATAGCAAAAGTCACCTTGGGTGCAATTCAGTTCTGTGGGCGTGGCTTGGTGGGCACGGCAGGGGAAGGATACTGCAAAATCTCCATTCCCACCCCACTCTGGGGCCAGCCAGAGGTGATATTTGCCAGTTCTCCAAACTACTCAAAATTTTTGCTACTGGTTCTCTGAACTGCTCAAAATTTCCGCTACTGGTTCTTCAACTGCTCAAAATTTCTGCTACCGGTTCTTCAGAACTTGTCAGAACCTGCTGGATTTCACCCCTGGTGCAATTCCAAAAGATCTGGTGAAGAACCCGAATGCCAATCAGCATTGACAAAATCATTATCTTGCTTTGCATGTACTTCAAATCAGAAGTTTTAATGTTTTTACTGTTTTAATGCTATTTTACTGCATTTTTTGTTTTTAAATATTTCTAAGATTTCAATTGTAATAGGTTTGAATTGTGAGATGCCCAGAGTAGTTTGCTAAGATAGGCAGCTTTAGAAATGAAATAAATAAGTAAATAATCAGTCGATTGCAAAAGGAAGCCTGACTTGGAACAGCTTACATCCTGCGACGAGAACTTCAGCGCCGTCAAACAGAAAGATCTGCCTATCCAAACACCAAATTCAGTCTAAATATTTGCCTGACTATATGACGAACAATAATAAAATATAAAGACCTGCAAATAGACATAGAATAACTGTGACAAAAGAAAGAAAAGGTGCTATCAATAGTAAAAGGCGCCTTGCATGCAATCCCAAAACTACTGGGCCCCATCGGCATTGACAAAATCAACATCGGTCAATTGCAAAAGGCAGCTTTACTGGCAACAGCTTACATCCTGCGACAAGACCTCTAACACCATCAAACATCCACATCTGTCTATCTCAGGCCCTTGGGAAGCATGCAGTTAGGTGAACAAAATGTCCAAATCTAGTCTAAACTTCTGGCTGACTTTGTGACCAGCCATGATAAGCATCTAGAGGTTTAAAAAAAATTCAAAGAAGTGGAGAAGTTGTTGGTGCCATTGATAGCCCAGTAGGGAACCACCTCATATATTCGATCCCATAAGCTATAATAACCAAATACAATGGGATCGGTTAAGATAAGTGCATTGGGGGGAGGGAACTCTTAATGTTTCTTTGCAGCAATTGCTGTGCAGAGTTGTTTTGTTGCTATTGTACCTCCCTACAAAACCTCTCCTAAGACCAGGCTGTGAGAACCTTTTCCATTAATGGCATTAACTGGAGTTGTCGGGCACAAAAGTCTAATTACCACACACACACACACACACTATGCACTCTATTTACTAAGGGTACAGCCTGCGTGGGTCTTTCCCCACTCTCCCACCCCCACCTCTCCAACAAGCTTAGCTCTGAAAGTGGGAAGGTAACAAGAATGCAATATTCTGGCGCATCCACTAAACACATTTCATAACGGTCTCCATACAGCAAGCCACAGACAAACGGGCACTTTCTTTATCGAAGGAAGAGAAAGTCTGCCAAAATCTTGCTGGCAAGGAGAAGCTAGGGCTACAGAGATCTATCCCATTTGGTACATAAATAGACAGACAGTGCTGTTGTCTACCTGCCAACAGGAAATTGGCTTACATGGAATATAAGCAAGAGGCACACTCAGGTTTTTTTCCCTCCCGTGCTGTACAGATTAATTTCTTACCGTTTGCACATTAATTTCTCCGTTCTCATTCTCCAGTTTGCCCCTCAATATATCATATTGTATAAGATAGATTTTTTTTCCTTAACAGCTGGGCTCCAAAAAGTACCCCCACCATCAATTCTGAGTAGACCCACTGACAAGCTCTGCATCTTGACTTTAGCAGAATGACTGAGTTGGGAGGGACCTTGGAGGTCTTCTAGTCCAACCCCCTGCTCAGACAGGAGACCTTGGACCATGTCAGCAAATGATTGTCCAGTCCTTTCTTAAAAGTCTTCAGTGATGAAGCACCCACAGCTTCCGAAGGCAAGCCATTCCACTGGTTAATTGTCCTCACAGTCAGGAAATTTGTCCTTAGTTCTAGGTTGCTTCTCTCCTTGATTAGTTTCCATGCATGGCTTCTTGTTCTGCCTTCTGGTGCTTTGGGAAATAGGTGGACCCCCTCTTCTTTGTGGTAGCCCCTGAAATATTGGAAGATTGCTATCATGTCATCTCTAGTCCTTCTTTTCACTAGAATAGACATACCTGTAGACAGACTTTATACAGCATTTTTTTTTAGAAGTCCATGCCAAAGAATGAAAGAAACTTTGGTTTCTGACTTTCCTTCGTTCGTTCCTTCCTCCCTCCCTCCCTCCCTCCCACTTCCTCCTTCCTCCTTCCTCTTGTCCCCTCCCTCCCTCCCTCCCACTTTCCTCCTTCCTTCTTCCCTTCCTTCCTCTTTGTCTCCCTCCCCCTTCCTTCCTTCCTTCCTTCCTTCCTTCCTTCCTTCCTTCCTTCCTCCCTCCCTCCCTCCCTCCTTCCTCCTTCCTCCTTCCTTCCTTCCTTCCTTCCTTCCTTCCTTCCTTCCTTCTTTCCTTCCTTCCTTTCTTTTTAGCACAAAGTTAACTTCAGGGATGTGTTAGGATGTTCTTGTGCTGAATTATGAGGTTGTAAAGAGGTATGAGGGAATGCCATGGTTTTTCATTGTATGATCATCTCTCTGAAGGTTTGCGGTCCTAGCCTACAAGTCTTGTTAAAGCTTAAGAAATACCTTGTGAACAGGATCTTCTTGTTGGGCCTTATTCAAACTGAGAGGTGTGATCATCCAGCAAAGATTGAAAAGAATAGGGGAGGAAATATGTCATGAATCCCTTTCACCATCTCTCATCATCCCATTAAGTCAGAAGCTCGGCAAGAGACATTGGAAAGAAATGTTCAGGCACTCTAGAAGTGTTACCTTCTTTTGCACAGAAAGATACTTCTGAGAAAAGTGCAAGATTAGTCAGGAATCAGCTGTGCTCTGAACGGAACTGTGTGGGAGGCATCATTTTAATTCCCTACAGTGACCCCCAAATGATTTAATGAAGGGAAATTAAAATGGCAGCTGATGGAGAGGACAGAGGATGTATGTCATACGTCATATAGATACAGTGGGGCTTTCTCAAAAAGGTAAAAACAAAAGTTTTGTTTGAGTTCACCTCCTGATGCTCACCTTGCGCTCACCTCCTGGTGCACAAGTAGACAACCATGACAACTTTATGACTTGTGGACTTCAACTCCTAGAATTCCTAAGCCATTGTGAAGATGGACTAGAACAATCTCCAAGGTACCTTTGAACTCTGTTATTTTGTAAGTTCTGTGACTCTGCTCCACAGGAATTGCATACTTTAGCATGGCTGGTCCAGGAATTCTGGAAATTGGAGTCCATAAGTCATAAGGTTGCCATAGCTGTCCATCCCTGTCTTGGTGCTTTCATGGAAGTAGGGTTTTTTTTTTTTTTGCCAATTACTTTATTACCGTATATATCATTTCCACCACCACCCCAGTTTGCTGTGTAATCCTCATATTCAGGATCTCCTCTTTTGACTCATCCAAGAGCTGAGCTTATGCCTATGTATGCCCATCTTAGTGCTTACACAACATTCCTAAGTTTGTTAACTTGTGATTTAGATTTTTTTTTAAAATAGAAGATTTAAATTCCAGGTTAGTTATTTTATCATGGTATCCTTCTGTGTTAACCCACAAGGTGTCAACTCACAAAGCATTTCTCACCTGCTCTCGAGTTGCCATAGGCAGGGGGATGGGGAATCGAGCCTCGAGGAACTTGCACTTCAGTCAAAACAAAGCACATTCCAGCTAGCAAACATCAAGGCCATCTCCATGGAGATCCACAGTGGCCGGAGGGAGTGACTTCTACAACCCGCAAAATTGCTTCGTTGGGGAATATGACTGATGACACACCTGGGGGGGGAGGGGGTGTGAATTAAGTGAGGTCAGAGTTGGCTTCACTTGTTCCTTGCTGACATAACGCTCCTGATAAATAACTGGATTTCTTTTGAAGCTTGGCTCAAGGCTCATGATTAACCACACTGATATTTATTTTAAAGAGTGAATATTTATTTGGGAGAATTTCTTTTCTTAAATTGTATAGACAATGGCCCAATCGCGCCAACAATAGGACATGTGTAGAGCACACAGAAAATTACATCTATAATGCATCTATAGTGGTGATTGCCACTCGATAAATCATTCATGCCATGGGCAGAATTGTGTTCACATTGGAGCAATCTGGCAAAAAGATGTTGAGCTGGGGAATCTCAAAATGGCCTGATCTGGAAATCTCCCTTTTTCTATGTGAAAACTTTATGTCCCTCGATAAGCATTAGACAAACTTTGCAAAGTTTTTGCTTGGTTTTTAATGTGGCTGTAAAGATAAAGTTTTGCCCCACTCTTTGAAAAGGCTACATCAGGGCTATCCAAATTTAAGACCTGTGGATTTCAGTGCGGGGAATTCTGGAAGCTGAAGTCCACAAGACTTCAAATGGTCAAAGTTGGCCACCCCTGGGCTACATCATTCTTGATTCCCAGGAAATTATGATTTTGAATACGAGGCTTGGTACAGAAAGGTTCAGTACCAGCCTGAATGCTCCAATATATGGAATACATGGGAAAAGGAGTAAGAAGAACGGGTGCGAGAATAGCTACTGAATCCAGCTGAGGTGACCAACTAGATGGCTGTGAATCTTTATAGACAAAGGAGAAAAAGATGAAGTCCTATTTGTGCCAACTAAATCAGCATTGAGATGGGCTCCCATCCTTGCTGATGCTGGACTTCAGCAGACTAGCTTACAAATTCAGAACACTGTTTTCTCGCTTTCCATCGCTATTCCCCACCAAAAGAAATGCTCATTTACTCACCTTCCTCTGCCTCATTGTAGAGTTAGTTCTGAGATGGGCCTTTAGAACAGGGGTTCCCAACCTTTCGGACCTCACTAACCACTAAATTCATAATTTTAAATCCCACAGACCACTAATATGATCTGCCTAATGACTGCCTGTGTGTGTGTGTGTGTGTGGCTAGGTGGTCATGTGACTGGGTGGGCGTGGCCAACTCAATGGCCAACTCAATGTCACTCACATCGAAGGATGCCTCGCCAGCCTCTGCTCACCCCTCTCCTGCCACCCACTCCTCGCCTGCCTGCTCAGGCTCCTTAGGGCCCCAACAGGAAACAGTTGTTGGAGCTAAGCAGCCACCACAAGAAAGAGTTGGCAAAACAGCTGGCTCAGTTCAAATTGGATCTGACTGAGAAAGAGGCTCAGCAGAAGCACCTCACTGAGGACTATGAGCATAGGCTTTCCAAGTGGAGGGAAGACCTGCAGGAGTGCAAGGCCAGGTACCAGCGCCTGGAGGCTCAGTGGGATAGATGAATCCTTTATTTTTCTGGGTTATTTAATATTAAATATCCAGAATAGTTTCCCCAAGCAACAATGTGTAAATATTTACAAAATGGGACACCCCCCCCCAAAAAAAATTGATGTTTTTTGGGTCATGTGCTATTCACCTATTGCCTACTGGGTTTCCCATTCAAAAAGCAGAGGACTTCACAAAGCTGAATTTTTACTCTTGGCATGTTGACTTAACGTACAAACTTCTGCACAGGCTAATCTAAAAAATAATCAATCCAGGGCTAATATTTGCAACCAGTTTCTTGTTTCAGCTTGTTCGGGGAGTTTATTTGTTATTGCACTCTTTTTTTATTTTTATTTTTTTGTATTTTTCAGAACAAGGCTATTAAATAGAGATTTTGTGGCTTTTCTAGTTTTTCTTGTCCATGTGATATTTTTTTGGTGAACTACAGTTACTGATCATAGAATTCCACTTGCTTCTTGGTTTTCCCAGGCGTTGTGCCTTCTCTTGACGTATGCTCTCACAGAGAGGGTCTCCTCAGGGTGCCGTCCGCCAAACAGTGTCGGCTGGCGGCCCCCAGGAGTAGGGCCTTCTCTGTGAGGGCAGTGACGCTCTGGAACGAACTTCCCCCTGGCCTACGTCAAGTGCCTGATCTTCGGACCTTCCATCATGAGCTCAAAACACGCTTATTCATTCAAGCGGGACTGGCATAATAGTGTTGAATTTTAATTTGGGGTTTTGTTAATATTTTAAAATTTTAAATCTAAATTTTAATTATCAGCCTTTTATAATCTGCTATGTTTTAAATGTTGTTTTTAATTGTATATATCTTGTGTTTTATTTTTGGCTGTACACTGCCCTGAGTCCTTCGGGAGAAGGGCGGTATAAAAATTTAATAAATAAATAAAATAAAATAAATTTCCTCTAGATCAGTGGTTCTCAACCTTTATAGTGCTGTGACCCCTTTAATACAGGACGGAGGCATTAAAGCGGAGACTCCTCCCCTATTAAGTTTATCGCGCCTGAAGCCAGATTAGGCTAGCGATTGGGAGTGATTGCAGCTGGCTTGAGAGGGTGACATCAGAGCAAAGATTTTCTCTCTTTTTTAATTCATCACGCCTGAAGCCGAATTCGGCTAGCGATTTGAAGAGCCTGCAGCTGGCTTGTGGAGTCAACCATTGGAGCGCGATTCTTCGACTCGCAAGTATACTTCCCATATTTCTGATGGTCCTAGGCGACCCCTGGCAAATTGTCATTCGACCCCCCCAACGGGGTCGCGAGCCACAGGTTGAGAACTGCTGCTCTAGATGCTTTATTTTCAGTAGGCAAAAGCCTAAGTGTTAGCCTCAAGATGCCAACTTATTATTATTTTAAACCATGTTTCTAAGAAGAAGCCATGATGGCAATTCACCATCAAAAACCTACATAAAAATCATTAAAACAATTCTAAAAATATTGAAACAACTATAAAACAGTGGGGGAAAAAATAATTTAGAGTGCCAAGTTTATAAAAAATGTATCTTAATGTCTTTTCTAATGAATAACAATCAGAGCCCCATGGCACCTTTAGAAAGAAAGTAACCAATTACAGTATCAGTATTAAATTTTTCATGTAATGACATTTTATGCGTTGCAGAGTTGCGTATCATGTCAATGGTAAACAGTGCATTTCTGATGTTATTATATTGTGGTAGGTGCATACAAATGCCTAGACTGATATGGGAGGGAGGGAGGAAAGGAAGGAAATAGAGAAAAAAAGAGGAAGGGACGGAGGGACGGAGGAAGGAAGTAGAGAAAAGGGGAGGGAGGAAATAGAGAAAAGGAGGAAGGAAGGAAGGAAACAGAGAAAAAATGAGGAAGGATGGGTGGGAGGGAGGAAATAGAGAACAGAGGAGGGAGGGAGGGAGGGAGGAAGGAAGGAAGGAAGGGAGGGAGGGAGGGAGGGAGGGAGGGAAGGAGGGAGGGAGGAAAGAAATAGAGAAAAGGGAAGGGAGGGAGGGAAAAAGGAAAGAAGGAAATAGAAAAAAACTTTTAACTTTCTGAGCAGTTTGTTGGGATAAATCATTAAGGCAGAGAACCGGTTGTTAAAATTATTTGAATCCCACCACTGGGCCTTGGGTTGTGAAAGGATCCGCAATGGTTTCGATGATCAAAGGGATGGCGGTGATAATAGGGAGAAAAAGGAATGAGTTTTCTTTTCTCTTTTGTAATGGTAATGACACACAAATAAAAAATTCATCTGCCAAACGGTTTTAGATACACAAAACCAAAACCTTATTTTGTTGCAAAACCTGACCCTAATCCCTTGATAAGCCTTAAAATTGCATTAAGCACGATCCATTGGGGTGGGGGGTGGGGAAGACCATCAAAGCATTTGAGTTACATCCACTTTCTTAATCATCAGAAGGTTGATTATGTATTTGAGGGCCCTGTTGTCAACCAACAACAACTGAAGAAGTTTATGGACCTTCCTTTTGTTCCTCAAGCGCAATATGAACTCCTCGCCCCATCACTCATTCATAGGGGAAAGAGAAAAAAAGAGCTGAAAGCAGAAAGCCTACTAAAACAGATTATTTTAATTGTGAGTCACTTTATGTTTCACAATTATATTGCAGTTACCAGCTTTTCAGGAAGGATTCAGAACCTGGGCAACGTTTCAAATCACTCAAGACTTCCCATCAACATGTTAAGAATAAGTGGAATAAGTATGAAAATAAATGCAAATAGAAACGAGAGTTTTAGACATCCATGTCATCATAACAAACATAGTTAGAAATACGTTGAAGCTTTGCAAACACTAAATCGTTCCTCATCTCAAGTCCTCCTGAGAGGATTAAGACTTCTGTTGAAGAAAACGTGGGTGAATTTTCTATGGAGAAGACATCAGGAACAGAACAGATTTCCCACGCTCATGTGCTTAGCAGATGGATCAGAGATGGATAGATGTATGCCTAACATGAAGGGGCATGGTGGCTCAGTGGCTAAGATGCTGAGCTTGTCGATCGAAAGGTCGGCAGTTCAGCAGTTTGAATCCCTAGTGCCGCGTATAACGGGGTGAGCTCCTGTTACTTGTCCCAGCTTCTGCCAACCTAGCAGTTCGAAAGCACGTAAAAAATGCAAGTAGAAAAATAGGGATCACCTTTGGTGGGAAGGGAACAGAGAAAAATGAGGAAGGATGGGTGGGAGGGAGGAAATAGAGAACAGAGGAGGAGGAGGGAGGGAGGAAGGAAGGAAGGAAGGGAGGGAGGGAGGGAGGGAGGGAGGGAAGGAGGGAGGGAGGAAAGAAATAGAGAAAAGGGAAGGGAGGGAGGGAAAAAGGAAAGAAGGAAATAGAAAAAAACTTTTAACTTTCTGAGCAGTTTGTTGGGATAAATCATTAAGGCAGAGAACCGGTTGTTAAAATTATTTGAATCCCACCACTGGGCCTTGGGTTGTGAAAGGATCCGCAATGGTTTCGATGATCAAAGGGATGGCGGTGATAATAGGGAGAAAAAGGAATGAGTTTTCTTTTCTCTTTTGTAATGGTAATGACACACAAATAAAAAATTCATCTGCCAAACGGTTTTAGATACACAAAACCAAAACCTTATTTTGTTGCAAAACCTGACCCTAATCCCTTGATAAGCCTTAAAATTGCATTAAGCACGATCCATTGGGGTGGGGGGTGGGGAAGACCATCAAAGCATTTGAGTTACATCCACTTTCTTAATCATCAGAAGGTTGATTATGTATTTGAGGGCCCTGTTGTCAACCAACAACAACTGAAGAAGTTTATGGACCTTCCTTTTGTTCCTGCGCAAGCGCAATATGAACTCCTCGCCCCATCACTCATTCATAGGGGAAAGAGAAAAAAAGAGCTGAAAGCAGAAAGCCTACTAAAACAGATTATTTTAATTGTGAGTCACTTTATGTTTCACAATTATATTGCAGTTACCAGCTTTTCAGGAAGGATTCAGAACCTGGGCAACGTTTCAAATCACTCAAGACTTCCCATCAACATGTTAAGAATAAGTGGAATAAGTATGAAAATAAATGCAAATAGAAACGAGAGTTTTAGACATCCATGTCATCATAACAAACATAGTTAGAAATACGTTGAAGCTTTGCAAACACTAAATCGTTCCTCATCTCAAGTCCTCCTGAGAGGATTAAGACTTCTGTTGAAGAAAACGTGGGTGAATTTTCTATGGAGAAGACATCAGGAACAGAACAGATTTCCCACGCTCATGTGCTTAGCAGATGGATCAGAGATGGATAGATGTATGCCTAACATGAAGGGGCATGGTGGCTCAGTGGCTAAGATGCTGAGCTTGTCGATCGAAAGGTCGGCAGTTCAGCAGTTTGAATCCCTAGTGCCGCGTATAACGGGGTGAGCTCCTGTTACTTGTCCCAGCTTCTGCCAACCTAGCAGTTCGAAAGCACGTAAAAAATGCAAGTAGAAAAATAGGGATCACCTTTGGTGGGAAGGGAACAGCATTCCGTGCACCTTTGGCGTTGAGTCATGCTGGCCACATGACCACAGAGATGTTTTTGGACAGTGCTGGCTCTTCGGCTTTGGAACGGAGATAAGCACTGTCCCTTAGAGTCGGGAATAACTAGCACATATGTGTGAGGGAAACTTTTACCTTTACTTTACTATGCCTAACATTGTTTTACTTCTTCTGACCAACCATTGGTAGCCAGTGTCTTTAGAAATTCTCAGACATTTAGATCATGGTTATCCCAAAAGGCAACTGGACTTTAACTCTCAAAATGAATGCTTAACTTTTGACCGTTATTAACAAAAATATGATTTCTGTTTCTGGTCAGGCGCCGTGTCTCTTAGAATATCTTCTAGCCCTATCAGTGACTTTCCATGGTGCAGGATGTCCCCTCATCGGTCATTTTCTGCATCAAAAGTTTGCCTTCTACCCATTGATCTAACCCACGAGTACCGCCTTACTTTCTGCAGCGCCAAATGGCTTTGGTCCCGAGCGCCTTGAACATATCAGTCACAAAGGGAAACTTAGAAGTTTGCTCAGGTAGAAATCCATTGATCTTGGAAACCCACCCTGAGAAGGGTTTCTCCCCTCACCCTCCTTCCCGATGTGATCATGGGCCCCAGCGCTCCGCATGAACAGATCCTGACAGATGAAAGCCAGAAGCGTTCCTTCAGAATCATTGAAGTGTTAAGGCACAAAGAACCGGTTTAATACAGCATGCACTTTTGGGGGGTGTCTTGTATCAATAATTGGATAGAAGGATATCATTAGCCAGGATCGGACGAAGCGGAGAACTGAGTGATAAATATTCCCGCAGGCTACATTTGCAAGGCGGTCATTAATATTTCAGAGAAACTCTGAAGTGACGGATGGGTAGAGCAACAATATTGGGGACAGTCTCCACACATCACTACGATTAAAATCCCTATAGAACCATGCCCGTTTTTTCTTCTCTCCGGTGGCTTTATCTTTCTCTCCCTCTTTTATTTTATTTTATTATAGCATCAAGAATCAATCCATCGATTGAGTCCTTCTCTTCTTCACATTTGGCCATTCCACTGGTGTTAAAAAGTGGGGAGGAGGGAAATTACACATCTGTTTTCTAACTATCTCATTTCTAACTTCCTATAAGGATACCTTTTTTTTTTTTTTTGTCAGTTTAATAGCCATGAGCTCATTTCTTACACTCTCTATCCCCCTTTGATCTCTGGTTTGCTAGAATTCTACTCGATGGGCTCTGCCTTTAATCTTTCTTATCATAGTTCAGGAACAATTCTCCCCTTGCTTGCTTTTTTTTTTCCCACTCCCTTCTGCTGTGGGGGAGATGAAATAGTTGTGGAATCTTTATTTGATAATGATTCCTAACAACATGGGACATTATCTGAATGACATAGGCGTGCAGACGTATTAGGAACGTATGAATCTCCTCTGATTCAATCTCAATCGTTCATTTGATTTGGATAGCCGATCCGCTCTGACTTGGACATATAAATAGATTCTCAAATGGAACTGATTTGATTCCAATAAGGGGGGAAATGTTTGGTCCTGTGTGCCGAAAAGTAAATCGTCTGAATCAATTCAAAAGCAACTTATTCACGTCAGCGTTCCAATTCAGTAGAACCTATTCTTTTATTTCTTCGGCTCTTGGATGCTCAGAAGTTTAATATATTTCTTTCTTTTTAGCTCACGCATGTCCCGACAGTAGGCAAATATTGTGTTCAGGTTTGTAGAACCTTCTAAAGAACCTTTTCTCTCTGGGAGATGATATTTTTATGATACCTCTCTTGCATTTCAAATATGTCACAGTTATTTAGAGATATCGGCAAGATGGCCTGGGGCCGTTATATAGAGTTATTCTATGATGATACTAGAATTGAAAATGACCATCCAACTGGAGAGGCTTTTAAGAAAAAAATAGGACAAGGATTTGTCTGAAATGGTGTAGGGTTTCCCGCTTGAGCAGGGGGTTAGACTAGAAGACCTCCAAGGTCCCTTCCAACTCTGTTCTTCTTTTCGGATACCAATCTTTTTAATAAAACTTGAGAAACTGAGAACTTATACTGAAGTGAAAAGCCTGGGAACAATAGTCCTGGCTTTTCACCAGTAGTGCCAACATGATGTATCTAAATAAATTTGATCTTTGAAGAATAGTCATGCCTTGGGATTTGATTTATGATGGGTGCATTATTTGGAACCTGACTTCAGTCTGACCTAAGCATAGTACATAAAATTATCGACCACAATGTCCTACCTGTCAATGACTACTTCAGCTTCAACCACAACAATACACGAGCAAATAATAGATACAAACTCAAGGTAAACCACTCCAAACTTGATTGCAGAAAATAGGACTTCAGTAACAGAGTGGTCAATGCCTGGAATGCACTACCTGACTCTGTAGTTTCTTCTCCGAACCCCCAAAACTTTAAGCTTAAACTGTCTACTGTTGACCTCACCCCATTTCTAAGAGGTCTTTAAGGGGCGTGCATAAGTGCGCCTGTGTGACTAATATTCCCTGTCCTAATATTCCTTTTTTACTTACTAATATTACCTTAATGAATTGGAGAATGGGCTTAAACAGATGACAGATGGTTAGGACTTTAAAACAATAACACCTTTTTTTGTTGTTGTTTTTCACAAGCATGAGAAAGATACAACCTGGTATTTGCCTTGGAATTTCATTTCGTTTTGTTTTTCCTTTGAAAAATCCAATAGTGTTAAACTCATTTCATAATAAGCTTTCATTTAAAAACAAAATGTGGATTTTACATCAGTAATTACACGAACAGAATTTCCCTGACACAGCCAAGGGCTGCCTGTTATATATGCAAGGTTGGAAAGATAATTTCAGAAACTCCTTCATAATTGTCTACACAACCCCTTTGGATTACAAGATTACAACTCCCGGAGGCATTTTTGAGGTGGGATGTGTCAGCTGACACTTTCTGCTCTCTGTTTATGATCTTGGTTTTTAACTGGGTTGTTATTATTATTATTATTTTCATGGAAAACCCTGGTGGATTTATAAGCCATGCAAATGCACAGAGGAGAATTACAGGGAAAAAAGATAAATGGGTCTGCTTTTCTTTTTCCTGTGCTCATAATTTTCCAAATCAAATTTGGAGTACAAAAATGTACTCCAAACCTCAACCAATAAATGCTCTGTCTTACACATTGGCACACAAAAAAAAAGTCAGAACACAAAATACAAGCTGGGCGGATACGACCTAACGAATGACTCTCACTCTGTCAAAGACCTTGGAGAGACAGAGAGACAGAGAGAAAGAGAAAGAGAGACAAATACTGAAGAAGCTTCTTGGATGAGAAGCAAAACGTCTTCAAAGAAAAACAAGAAAGTACAGTTTCCTCTTGAAAAATGCACCTTTAGGACAACCATGACCTGGAGGACTGAGAATCTCCATAGACTGTTTTATTGGTAGATAATAATATATAGTACAAAGAGAGGGGAGGAGGGAGGGAGAAACAGAGACAGAGGGAAAGAGGGAAAGAGAAAGAGAGACAAACACTGAAGAAGCTTCTTGGATGAGAAACAAAATGTTTTCAAAGAAAAACCAGAAAGTCCAGTTGCCTCTTGAAAAAGCAAGCACCTTTGGGACTACTTATGGGCAAGTTATATGACAAAGTGAGAATGAACGCAATGCAGTTGCGGTATTTCCAGCTTCAAATCCCTGTGGCCTTTCACTGGCTTGATAAACAAACCTTTAAAAACAATTGTGTGGATTTCAGATCAGTGGACGTTTTGAAAGTCCATTGTTAGTAATATAGCAAATTTGACACCTCTGTTGAAGGTTTCGATCATCATGGAACCTCTCCGTTGTCATCTCTTAAAACAAACTCTTGTTTTTCTGTGCCCTGCAGGAAGACGGCACCCCCCCCCAACAGTCAAAAGTGTGTGTGTTTCTTGTCCCAGCTGCCACTGCTCAAAAAAAAAAAAAAAAAAAAGGGAGGGGGGAAACAGAGAAGAAAAGAAAAAAGCAGGCCGATTTAACATAACACTAATTCTTTCTCTTGACTAAGGGAAGTGATGAACTTCTACCTCTTTACTTTATTTATTTATTTATTTTATTAAATTTTTATACCGCCCTTCTCCCAAAGGACTCAGGGCGGTGTACAGCCAAGATAAAACACGAAATATATACAAATTAAAACATTTAAAACCTAGCAAATTACAAAAAGGCTGATAATTAAAATTTAGTTTTAAAATTTTAGAAATATTAATAAAACCCCGAATTAAAATTTAACACTATTATGCCAGTCCCGCTTGAATAAATAGGTGTGTTTTTAGCTCACGACGGAAGGTCCGAAGATCAGGCACTTGACGTAAGCCAGGGGGAAGTTCGTTCCAGAGCGTCGGTGCCCCCACAGAGAAGGCCCTACTCCTGGGGGCCGCCAGCCGACACTGTTTGGCGGACGGCACCCTGACGAGACCCTCTCTGTGAGAGCGTACGGGTCGGTGGGAGGCATGTGGTAACAGCAGGCGGTCTCGTAAGTACCCGGGTCCTAAGCCATGGAGCGCTTTAAAGGTGGTAACCAAAATCTTGAAGCGCACTTTAAAGCAGAGACGGCTGTTGGTAGCTGCTACAGCAGGCCAAGTCCCCCCCACCCCTTCCCCATCCCAAATATGCATGTACAACAGAACACTTTGGATGTATGTTATACTAGCAAACCTCAAAAAACTAGAAAATCCTTCCAAACATATTAATTATTTCAATAGGAAGATCTTGGGTTTTTGTTTTTTTTTCCCTTACAATTTGGACTGCCTTTGGGGACATTGTCTTGAAAAAAAGACCATTTTGGATTTGTGCGCATGAATGCGTATATGTGTCTTTGCTGTCTATGGAGATTCTCAGTTATCCAGGTCTTGGTTGTCCCAAAGGTGGACAACCTGGAGAAGCTTCTTGGATGAGAAGCGAAACGTCTTCAAAGAAAAACCAGAAAGTCCAGTTGCCTCTTGAAAAAGCACCTTTGGGACAACCGAGATGACTGAGAATCTCCATAGACATTCCCTACGATCCACCTCAAAGAAGTGAAATAAAATGGGTTGCCTCCTGCACTCTCCTTGTAAGGAAGATGAACTATGAATCTGCTGGCAATTTTTTTGGAAGAATCCAAAAAAACCCAAAAAAAAACAACAACCTAGAAGATGCAGAACATGTGGCCTTAATTTCAAAATCGCAATTGACTTCTTGGAAACCCAAACCAGCCAAATAGCTTGAACATGGCTAGCATCAGGATGTGCCACTCAAAACGAGCAGTGTTAGACCTTCCAAATCAGCGACATCATTATTTGTAAGTCTAACAAATCGTTTTATTGGTGCCCTCATCTTGCAATAAAACACTGCAGATGTTGCTCAATGCCTCTCTCGGAGCAATGCCATTTTTTAAATAGCTTCAGAGATGAATCTGAGCGGTGTGTAAAAAGCCTATAATTACTGTGCGAGGCATTTATTAATAGTATGAACCATTGCAGATAACCGTTTAGTTGGGTTGCCATGAGCCATGGACTGTTTTCTGAAGACACTTCTGTCCGAGGCAACGGCATGCTAATTAACATTTGTCATGTGCTTCATTGAGCCTAGAAAGCCAGGATGAAGTAAACCTGCCCATAGGTTTGTCGTGCACAACTTGAAATGTAGTTCATTGGTAAAAAGACACCCTTACAACATTCAGAACAAAACAGAACAGCAGAATTAGAAGGGATCTTGGAGGTCTTCCAGTACAACCCCTTACTCGAGCAGGATAACTTCTACCATTCCAGAGAAATAGCTGTCCAATCACTTCTTAAAAACCTCCAGTGATGAAGCACCATCAACTTCTGAAGGCAAGTCATTCCACTGGTTAATTGTTTTGTCAGGAAATTATTCCTTATTTCAGATTTGGTTCTCTCCTTGATTAGTTTCCACCCATGACTTCTTATCCTGCCTTCAGGTGCTTCAGAGAATATGTTGACCCCCCTCTTCTTTGTAACAGCCCCTCAAATATTGGCACACTGCTATCATGTCACCCCTAGACCAGGGGTAAATCCAGGTTCTGGAGAACTGGTAGCAGAAATTTTGAGTAGTTCAGAAAACTAGCAAATACCACCTCTGGCTGGCTCCAGAGTGGGTGGGAATGGAGTTTTTGCAATATCCTTCCCCCAGGAGTGGGTAGGAATGGAGATTTTGCAGTATCCTTCCCCTGCCACACCCACCAAGCCACGCCCACCAAGTGACACCATGCCCACCAAACCATGCCCACAGAACCGGTAGTAAAAAAACTTGGATTTCACTACTGCCCTAGACCTTCTTTTCAGTTGACACATCTCCACTGAAGCTCTTATCAAAGTCAAACAAAGAAGCAAGCAACTAGTTTGCCAGACACCTTGGCCAGACCTATACCTGAATACTGCTCACCTGCCTGAAACCCTCACTGTATTTCAGACATCAATAGGTTAGAGAGGGTCCAGAGATATTTTACTAGGAGAGTTCTCAAATCTTCTGCTCGAAATAAAATTCCCTATCCCACCAGGCTTGAAATGTTACATCTGGATAGCCTCAAACTACGCCGTCTACATTCTGACCTATACTTAGTTCATAAGATTATTTACCAAAATGTCTTACCTGTAAATGAGTTCTTTAATTTCAACTGTAATAACACAAGGGCTATCAATAGATTCAAACTCAATGTAATTCGCTCTAATCTTGACTGTAGGAAAAAAGACTTCTGCAATAGAGTAGTCAATGTCTGGAACACTCTACCTGATCCTGTTGTTAGTCTCTCTAATCCCCATACCTTTCACCTTAAACTGTCTACCATGGACCTTTCATGTTTCTTAAGAGATCCCTAAGGGGGAGTGCATAAGCGCTCCAGCGTGCCTACCGTCCCTGTCCTACTGTCCTCAATTATCTATAATCATCTTATGTGTTTATGCCTCTGTTTTGCCCATTTATATCCTTTTGTGTGTGTGTGCCATTTTTTTTTTCATGTGTCCATGTCCATGTCTATACTGCTACTTGTTTCCTTGTACTTGTTGACAAATAAATAAATAGTTTTGGTGGACACTGAGCACAGAAATCAGGAGAAGACCCTTTCTCTGACAATAGGAGAAGCGGCAAAGAGTAAAACAAAGGATGTCTGGAAAAATGCAACGGGAATTGGTTTGAGGGCAAAGAAAATACATTGCACTCAGTATGTCAGTGCCTTACAAAACAGACAGCCATAGTCTGTAATGATGGCCACCAGCCATCATAAAATTAAGAAATTTGTCCACCAGTGGTAACGCAACGTTGTCTAAGCCAATTTAAAACTGGCACCCAGTTTGAAGCATCTGCTTTAATTTATACAGTACAATATCTCAATCAGCTTCTGAATCATAATGCTCTATGGAACCTTCACATTAATACACATGAACGGTAAACTCCTGCCACATCCAGATTTGCAATTCATTTAATTTTCAATGACTGAATCGTACTGCAGGTTCTGAATTATATTTAATTTCTCAAATGCAAAAAAAAAAAAAAGAGAGAGACTATTAAATATCTCGTGCCACCGCTATTTTATTTGCTAGAACCTGGTTTTCTTCTCATGATGGGTTTTCAAAAGATTTTATTGGGCAATGCATAAAGTAGTTGATTTCTCTTTCTCCCCCCCCCCTCCAAAAAAAAAGTATAATTTTCTCCGGTTCAATCTATTCCAGCAAGACAACAGCAAGTACCTTCTCCTGGTGGGATGAAAATTGTGGCTAACACAAAATGGCTGGGGAGGGGGGTGCGCGGAGAGATGATAATTTACTAGATAAGACCTGTTTTCCACCGCAACAACTCATATTTCCTTTCATTTCATGCTGCAGCCCATAGCTTTGTTGTACTGCATATCAATATAATTACAATATTTTTTTCTTCCGTCTTTGAACAGCAAGGGTATCGCTCTCTTTCACCGCAGAGCAGGATCCGGGAAAAAAGAAGATTCACAGGGAGTTTAACGAGGTTTTTATCGCCAAGAATTAGGGATTAGAATACAGAACCTGCGATAACATCGCTGCTCTATTTAGTGAGATTATTAAAAGAAGGCTGTCTGAATACTTCTGGGTTCACCTTTTTCCTGAATCTCTGCATGGAGACTTAAGATTCCATTCAGTCGATAAGCCTGTAACAGGATCTCCCATTTTGCAGATTGTTTTGAGTTTTCACATACAAATGACTGTTCACCAGGCAAAGTTATCATTTTCTTAACCATTATTTATTGGCTCTCCAACACTGGATGTTTTTAAGAAGAGATTGGGCAACCGTTTATCTGAAATGGTATAGGGCAGTGACCTTTTTGCCATCGCGTGCCAGGAGGGTGGGTGGGGAGGGGTTGCACACGCAAATGCCCACACCATGCGCCCCGCCCCCATGCATGCACATGCGACACCACCACCACCCCCGCATGTGATGGCCCGGTAGGCCTGTTTTTCTCTCTTGCCTGGCTCCAGAGCCTCCCTATGAGTCTGGGGAGGGTGAAAACAGCCTTCTCCATCCCCCGGAGGCCAGAAACGGCCGGTTTACCAACTTCTGGTTGGACAGGAAGTGACATTTTTTGCTGTCCCCAGCCTCCAGAGACTCCTGAACATAGCTTATATCTGCAGTTAAATGCTGGGCCTTTGAAGAGACATGACTCCTTGGGTACTGAAGGCATTTATTTAATTTCGGGTGAATTTTACATAAGTCTCATTGGAGGAGGGGAAACCCACCAGCACTATTAATTCATTCCTTCGAGCACAGGTTTTGTGCAAAATCCTGGGGCATAATTATTGTTTAACATCCATGCAGAGCAGAATAATAGCCAAATGTTTTTTTGGTGTTTTTTTTAGTAAAATACATTATTGTTCCAAACTTCTTTGTTACCAATACAACAAACAAGGGATCACAAATTCTGGGGTGGAAAAAAAAAAGAGAGAGACAGAGAGAGCCATCAGCCATCAATATGATTCGGGTGGTTCATCCATCAAATCCATAAAGCTTTTAAGCTGTCTTTGCTTTAAATTCAGCTTTACAGTACATTAGGTGACATTTAAAAAACCCGTGTGTATTTTCGTCCTTTCTTCGGGAACATGGAAAATTTCCCCTGAAAGCAGCCATAAGCCAAATGAGCGTGTCCCTGCTTGCCTTTGCATAGGAGTAAGACTGCATGATTCAGGCTCAAGAAGCAACCAAGGGAATCAAGCTCGTGGACTGATACATGAGACCCCACAGGGGTGAAATCCAGCAGGTTCTGGCAGGTTCTGGAGAACCAGTAGTGGAAATTTTGAGCAGTTCAGAGAACTGACAAATACCACCTCTGGCTGGCCCCAGAGTGGGGTGGGAATAGAGATTTTGCAGTATCCTTCACCCAGGAATGCAGAGGGAATGGGAATTTTGCAGTATCCTTCCCCTGCCATGCCCACCAAGCCACACCAAGCCCACCAAGCCACGCCCACAGAACTGGTAGTAAAAAAAATTGGATTTTACCACTGGGACCACGATATAAAAAAAGAAGTTGAGACTTTAGAAAAAGTGCAGAGAAGAGCAACAAAGATGATTAGGGGACTGGAGGCTAAAATGTATGGAGAACACTTGCAGGAACTGGGTATGTCTAGTTTAATGAAAAGAAGGACTAGGGTCACATGATAGCTGTCTTCCAATAGCTATGGGGCTGCCATAAAGAAGAGGTGCGGTCAAGCTATTCTCCAAAGCACCTGAAGGCAGGACAAGAAGCAATGGGTGGAAACCAATCAAGGAGAGAAGCAACCTTCCAACGCGAGCTCAAGACCCTTTTATTCCATCGGGCAGGGCTGGCCTAATGGGCTATGGTTTTTAATTGGGGTTTTACTATTGATTTTTAATAGTTTTAATGTTTAGCCAAATTTGAATTAATTTTTATAGTGTTTTTTAATCTATTTATGTATATTGTTTTATGCTGGCTGTATACCGCCCTAAGTCCATCAGGAGAAGGGCGGTATAGAAATCTAATAAACTAAACTAAACTAAACCTAGAAGTAAACAGAAGTTTCCTGTCTAGTGGAGCAGCTTTCCAATGTCAGGTTTCCAAGTAACACCTACAACAAAATAAGACTCAGCGGCTTGAAGTTCCTCAAAGTTCCATTTTATTAGAGATGTCATATTGGCACATCTGGGAAAACCCGAATCTAAAAGCTTCCAAAGGAAAGTTCAAGTCCCTGCCCAGCACCCACAAGTCCATCACATGATCCAATCCAAGCACCGTTCCAATTCTCTCAGTTCCAGCCCTCCAGGTGCAGGGCAAGATGTCCCTGACTTTCTGAGAAAGGAATATTATTATGACTACATATCACCTATGCTCCACACAATTCCCCCTCCCACTTTACCACAGTAGTAAATGTGGCAGGCCTGAAGATCCAATGAAACAGATGGCTAATTCCAGGCCTGACAGGCCACCTACCCTGGTCAGAAAAGTGTGTCCTGAAACGAGTGTAACATAGTCAGCACACTAACCAGATATTGTGGGTGCTTCAACACTGGAGGTTTTTAAGAAGAGATTGGACAGCCATTTGTGTGACATGGTATAGGGTGTCCTGTTTGAGCAGGGGGTTGGATTAGAAGAGCTCCAAGGTCCCTTCCAACTCTGTTATTCTGTTAAAAGACATTGACAAAATCACCATCAGTCAATTGCAAATGGCAGCTTGGTTTGAAATATTTACGTCTCTCTGCAGACTCTTCCCCAAGAAAATGTCCCCAAGTTTCTACGAGAAGGCTAAATTGGCAGAAATCTCCACAGTTGGTATGTGTGCTTTTTTTTTTTTTTTTGTCCTTATGCCAAATTGTGTTCTTTGGTTAGGTGCAAATATTCAGCCAGGCCTCACTCTTGGGGTCCAAAGAGTTATTTCAAAGCAACGCTCAACAAAGAGACAGCCAACTGAGCATCCTTTTGTTCGATGAGGGTATCATCTCTGTATTTCTAGCTCTCACTCCTTTTTTTTTTTTTTTTGCCGCCACTCGTGTTGAAAACTCTCTGGATCTCATCGATCGCTGCCATATTCTTGTTGTAATTTTGACACCGATACATAAATTCACAGAGGTAACTGTCAGGCATCAATCGATAAACCCCATTGGGCAGGGGGAAAGAGAAGGCAAGGCAGTCAAAATAGCAGATATAATTGATTGATCTGTGCAAAAAAAAAAAAAGAATCCTATGAATGGTGAGATGGTGGTATAAAATTAGATCTCTCTGCTCTTTTCGTTTGTTTACTTGTTGGTTTCTAGGATGCATTATTCTCCTCTTCCTGCTGGTTTTTGTCTTGGAAAAGATCCAATGTCCTCTCACTGTCCAAGTTCAGGACTTCTCAATTGGAGAAAATCCTTGCTATAATTTAGACTATTATATAATGTCTTGCATACTGTTATCGCTGGATTATAAAATCAGCCTGGTTTCCCCAGTGATTAAATCACATTATACAATGGGGTTAAAAAGATAAAGGTAAAGGTTCCCCTCGCACATACGTTCTAGTCGTTCCTGACTCTAGGGGACAGTGCTCATCTCCATTTCAAAGCCAAAGAGCCAGCGCTGTCCGAAGATGTCTCCGTGGTCATGTGGCCGGCATGACTCAACGCCAAAGGTGCATGGAAGGCTGTTCCCTTCCCACCAAAGGAGGTCTCTATTTTTCTACTTGCATTTTTATGTGCTTTCAAAACTGCTAAGTTGGCAGAATCTGGGACAAGTAACGGGAGCTCTCTCCATTACACAGCGGCACTCGGGATTCAAACTGCTGAACTCCCGACCTTCCGATCGACAAGCTCAACATCCTAGCCCCTGAGCCACCACGTCCCCTATAATGGGGTTAGGTTATCCTAATCCTACCAACAGAATACTTGTAGCTCAGGGTTGACTTGAGAACTTGGTGATTTGGCAAATAGTTTGCAAGTGGTGTTGGTAGGAATGTTCTTGGCAGTTCCTCGATTAGAAGGTTGGTAGTTCCTTGATTGGGTATTTTTTTGCTTCTTGTTGTTGGTTTAGTATTAATGTTGGTATCAATCTCTATTTGTGAAGAATGCTCCCACCAACACTGAAAGTGTCAAACCACTAGTATATAAACAGAGAGCAAACCCCACTCCCTTCTAGCACTAATGAAGTTACCTACTTGTGTCATGAAGTGTCTGCAAGAAAACTGCCAAGTTCAGAGAGCATCAAGGACTGCATAGAAAGATAAGCATGGATTAACACCAGAGAAACAATCAAGCAGAAAGTAATACGCTAATCAAGCAACTCCCAAGGAAAAAAACTTGGGTTGTGAAACATCTACAAGAAAACAACCAAGCTCACAGAGCATCAAGGAGCCCTCAATCCTAGACCTCCCTTGAGTGTTAAACACAGCTTCTGAAGCTCTGCTTTCTCATTTACCCACAAAAGATATCAAGTCCTGTGGTGGCCCTACAACTCTCTCCCTATGGATATTGTTTCTACAGATGTTTCTTGCAGATGTTGAATAGATGAGACTTCAAGCATAAGAAAAGATCATCATCATCTTTTAGCGACCCCATAATCCCTTGCAGGGTGGAGTCTGGACAACTGAAGGGAGCTAGCAGAGTGTTTTAATGGCCGGATGCCCTTCCTGTTGCCAGTGCGGAGTTTTGTTCAGCAGATATATTCTCATTGTGCCCAGAGAGAGAAATATCTGCCTCTACTTAGGATCAAACTCACAGCCTCCTGATTGTGAAGCGAGAGCATAAGATAGCCTAAGAAAAGATGCCCCATTCAAACTTGGCCATTCATCAGAAGTTAAGAAAGCCCACTGTTGTGCTCCCGAGAAAAAAAATGTTTCAAATTGAATATTTTCTTCCTAAAGTTTTATGCTATTTAAGCTATGCTAAAAATTACCCTCACTCTGAGCAGGAAGGCAAAATCATGCCATGCGCTTAATCTGCTCAGAGCAGTGAATAACCAGATTCTTTAGTGTAGCGTGTAAATTAATTTAAATGCAGCATATACAGCAATCATTCCTGTTTTTTATTTTACCTTTCCCCGCCCCCCCAGAAAAAAGATTTTCAAACTATAATTTCAGGGTATTATTTTAAGCCAATTTACTCGACTAGTCATTATTAAATCCTTTCTCACCACCTTTAGGACAAATCCTGCATTTAATAGTATTCCAGGAATCCTACAGCTTCTTTGGCCTTGTATCATGCAAAAATAATAATTCTACATACCAGATACATTTTAATTTGATGATATATTAGCTAGAATGGTCTTTCTTTCTTTCTTTCTTTCTTTCTTTCTTTCTTTCTTTCTTTCTTTCTTTCTTTCTTTCTTTATTTCCTTTTTAAAAAAAAACACTATCTGCTAAGGCTTGGCTTAAACTACGAGAAAGAGGCAGAGATAGAAGGCATTCTCCCTTCTTGTTAAAAATCCCACAAAATTTTTCTCTCACAAAAGCAGAGCTAGCGCAGAGTTAAAATTCATTAATGCGAATTTCTCCAAGGCTAGCACATTTACAACCCAATTACTATTGACACATTTACTTATTTATGTATTTTGAATATTGCTAGGCTGCCCTTCAAAGTAGAGTTTTCCTCATTTTACCGAATTCACACAGCGAGCTCTGCCATAATATAATTTGAAGCCGGTCTGGGAGGTTTTTAGAAGCAGGAATTCATAATGACGGTTGTTGGTTTCAAAATGGAAGGGGCAACTGGGCAAGAATATATATTTATATATATATATATTTAATTTGCATTTATATCCCGCCCTTCTCTGAAGACTCAGGGCGGCTTACATTGTGTTAAGCAATAGTCTTCATCCATTTGTATATTATATACAAAGTCAACTTAATTGCCCCCAACAATCTGGATCCTCATTTAGCTACCTTATAAAGGATGGAAGGCTGAGTCAACCTTGGGCCTGATCGGAGTTGAACCTGCAGTAATTGCAAGCAGCTGTGTTAATAATAGACTGTCTTAGCAGTCTGCGCCACTCAAGGACCCTTATATGCCTCCAGTTTTATGTGACACAAGTTTAAAAAAGAGCGGGGACTTCGAGCTCTTGCTCCCAGATACCATTTTGAAGCTGGTGTCCATCACTGCAAACCTTCTTGTTAGAAACCAGGTTTTAGGATCTGCGAACCAGAGCTCATTGGGCAGTTGGGTTTAGTCAACAAATGATGGTTGAACAATAGCTTAGCTCTAAAATACAGTTATTGAGCTTTGAGTTTATTGGGAGTATCGAATTTTTCAGAGTATAAGACGCACCGGAGTATTAAGATGCACCTTAGTTTTTGGGGAGGAAAATAAGAAAAAAGCTGTTTGGCAGGTGGATTGGCCTCCCGAAAGACCCTCAATCAGCTGTTCCCAGAGGTGAATTTTAGCAAAAGGTTCCTTGGTTGTGAGCTCTGTGCCTTGCTGTTTTTGGCTTTTTTTCCCCCTACCTCTGAACTCTGTTTCAGAAAAAAAACTTTTTTCTGCCTCTGAAAGCCTCCAAAACAGAACTTCAGAAAAAAAAAGCCTCTGAAGCTCTGTTTGGGGGCTTCTTTTCTGAAGCTCCATTTCTGATGCTTTTTTCAGCCTCTGAAACCGCCGTTTGAGAAGTTGAGCGGGGCTACATTCGGAGTATAAAATACACCCAGATTTTCACCCTCTTTTTTGGGAGAAAAAAGTGCATCTTATACTCTGAAAAATACTGTATTTACAAATCTGCGTGAAGACAAAGTTCTCCTTTTTCACTGGAATTACTTAAAAGTCTTCAAGTTTGGTATGCCCTGACTGTCATTCCTTCAAAGATGGCAGAGATGACTGGTGATCTTGTTGGTAAAATGTTCATGAGCCAAGCTCCTTTTACACCAGACACAATTGGAGTGCATTTGCCAAACAATGCTTCCCTGTCTGAACATTAAATGAAGCAAGTACACTATTTCAGGAGCATTTTCTGCCTCTTCAAAGTTTTGGGCCTGACAAGAAGTGCCTTGTTAAGGCAAATCAAATTACCTCTCAAGAGATACAAGATCAAGAGAAACATTTTGTATGCATGGTGTGACACATCCTCATCAAGAGGAACCCAAATCCTCTCCCAGGCTTAATCAACCGCTTCTCCAACACAACTGTCTCCTGAATTTTTGTCGGTCTGGAATAAGCCACTACCAAGGAGTTCTGTCATTCTCTATGGGAATTCCATCCCAACAGACAGTTGTAAATATTTCATTTTATGTTAACTTGCCCTAGGATAAGGCAGAATCTGACAAGTGAAGCAAGTGAAGGAAGATGTGGGCAAGAACTCTTCAACTTCATCTAAATTCATGGTGGAATATTTAGATATTCAGTCTTTAGAAGGATAGCCGAACATATTTATTTATTTATTTAATTAATTAAATTTTTATACCACCCTTCTCCTGAAGGACTCAGGGCGGTTCACAGCCAAATAAAACCACAATAATAAATATAATAAAACAATAATTAAAAAACCTATCAAATATGGCCCAATTTAAGATACATATAAAACAATAAAACCCAGTTAAAATTTACAACCCCAATAATAAAATATTAAAATTCTAAAATCCTATGCCAATCCTGCTTGAAGAAATAGGTACGTCTTCAGCTTGCGGCGAAAGGTCCGAAGGTCAGGAAGTTGACGAAGTCCCGGGGGAAGTTCGTTCCAGAGGGTAGGAGCCCCCACAGAGAAGGCCCTTCCCCTGGGGGTCGCCAGCCGGCATTGCTTGGCCGACGGCACCCTGAGGAGTCCCTCTCTGTGAGAGCACACGGGTCAGTGGGAGGCAAACGGAAGCAGAAGGCGGTCCCATAAATAGCCCAGTCCTAAGCCATGGAGCGCTTTAAAGGTGGTAACCAATACCTTGGAGTGCATTATATGAAGTAATGATTAGATTTTTCCAACAGAATAGGAAACGCATTTGGGAACCTGGTTAGAAGAGTAGCAACTGGGACTCAGAGCCAAGAATGATGCTATGCTCATTTTCAAAATCTACCACACTGGCTTTTCTAGAGCAGAAGTATCCAACCTGGTGGACTTCGACTCCCAGAATTCCACAGCCAGCCATGCAGGTTGAATTCTGGGAGTTCAAGTCCACAGGTCTTAAAAGTTGCCAAGATTGTACACCCTTGCTCAAGAGAAATGTCCTTGTTTGTCTTCTCTTTTGTCTTTCCCTTCCTTCTCCCACCGGAGGGGCGTGCACCTGGCCAAATCCCCTACTTGTAAAACATCTGGGGAAAGGATCCAGAAGATGTCCTCCTTTTACACAAGGTTGGTCTCTTCAGCAGCGGAAAAGAATAAGATTGCAACTGGCATGTGGCAATGTGGAATTGGTGCTGCATTCTTTAATTAATGAAAGAACAACTGCAGGGTTATTCATGCTTGGCATCAGGAATAAGACATAGGAGAGAACATGCCCCTATTATTATGGACAGATTAATCTATTTACAGAGTGCAGATGTGGCATGGAGAAAGTCAGGGACGGACTCTGTAAGCATTACATTCATTCCTTAATAGCAAGTGAACTAGCTTGGCAGGACAGGGCAATTCTATCAGAATCTACACAACCAAAATGATAAAATTGAGGACCCAGATTGTTGGGGGCAATAAGTTGACTTTGTATATAAATATACAAATAGGATGAAGACTATTGCTAACATAGTGTAAGCCGCCCTGAGTCTTCGGAGAAGGGCGGGATATAAATGCAAATTTTAAAAAAATTATGTCAGCAGGTTCTGATAGGTTCGGGAGAACCGGTAGTGGAAATTTTGAGTAGTTTGGAGAACCGGTAAATACCACCTCTGGCTGGCCCCAGAGTGGGGAGGGAATGTAGATTTTGCAGTATCCTTCCTCTGCCATGCCCACCAAGCCACGCTCACAGAACTGGTAGTAAAACAATTTGAATTCCACCACTGAAATAAACCAAGTATTTTTGCCCACCGGCTTTGCAGATATGGATCTCACTTGGAGCTCCACCGTCTTTGTGTTTGCTTTTTCTATAAGATTTTTTTTCCATGACCTTTCACTCTCTTCTACAGCCCCTGAGATTTCTCATCTAGATACTAACCTAGACTTGCCTTGATCAACCTGCTGAGATTTGAGATCAAACGTTCAATTTGATGTTGCTACCTAGCCGGTCTTTATTGAACGGTGTGTATGAGAAAGTAAATTTCCTAATGCAAAGATTAAATGTGTAACTGGATTAGGGGTGAGCTTAATGATTGATGGGTTTGGTGGAAGTGAGGGGCAGCTTGGTAAGCCTTGAAGGCATTGGATTAGAAGTCAGGAAACTTTGACTTGTCTTAGGCACAGAAGCCAGCTGGGTGATTGGGCCAGTCATTCCTTCTCCCAGTGTTTTTCTGGTGAGACTGGTCTATCAGGGCAACCTGGTTTACCCAAATATGGGGTGGAGCATACTGCTTCTATAGGGGGCTCAGGGGCTAGGAGGTTGAGCTTGTCGATCGAAAGGTCAGCAGCTCAGCGGTTTGAATCCCTAGTGCTGCCGTGTAACAGGGTGAGCTCCCGTTACTTGTCCCAGCTTCTGCCAACCTACCAGTTTCTAAAGCACGTCAAAATGCAAGTAGAAAAAATAAGGACCACCTTTGGTGGGAAGGTAACAACGTTCCGTGCGCCTTTGGCATTGAGTCATGCCGGCCACATGACCATGGAGACGTCTTCGGACAGCACTGGCTCTTCGGCTTTGAAATGGAGATGAGCACCGCCCCCTAGAGTCGGCAACGACTAGTACGTATGTGCGAGGGGAACCTTTACCCTTTATATTGCTTCTGCTTTCACCTTTCAGCCCCAATCCAGGGGCCTTCGCAGGCAGTCACTTCCAGGACAAACTATTTTGTGTTAAATTTTAAATTTACCGACAAAGAAATAAAGGGAGACTAGTATAGATCTACTTCAAGCTGTTTAGCTCTCTTCAGCTAGTCATACCCTCCTGGGATTTGAACCGAGGCCACTTGTATATTAGGCAGATGTATTAACCTCTAGGCCATGGGCTCTCCTCGCTTTGTCGGCTGTACCAGGGTGAAGATTGTGTGGTTTTCCAGTGAGACCGGTCTATCAGGGCAACCTGGTCTACCCAAATATGGGACAGAGCATACTGCTTCTGCTTTTGCCTCCTGGTCTTAAAAGGAAGGCATTGGCAAGCCACTTCTGAAAATTCTGCCAAGAAAGCTGTGATGACTTCGCCTCGGGACAATCCAAGTATCAGGGTTGATTTGAAGAACCATAGCAACAAAGGTGGTGATGACATGGAATATTTCATTTAAGTCAGAAGTTAGGGAACTCGTGATTCTCCAACAGTTGCTCAACGACAGTATCCAACCTCCCTATCTCAGAAACATCTGAAGAATCAGAGGTTCCTCCCCTATCAGATGAGGGACCAATTTTTTACAATAAGAATGTCATGCACAGGAAAACAGGAATAGGAGCAGAGTTCGAAGCACTAAAAGTGTGTTTCATGCTACTTACACCCAAGAATCTGACCTACTAATGGTCAAGTCAAATTGGTGTTAGATAATGGTCAATAGAATTCATGGGTGGGGAGGTGGCGGCTGGACTTAGGTCTCTTGTGGGAATGTAACAATTCCAAACGAATGGCACATTTGATGCCACCTGGTCATTTCCTATGAGGAAGACTAATGGGGAACAAGCCCTGCTAATTTTAACAGACCAACATTCAAAAAAAAAAAAATCCCAGTATAATGGAAAACGCTCCTCATTTCTGCTTCCTAAAGTACACAATTCTTCACTGGGGATTCGAAAAGAAAACTGTCCACGCTAATCATTTTATTTCGCGTTTTCCATCTCGTCCCAATCTCTAGGGCTCTTAAAGACCGAGCATCCTCTTTTTTTTTTTTTTTTTCTGAATGGGGTGCCTGACCTCCATTAACATTCATAGGGTGAAACAATACATCAAAGAGGAAGTCGGGTTTATAATATGGAGTGAGGATTTAGCTGAGGATTAATGCAAAGCTCCTTCACTCGGAAGCCCAGGGTTGGCAGTAATCCGCGGGTGCCAGGGGACGTAACAAGATGGAAGGCGGGAAAGGGTTAACTCCCGGTTACCAGGCCCAAATGCTAGCAAATGTACTTGTCAGCCCCCATGTGATGACTAAAGACTGGGGTGGCCTACTTTCGGTTGAACTGCATCCTTGATCGGAGACTTTGAACCTCACGGATCCAAGAATTCCTCTCCGCGGTGAAGGGCATCCATCCCGCACTTACTCAAGGGATGAATTGGATTCCGAAAAGAGGAGACTCTGTATCCCAGATAATAAAACGCTGCATTTTCTGATCTTGCTGAAATTAAAGCTTGCATCCAGTGCTAAATAATTTTTTGGGGGGGCTTGCTGTGAAAATGTATAGTGTTCAATAGTCCTCCGCTGCTTCTCATTTTATCCCCGTGGCGTCCTGCACTTATAAACACACATCAGCTGCCATGCTAGTAAATATATATATATATGTTATTTAAGATCTCTTTAAAAACTCCTGACTGGGTTTAGATATTATACCTGTGTGCCTCTTTGCATATCTATGTGTGTGAGACTCTCGATTTCTTTCCTTTTTTTCTCTCTCCTGGAAGGAAGGGGCCAATTACTTTCCTCCCAACAAAAGGAGAACAGGAGAATCATAAAAAAGGAGAGGGAGGGAGAAAAAAAAAAAACCACTCACAGTTTTCTTTCAAAGTGTAAATGTTGAAGCAAGATAATTGGCAGAAGGCGAAAATTTCCGCCCGCTGCGTTGTTGCATGTGATGACTTTGTAAGCAGTTTGCCTTTGTTTCTTTTTTCAGATTTTTGTTTCCCCACCCCCATCCAAAAAGAAAAAAAATAAGGATTTTGATTTTTTATTTTTTTTAAAAAAATTGGAACAGCAGAGCAAAATCAATATTGGCGGTGAATCGAAAGAAAGAAGGTGGAGCATTTTTCAAGACTTTCCATGAGAAACTGCAAGGGCTTGAGATGATGGAGCTCTCTGCCTCAAAGGGTGAGATTTATTTATTTTTTTTCAAATGGCAGGTTGAAATTCTGAAACATCCCAGAGGTTTAGTTGGGACCTTTGAAGCTCAACTTGAAGGGACAGGTCTGTGAGTCATGGTGGCGCAGTGGTTAGAGTGCGGTACTGCAGGCTCCTTCTGACGACTGCCGGCTGCCTGCAATTGGGCAGTTCGAATCTCACCAGACTCAAGGTTGACTCAGCCTTCCATCCTTCCGAGGTGGGTGAAATGAGAACCCAGATTGTTGGGGGCAACATGCTGACTCTGTAAACCACTTAGAGAGGGCTGTAAAGCATTGAAGTGGTATATAAGTCTAAATGCTATTGCTATTGCTTTCTTTGGAAGTAGCTCTTGCTTTGATTTTTCCGGAATTTGAATATCTATGGAGATTCTCAGTCATCCAGGTCATGGTTTTCTCAAAGGTATGTGGGGGTTTTTTTTCCCCAAAAGGCAGCTGGATTTTCTTTGCTTTTCCTTGAAGACGTTTCGCTTCTCATCACTATGAACTGAAGAAGCTTCTTGGATGAGAAGCAAAATATCTTTAAGGAAAAAAACCAAAGTCCAATTGCCTTTTGGGGGGTGGGGAGGAATCTTTGAGACAAAATTTGAAGAGGAAAGTCTTCTAAATTAAAAAAAAAACCAATCACCAAATCTTGCCAAACAGTTAATTGTCCAGGACTGAAATCAATGGTATCTTCTAAAAGATCAACATTTACATCAAAAGGACAAGTTAAACATCATGGATTGATGGCTCAATCTCTACCCTGTGTGTGTGTGTGTGTGTGTGTGTGTGTGTGTGTGAGAGAGAGAGAGAGAGAGAGAGAGAGAGAGAGAGAGAGAGAGAGAGAGAGAGATCACAATGTATGTGAGGCAGAGCTCACTTTCCCATTTGTTTCTCCTCCTCCCCATCATCCAGATGCTTCTGCCAAGCATCAGAGTTCCTTAACTGATTCAAACTCAAATACCATTATTTTTAATTTCCAAAGACTTGCCCTAATACCCAGGCTTGCATGTTTGAATTTCAGGGAGTTCTGGTCTCTGCCCATGATGTTTCAGGGTAACTCCTCAGTCTGCATGTCAGTTCCTTCTATGGAAGGAACTGGACACACTGAAAGTCCTTCTATGAAGGAACTGGACTCACTGGAGAAGAGCCTAATGCTGGGAACGATTGAGGGCAAAAGAAGAAGGGGACGACAGAGAACGAGGTGGCTGGCTGGAGTCACCAAAGCAGTCGGCGTGAGTTTAAATGGACTCCAGAGGATGGTAGAGGACAGGAAGGCCTGGAGGAACGTTGTCCATGGGGTCACGATGGGTCGGACATGACTTTGCAACTAACAACAACAACAACATGGATTTTTTGTATTTGAAAGTTGAGCTTCAGTCAGTACCAACCCAGAAGGCACTTCTGAAGAGATGCTACAGGATGTGGTGCACCACAATGAAACAGGTGGCAGCTGCTACGCCACTGTGTGACTGCCCTACCCCCTTTCCCTTAAGGCAGAGATAGAGAATTCCATAATTTCATGCACATCCATGTGAGAAGTGTTTTGCCACTGATTCGGGAGATTGTGGTTGTTGTTGTTATATAATACAAATGTACAATGTAATTTTTGGAGCTCAGCCATGCTCATCTAAGAGCAGCTGAGCGTCTAAGGAACATAGGAAAGTAAAAAAGAACAATAAAACTTGAGATTCAAGCACAGCTCTCTTTTAAAACTCTGGACCTAATCTAAAAAAAAAATTGAAGGACTTTTGTCTGAGAGGAATGTAATAATGCAATTTCTATGAACTGACTGATGTTCTCCTTTTCTCTCTCTCTGTCTCTTTTTCCAATGTTCTCTCTTCTGTTCACTCTGTTCCTTCTGAATCTATTTTATGAGGACTTGTTAAGATTTTGGTAATTATACTCTGAGGGACACGGTGGCTCAGCGGCTAACATGCTGAGCTTGTCAATCGAAAGGTCGGCAGTTTAGCAGTTCGAATCCCTAGTGCCGTGTAATGGGGTGAGTTCCTGTGACTTGTCCCAGCTTCTGCCAACCTAGCAGTTCGAAAGCACGTAAAAAATGCAAGTAGAAAAATAGGGACCATCTTTGGTGGGAAGGTAACAGCGTTCCGTGCACCTTCAGCGTTTAGTCATGCTGGCCACATGACCACAGAGACGTCTTCGGACAGTGCTGGCTCTTTAGCTTTGAAATGGAGATGAGCACCGCCCCCTTGAGTCAGGAATGACTAGCACATATGTGCGAGGGGAACCTTTACCTTTACCTTTAATTACACTCTCCATAGGATGACTTTGCAGGCGAACACAACATTATGCCTTTTCAAGAGATTCTCAGAATACAACGGCCTCCCTGGAAGTATGTAGCATCCCAAACAGCATCCCAAACATTTTGAATATGAATTCGGGCAGATTTGCCCATGTGGATGTGATAAACCTGAGAACTGAGCTCACTTTGGAAAGCGTTGCCAAGAACTTCCCATTCTTTCCTTCCTTGATAATCTTGGTGGTCGTAATGTTTTTAACAGAACCATAAAATTAGTGGGGCATGAAAGCAATCTCCTTTCCTGAATGTTGGCTAAATGTTTTTAATCAAGTTTTGCTATTTTAAAAAAAATAATGAGCTAATGTCTCTTCTCATCTAGCCAAAGACTCACACAACTGAAGGCTGCTTTAGATCTGAGATTTCACCGCAATTTGTTGGGTATCTGTTCACAGGCTGAGTCACAATAATTGCAAGTGGGAAACAGTTACTGGGGCTTCCAATGCAAAACTACACAATAGCTGCACAAGGCACAAGGGATAGAATTAAGATCACATGATGCGTTAATACTACTTTATAATGCCTTGGTAAGACCCACACCTTTGAACTCTGGTGCTGGAGAAGACTCCTGTGAGTCCCTTGGACTGCAAGGTGAACAAATAACTCAGTCCTAGAGGAGATCAACCCTGACTGCTCTTTAGAAGGCCAGATCCTGAAGAGGAAACTCAAATACTTTGGCCAACTAATGAGAAGGAAGGACTCCCTGGAGAAGAACCTAATGCTGGGAACAATTGAGGACAAAAGAAGAAGGGGACGACAGAGAATGAGGTGGTTGGATGGAGTCACTGAAGCAGTCAGCATGAGCTTAAATAGACTCCAGAGGATGGTAGAGGACAGGAAGGTTGGAGGAACGTTTTCCATGGGGTCATGATGGGTTGGACATGACTTCGCAACTAACAACAACAAAGACCACACCTAGAATATTGCATCCAGTTTTGGTGGCCACAATATAAAAAAGATGTTGAGGCTCTAAAAAGAGTGCAGAGAAGAGCAACAAAGATGATTAGGGGACTGGAGGCTAAAATACATAAAAAAGAGTTGCTGGAATTGGATATGTCTAATTTAATGAAAAGAAGACCTAGGGGTGACATGATAGCTGTCTTCCAGTATCTAAAAGGTTGCCAAAAAGAAGTCAACCTATTCTCCAAAGCACCTGAAGGCAGAAGAAGAAGCAATGGATGGGAAATAATCAAGGAGAGAAACAACCTGAAACTAAAGAGAAATTTCCTGACAGTGAGAACAATTAATCAGTGGAACAACTTTCCTTCAGAAGTTGTGGGTGCTCCAATACTGGAGGCTTTCATACCATTTGTCTGAAGTGGTATAAGGTTTTCTGCTTGAGCAGAGAGTTGGATCAAAAGACCTCCAAGGTCCCTTCCAACTCTGTTATTCTGTTAAGGCTTCCACATGATCATTATTATTTAACTTCTATCTATTTAGCCAGTGTTTAAGCAGAGGTGCAAATAATCCACAAAAGTTGAAGCCCACCAGAAGTTTCATCTGGTAAGCCTGTTCAATATTTAACTAAGTTACTTACTGGAAATAACAAAGGCGCTACTTGGCCAATGATTTCAACCTTGGAGGAAATACTTATTCAGTTAACTAAAAGGTATAATCCTCTCACTTTCAGGTTTTTTTCCTGATTAAAGTTCTTCTCCCAAAGGGTTGAATTAAGTACGAAGACACAAGCTTTTCTCCAAGTTCAGTGCCTGACCCCGAAGCCTTGAAGTAACTTTATATAACTTTTTCTCTCTCGCAAAGCTGGATTATCTTCACAGAAAAAGGAAGGCTTTTCGGGACAAAAGAAGCTGGCTTAATTCAGAGGGGCAACAAGTACAAAACTCTGCGGTCGTCGGAGACTTCCAAATGGAGTCAGAACGAAAAGTCACCCCCACACCTCTTTTTCCTCCCCAGTTTTTTGGAATAGAAATTATAAATTATAAAATGGATCTTCTGAAGGCCGCCTTAAATTTGCCCTTAAAATTCTAAATATCCCTCCAAATTGTATGCTGAATTTTCTCCATTTACAGTGGACATCAAGCCAACAAGGATTCTGCTCTCCCAGTTTGTTTTTGTTGTTAGTTGTGAAGTCATGTCTGACCCATTGGATAATGTTCCTCCAGGCCTTCCTGTCCTCTACCATCCTCCAGAGTCCATTTAATCTCACGCGACTGCTTCAGAGACTCCATCCAGCCACTCCTTGTCTGCCGTCCCCTTCTTCTTTTGCCCTCAACCGTTCCCAGCATTAGGCTCTTCTTCAGGGAGTCCTTCCTTCTCCAGTGAGTCCTTCCTTTTCAGACTTCAGATAATTAGAACTGCAGAAAAAACAATGGCTACCAACCTGCCTTCCATTGAGGACCTGTATACTGCACGAATCAAGAAGAGGGCCATGAAAATATTTACAGACCCCTCATATCCTGGACATAAGTTGCTTCAACTTCTACCCTCAAAATGACATTATAGAGCACTGCACACCAGAACAACTAGACACAAGGAGGGTTTTTTCCCCAATGCCATCACTCTGCTAAACAAATAATTCCCTCAACACTGTCAAACTATTTACTAAATCTGCACTACTATTAATCTTCTCATCGTTCCCATCATCAATCTCTTTCCACTTATGACTGTATGACTGTAACTTTGTTGCTGGCAATCCTTATGATTTATATTGATATATTGACCATCATTTGTGTTGTAAATGTTGTACCTTGATGAACGTATCTTTTCTTTTATGTAAACTGAGAGCATCTGCACCAAGACAAATTCCTTGTGTGTCCAATCACACTTGGCCAATAAAAAATTCTATTCTATTCTATTCTATTCTATTAAGTGGCCAAAGTAATTCAGTTTCATCTTCTAGCTGAAATGCCTCTTATTGGTCTTGCTTTAGCCACTGAACCTCTTCCATGTTTTCTTTTCATCCTGGAGCGCTATGCGTTTTATCCACATATCCCCAGGCACAATTCTTCTATTTTTATGGGTTTGTTTACCTTAAGCTCACATTACTTTTAATGAAGACTGTTTTCCTCGAAACTTTTATCTGTTACAAATAATCAGGAAAATGCTTTTGGAGCCAGCCAATAAATCCCAATGTTGCCTAAAGCTTGTGGCGTCTTTGGATTGCAATAAGCTTTTTTCAAATCGGTGGAAATTGACATGTGTAAATGCTCAGGTCTTCCTGCACTATCAGCACTATTTAGCTGTCAATAAAACATCGAAACCTTGAAAAGTTCCCAGGGTTATGTGAAAGGACAGTATTGGAAGAAGAAGAGAAATAAGGAGTGAGATTAAGAAGGATATGTCTTATGTCCTCTAGATCGATTAGATTTTAGCTTTCATCAACCTCAGCCAGCTGCAACCAGTGACAACGATTTGTGGGAAAGCTTGCATTTGTAATCCCATTGATCGGCCTTGGCTGCCTTGCCATCTGCTCAGTCTCATTTTCAGTTGATCTAGATCAGTTTTGTCCCTTTGACCAACAGTTCTTGTTGTGACTCGTCCTCCCTTCTCTCCTCAGCCGGGCTCCTCCTGTCTCCAACCGGGCCTGTTATCAGACTCCGAGTCTGATAATGAAGATGAACAGCCTGTCATGCCACCAGCCCCCGGCCCTGGCCCCATGCCTGGAGAGGATTCTAGGAGTGAAAGGACAAGCCTGATAACCTCACTCATACAGCGTGTGTTCCTTTGGCTCACACAGAGCAGGAAAACAGCCAGGTATTGGAATTGCTCATGCCTACTCCTTCTGACCCCTCCCTTTCCCAGAAGCTGCCAGCAGATCTAGCTGAAGACAATTCAGTGTAGGAGGACCCTCGCTTCCGGAGATCTGAGAGGCGACACCAGCAGAAGGAAGGGAGGGGCAGGCCTGGATAAATGCTGAGTCATGGAGCCACACCCCACAGCCTAAATAAAGAACCTGCTTTTGGCATTCCAACCTTGAGTCAAGCAAAGTTTTATCGAGTTTGCTGATACCGGACCCTATCGCTGAAGTCACAACTTAGACTCCTGCCTGCCCTGAGAAACCTCGGAGGAACTTGGCAAGCTGCAGAGGCTTCATTGCCAAATTGGTTACAGACTTCCTTGACTCGTTCATCGGAGTGGGGGGGTGGGACACAACAGTTCTGTTGTGACCAAGGCCCAAGTAGTGATTACTAAACACAATTCAGTCCTCAACAAACTTATTTTATTAAAGCAGCTGAGAATTAATTCATTCTCAGCTTCGTCCAAAATAAAATTCTTAATAACCAGTCCGTCGGCCTTGTCACCTACCTTTGGTGTCTTTGGCAACCTACCAAAGGCTTTTCTTGGGAAAACCCCCACAAAGTTCAAGAGACGCTGACAAGAAGCATGGAAATCAATGTTGCTTTTCTACAAAGAACCCAACGGCTCGTTGCTGCTCTTTTAAGCCCTATAGGAGGGGCCAATCATCTCCTGGCCTTATTCCTGAGTTGTCCTTTTTGCTTTAGCTGCTCTTGCTTTCTAGCAGCTCTTCGCATATGTGCACTAGGAACAGGGTCCTCCTGTTCCTCTGCCTCTCTGCTGTCCGCCTCTGGAGGCTCCGGAGTCCGTGCATCACTCCCAGATGGCCCTGGCCCCATCTCTGCCTCTGACACAGAGCCCTCGTCTGGGCCTTCCCCTGACTCCAGGACTGGCCCATTGTCCTCCCCAGCCTCCTCACTGTCTGACTCTTTTGCCAGATCTGTGGGCTGCTGGAGGACCACAACAAGTTCAGTTCAGTTCAGTTCAGAGTAATTCCAGTCCCACTTATTTACAAATGGTTTTGAAATCCTCATATCTAACATTGACTGGGGAACTCGTCTTTTCTTCTACCTGCTCTGAGGTATAATATATAGGGAGCTCATCTAAGCAGGGGAAGTAGTTGGTTTCCTTCTTAAGTTGTGCCAAGTGGACAAAAGTAGAGGCCATCTTTGTTTGACTTAATAGTGACATCCAGTCAACTGTTGGGT
The DNA here is from genome assembly GCF_028640845.1 of Ahaetulla prasina. Lineage (NCBI taxonomy): Eukaryota > Metazoa > Chordata > Lepidosauria > Squamata > Colubridae > Ahaetulla > Ahaetulla prasina. Next base: position 4,305,617 of record NC_080550.1, read on the forward strand.
GGCTTAAGTAGTTTAACTTTAGGGAAAACAGAATTTGATTTTCATTGGTTTGAAGGCAGGATTCTTGCCTTTGTGATTAACAACTGGTTGTGTAGATAGCGAAGGCGTAAAACAATGGCTGTCACCCATTCAAGGCATTTCAAGGAGACCTTGTGTGCTTCTACTCAAACTCTCTCCTAATTCATCTGCTACCTTATGGACATTTAATGAATGAATCAGGAAGTGTTAGAATAACAGAATAGCTGACCTGAAGGTCTTTTACTTCAACCCCTGATCAAACAAACCTTATACTGTTTCAGATCAATGATTGTCCAATCTCTTCTTAAAAACCTCCAGTGTTGGAGCACCCACAACTTCTGGAGGCCAGCTGTTCCATTGGTTCATTATTCTCACTGTCAGGAAATTTCTCCTAAGTTCTAGGTTGGTTCTCTCCTTGATTAGTTTCCATCCATTGCTTCTTAACCTGCCTTCAGATGGCCTAAAGAATCGGTCGATCCCCTCTTCTTTGTGGAAGCCCATCTGCTTTCAGAATAGGTTGACCCTATTAGCATCAGCTACAAATCCTTTCCTGTATCATATAACAAAACCCAACTTGTGTTTGAAGTTCCAACTAGACGACGTCTTCTCTTAATACAAGGATGAGAATATCTTGAAAGAACCAGGGAGGGGAGTGAATTCTAACTGCCAGTATCCTCCACCCATGTTATTGTTGTTAGTTGCAAAGTTGTGTCCAACCCATCGCAACCCCATGGACAACGTTCCTCCAAGACTTCCTGTCCTCTAGCATCCTCTGGAGTCCATTTAAGCTCACGCCAACTGCTTCAGTAACTCCATCCAGCCACCTCCTTCTCTGCCGTCCCTTTCTTCTTTTGCCCTCAATCTTTCCCAGCATTAGGCGCTTCTCCAGTGAGTCCTTCTTTCTCATTAGGTGGCCAAAGTATTTGAGTTTCCTCTTCAGGATCTGGCCTTCTAAAGAGCAGTCAGGGTTGATCTCCTCTAGGACTGACTGGTTGGATGGCCTTGCAGTCCAAGGGACTCGCAGGAGTCTTCTCCAACACCAGAGTTCAAAGGCCTCCATTCTTTAGCGCTCAGCCTTCCTTATGGCCCAACTTTCACAGCCATACATTGCAACTGGGAAAACCATAGCCTTGACTATACGCACTTTTGACTACATGCACCTCCACCCATGGCCACCCAGAAAGTTGAATCAGCTCTGGAGAGCGTAACCCTCCCAACCCATCTTTAATTCAGTGTTAGTTTTGGAGCAAGGAATCTCTCTGGTTTAGAAGGTCCCATGGTTGTCTGGGAGAGGCATCCAATTAGTTAAAGCTGATCAAAAGAGCTTTATGTATGGCTAATTAAACCACAATGGAGAGAAACAAGCAAAACAGGCAAACAAACCAACCCCAGGGTTTTCCCCTCGGCTGCTTTTGAAAATATATATCTATGTATAGCAGCACAAGTGGCTCGTGCTTTAACTGTAATCATGTTTAAATCCTTGCATTCATCTTCCACTAATTTATCCTTCTTTATAACCCACGGGGGGGGGGGGGGGGCTTCCAAGGCCAGAGCACAGCAAAAAGCTTCCAAATTGTAACCTTAGGGCATAACTTCAGATAACCAGCAACTTCCTGTAATGTTTTATTTAAAAGAAAAATATTTTTCCCCCCCTCTCCTCCTTTCTAGGAGGGAGGAGACTTTGCTCGATAGATGCTAATCACTTGAGCCTTGGTCAGAATGGCGGGGAAATTGAAGCTGACAATATTGACGGTTTCATCCATTTAAAGTCCCTCTTGGAAGATAAGGGATCTTGTCAGCTGGAAATGCTGGGTTTTTCCCCAGTGAGAATTTATTTTGAATCTTACTAATGGTGAGCTCTAGAAACGCAGACTATGCGCAGCGCAATACAGTCCCTCTTGTGAGCAGAGGGGTAAGTCCAAGGTATATCATGGATCGGAGCATCTTCTCTTTTTAGTGATTTGCTGGGGAAAATATATATATATATATATATATATATATATATATATATATATATATATATATATATATATATATATATATATATATATATATATATATGTAGATTGGAAGGAAGGAAGAAAGAATGAATGGCGCGGATTGGGTTCCGCCACAGCATGCAAATCTTATGATCTCATTTACTGCCTGCAAATATTCAAGAGTCGGCATGAAGCTGCTTGAAATCTGGTTCACTCTGTCTTGCTTTTCGGATTCATTCTGCGTTGCCTTCCAAGCCTCCTTTGGAATTAATCCTCTCCACTGTTAATTTATTTCCACGACTGTCTGAAGTGATCCCGCCGTCAAAGCCAAAGCTTGCAGGAAAATTAAGATTTTACCAAGGCCTTTCCTGGGTCTGTTAATTGTTTCCATTCAAGGTTCGTTGACAGTTTCTCATCTTCAGTATTAATCAAGGTAAGAAGCGTAGTGATACCTCTGTTCTTGCGATGGTTGACAGGATTTCTAAATTTTTAAAAAGAAATGATCCAATCTCACCTGGTTGATGAGGTTTGAAACTGCCTCCATAATAAAGGAGTAAATAAACAGTTTGGGCCACAATCCAAATGCAAGCGTGACTAGGTTGAAATAACCAATTTTGTCGTATATATTATGTACAATGACAATAAATAGTATAGTATACTATACTATAACTAAAATTGCAAAGATCTGTCATTTCCTGATTTTGATTTCAGCTCATTGTAGTGCCTTCCACCCCCAGAACAAATTAAAACCTCTGACCGAACCACAATTATTCTCTAGATTGGAGATGGCGAACCTGTGGCACGCACAGCCATCTTTCTGGGCACGCATGCTGTTGCCCAACTCACCTGCTGTTGTGACCCAGGCCCAAGTAGGTAGTAATAAACTTAGTCCGTGGAACAACAAACTTTATTCGAACAGCTGGGAATTACTTCATTCCCAGCCTCGTTCAACTTAAAGTAAAACAAATGCCTCCCAACACAAATTCCTCAGTTATCTAACAAACCTTAGTCCAATTAGACAAACTGCCAAAGGCCCTTCCTGGCAAACGTCCAGAAGCCACAAAAACAAAGGCGTATACAAAGCAGAGGACGAAGCAGAAGACGCAGCTACAACTGCAGCTGTTTTCCGGCAAAGCTGAAACACCAGTGCTGGTCTATGGGAGGGGCCAATCATCTCCTGGCCTTACTCCTGAGTCATCCTTTTTGCTTCAGCTGCTCTTGCCTTCTGGCACCTCTTCTCATGCGTGCATTAGGAACAGGCTCCTCCTGTTCCTCTGCCTTACTACTGTCAGCCTCTGGAGGCTCCGGAGTCCACACCTCACTCCCCGATGGCTCTGGCCCCACCTCAGCCTCATCGCTGTCCAACTCAGTTGCCATCTCCGTAGGCTGCTGACGGACTACAACATCTGCGCATGTGGCCCAGCTGATGTACAGGCCTCCAGTGTGCATGCACGCAATTCCGGAGGCCCAGCTGGTCTTCGGAGCTCTCCTGTGCATGCATGCGCATTTGCACATTCACACGGAAGTACCTGAAGGCAGCACACGCATGAGCAAATGGCGTTCGCACGCATGCATTGCGCGTGCAAAAGCCGTGCACATGTGCAGATGGTACAGTTGCACATGCAGCGCATTGGGGGAGTCACATGAAAACTGTGCGCATGCATAGACAGTGTGGTTGCGCACACAGTGCCCGGGGGAGGTGCCGCAAGTAACGAAGCGCGTACCTATTTGGCACTCTTGGTGAGTAAAAGGTTCGCCACCACAGCTCTAGATTGAACGTAAACAAATGCAATGTAAGATTATATATTTTTCTCACAGGGAGAGAAGCAAAAAAAAAAATGTGGCGGGAGAGAAAAATCTTTTAAATTTATGTGTCCTGCAGTTCACGCAAAGAGGTAGCATGCCCACCAACAGTACAAGTCAAACACAGCTAAAATATCAGGAGAAGAATATGGACAGAGATGTCCCAGATATTCAGGTTCTGAAGTGAGATACTATCTGGTGCTCTGTGAGAAAGAAACTCAAGTAGACTCTAGCCTTGTATAAGAATATAAGAGAGAAGGAAAACATAGCCGAGCTGTTTTTATATCCTAGTTTTATTTTCCAGTAAAATCTGTGTAGTCTATACTCAGGTCTGGTCTATCTCAAAGCGTAATCTTGAATGCCTGATCACATTTCCCTTGTTTTACTCATATATCTCAGGGTTATTATTCCCGGGCAGCCAACTTAATTTTAAAAATTAATTTATATACCCCCTTTATTAGTTTAACAAACAACTCTAGGTAGTGAACCTATATAATGTTCCTTTCTTCTCTTACTTCCCTCACAAAGACAAAGTTGTAAGGTGGGTTGGCTGAAAGAAAGAAAGATTGGCCCAAAGTCTCCCAACCAGCTTTCATATCAAGAAGGAACTAGAACTCACAACCTCCTGGTGATTGGCCCAAAGTCACCCAGGCCTCAGGCGGGATGAGAATTCATCGTCTCCTGGGATTGGTCCAGAGTCAACCAGTTGGCTTTCACGTCCAGGACAGGACTAGATCTCATTGCCTTCTGTTTTCTGGTATCTTCCCCAATAATGTCTTCTGATTAAAGACATATTTTGTACATTTTGTTGTCTCTACGGCTTTCTAATATTTTGCATCAGGCCATCAGGAAGCAATTGATACCGATGACATTTTTTGCTTCACTTGTGACACATACTCTGCTAAATACTCTGTGACATCATTCTGCTAAACAAATAATTCCCTCAACACTGTCAAACTATTTACTAAATCTGCACCACTATTAATCTTCTCATCGTTCCCATCACCAATCTCTTTCCACTTATGACTGTATGACTGTAACTTTGTTGCTGGCAATCCTTATGATTTATATTGATATATTGACCATTATTTGTGTTGTAAATGTTGTGCCTTGATAAAGGTATCTTTTCTTTTATGTACACTGAGAGCATATGCACCAAGACAAATTCCTTATGTGTCCAATCATACTTGGCCAATAAAAAATTCAATTCTATTCTATTCTATTCTATTCTATTCTATTCTATTCTATTCTATTCTATTCTATTCTATTCATACAACATCACTGGCTAAACCTTAGCTCTCCACTCCAGTATAATCTCTGGGAGTCAATGTCTACACATCTAGGAGATGCCAAGGTTGGAAATGATGCCCTCCAAAATGCAAGGAGTCAGGTTCAAAACTAAGCAATCTCTTAGCTTTTCCAGCTAGGAGATTGTTAGTCTTTAGTTGCACACTAATATTGAGGCTATAATAGACTTGACTTCACGTGGAATCAACCTCAGGGAGCTCTCCAAGGTCCTGACAGATCCTCATTTTAGCCAGCCGCTAAATCTCCTCACCTCTTCTACTCTCTGAATACATCATTCTTTGCCAGCTTTCTCAAAGTTAGCTAGACCAGAAAAGTAATTTCCCCCGAACGTAGTAACAATTTTGTGTCCAAATAACTAATTTGCAGCAGGTGAACTACTTCCATTAAGAAGATTAATAGCTAGCCTAGCTCTTGTTAGATTAGCACACAGACAAAGCATTGCAGACCTATACAATTAGAATATTTTGAGTCAAGGGATATTCCAATCAATTAGGACTCTTCGCTGGCATTTCCAGGACAGTAGTTTTGTTTGATGTGTCTTTTTTTTCCCAGTTGCATTTTTTTTTCTTTTTATACTTTGTAAAAAGCTTTCCTGGCCTTAATTATGTCTATTTTTGAAACCACTTTCAGGCAGTCAAAAGGAGGTTTGTAATAGTCTGACCCAGGTTGCAAGTTCCTCTTTCTTTGGGCATCATCCCATGCCAGATTATATTGTATTCCTTCTTCAAATATGAAGGCCCCTGGCAATTTCTATTTCTCCCCAAGTTCTGAGCACCAAACGGTTGCTGAAATACATTGCTCTTGCTGTGCTAAAAGGAATAGAATACAATATAATTTTTTTATTGGCCAAGTGTGATTGGACACACAAGGAATTTGTCTTTGGTGCATACTCTCTCAGTATACAAAAGAAAAGATATCTTCATCAAGAATCATAAGGTACAACACTTAATGATAGCCATAGGGTACAAATAAGCAATCAGGAAACAATCAATATAAATATAAATCGTAAGGATACAAGCAACAAAGTTACAGTCATACAGTCATAAGTGGAAGGAGATGGGTGGTGGGAACGATGAGAAGATTAATAGTAGTGCAGATTTAGTAAATAGTTTAACAGTGTTGAGGGAATTATTTGTTTAGCAGAGTGATGGTGTTCAGGAAGAAACTGTCCTTGTGTCTAGTTGTTCTGGTGTACAGTGCTCTGTAGCGTCTTTTTGAGGGTAGGAGTTGAAACAGTTTATGTCCAGGATGTGAGGGCTCTGTAAATATTTTCATAGCCCTCTTTTTGACTAGTGCAGTATACAGATCCTCCATGGAAGGCAGGTTGGTAGCCATTGTTTTTTCTGCAGTTCTAATTGTCCTCCAAAGTCTGTGTCTGTCTTGTTGGGTTGCAGAACCAAACCAGACAGTTATGGAGGTGCAGATGACAGACTCAATCATTCCTCTGGAGAACTATATCAGCAGCTCCTTGGGCAGTTTGAGCTTTCTGAGTTGGCGCAGAAAGAACATTCTTTGTTGTGATTTTTGGAGGTTGTTTTTGAAGTTAGTGCAATATGGTAGAACCTAGACATTTGAAGGTCTCTACTGTTGATACTGTGTTGTCTAGTGGGTTTGTTTGTTACACTTGTGCAGCTTTGTTACTGTTGTCCAATTTATCTGCAGGCTAAATTAAACAGAGCGAGAGTAACCAGAGATAAAGCAGAACAAGCGTGGCTGCTTTAATTAAAGCTGGAGCTATATCTTTATTTGGGAAGAGCAGTCATCAGTTCCTTCCACCCCAAGTTAATTCTAAATTTGGCTTATGTGGTTCGACAATTTAGAACAAATGTGACGTGTAGTTTTGCAGTTTCCCTGATGTTCTTTGAAAAAAAAAAGTGTTCTAGTATGTTTTAGATCTACTCGAGACCTCGGGATGGGCAGAAAAATAATTGCTTCCCTTCCAAATGCTTTCAAACCACAGGACAAACTAAATCAGAGTTATCTTCTGCTAAAACATGCCCATCCCTGAATTTATGTAGAAATGCATGTGCCCAAATATATCTTTTAAGAAAAGGTAGGCGGTCAAAACATTAATGAAAATAGTCTACTGAAAACTGTAGGAGATGATCAGGCTAAACCTGAGGGAGGGGTCAAACATGTCATAAGTCACGACTCCCAACATGTCCACAAGAGACCGAAGTGCAGTCCACTTTGATTCTTAATTCCTGCTCATTTTCCTTGACTGTTAGCAGAACAGAATTTGTATAGAGCTTAAGTTTGCAATAATTTTTTACACTCGTTTGAACTGTCTGGGTCTCCTGATTTCCCTAATGCTTGTCAAAAAGAAAATATTAGAAGTACGAGCAGAAAGTGAATTTGGGAAGGCACACAAGAGCTGTACAAATCATAATGCATTATAAAATAGTACCCAATCACTTTTGAAATGGGTGGGATATATATTTAATTAACTAATTAATAGCTAACACACTGATATATATATATATATATATATATATATATATATATATATATATATATATATATATATATATATATATATATATATATATATATATATATATATATATATATATATAGGTCTTTGGTTGTTCGGGTTTTCTCCGTGTAAAATTGGAAGTGTCTTGGCGACGTTTCGAAGTCTCATTCGTCATCTTCAGGCTTCAGCTTCGTGCTTCTGGGAGCAATGTGTGATCGCAGCTGTTTCTTCCTTTTAACTGCTAGTGGGTTTGAACTGATTGGGTGGGAGCTTGGCTGTGCTCTGATTGGATGGGGTTTTTTCTGTGCTCTGATTGGCTGGGTGTGTGTCCTGTGTTGGTGGGGGCTTGGTTGTGCTCAGTCTAGTCTGTGCTGCAGGGGGATTTGAGCTGGTGAGCTGCATAGCTGTTGTTTGGCTTTGTGGTCGTGCTACATCTTCATAGTGGGTGTCAGTCTGCTGCATGAATGGATTGGAGGGGTTTGAAATGGCTAATGTTGCAGCTGCGGTCTGGCTTCTGGTCCTTGGTCGTGCTTCATGATCAGTGTGGGTTTGGGTCTGCTTTCTGGGTGGATGTGCGGTGGTGACATCCTGTGTGGACCTTGTGAGTGTGGGTCTGGTGTCATTCCTCGTGTTAGGGACTCGTTTGTCAATAAGGGCGGGTTTCCAAATGGCTGGTAGGCGGGAGGTGTCATCTCGTTTGTTCATGCTGTGTGGGCGTTTTTCTATCTCAATGGCTTCTCTGATTATTCTGTTGTTAAAGTGTTCAGTTTTATATATATATATTTACAAACATGCGAGGGGGAAATAGCATTCTGATACAATAGATTTTTTTCAAAATATATTCAGAACAATGTCAAAAGTACTAATAAAGAAGAATATTTGTAGCTCAGGGTTGACAAGAGGGGTCCTTGTGCTCTCTGAGCTTCGTTGTTTTCTTGTAGACGTTTCATTACCCAAACTAGGTAACATAGCACTAGTACTGATGATGATGTTATCTAGTTTGGATAATGAAACATCTGCAAAAAAACAAGCAAGTCAGAGAGCACCAAGGACCCCACAATCCTCCTCCTCCTCCTCCTCCTCCTCTTCTTCTTCTCCTCCTCCCCCTCCCCCTCCCCCTCATCCCCATGAAACCCAATTCCTTATAGTACTGATGATGTTACCTAGTTTGGGTAATAAAACGTCTGCAAGAAAACCACCAAGCTCAGAGAGCACCAAGGACCTGATAGTCCTCCACCTCCTCCTCCTCCTTTCTAGCATTGATGATGTTATCTAGTTGGGTAATAAAATGTCTGCAAGAAAGCCACCAAGCTCAGAGAGCACCAAGGACTCCACAGTCCTCCTCCTCCTCCTCCTCCTCCTGCTTTTCCTCCTCTTCTTCTTCTCCTCCTCCCCCTCCCCCTTCCCCTCATCCCCATGAAACTCAATTCCTTCTAGCACTGATGATGTTACCTAGTTTGGGTAACGAAACATCTGCAAGAAAGCAAGAACGCTGAGAGAGCACTAAGGACCCCTGATGTCGTAAGTCTTTTGGTTAGGCATTTGCAGCTAGAAATTCTTTTCTCTTTCTCTACCCATCCATCCACTTCATGTTTTCCAATGCTCCTCTCCTTCCCAATGTCTAGTGAAGCACTTTCATTAACAGGGAAACAATTTCTGCCTTTCATCGGCCCCATTTACTCCTTCTTGAATATTAAATGGATGGATTCGCCTCGTCTTCTTTCCTATTCATAATATATACGTTGTGTTTCTTTCCTTCCCTCTTCGCTAACCAGATCCGCTGGATTATTGAAACTCATCTCACCCTCGTTACACAAGCACACACCTCTCTATTCCTAACGGAGGAACAAAATCCATTAATCCAACCTGGGTTTTATTTGTTTGTTGACTGCAGATTGGTGTTGAGCATTGCAAAACCTCCCCAGAGCTTCTAACAGGATTTTTAAAAAGCAACAGAAGACACATTTGTTTCAACTGGGATGTTAATTTGAGGCTTTATTTGACTTGTACAGCTGGATAGTTGGACACCCGGCTTAATTTTTTTGACAACCACAAGCTCTGGAAATATTGTTAATCTTTAAAATCAATATCGCCTCTAGGAGACAGCGGGCAAAAGTCTGCATATTTGCAACAATTTGGTCTTCTCCGTGTACCCTTTTGTGAGTTATTTAATCTTCTACGATCCTCCCACCCATCAAATAAATTTATTGCAGTCATACACCAGCATAAAGAAAATGGGGCTCAAACAATTAATAAGTTTTTGTTTAAAAAAAACCCTAAAAATATTAAAACAAAAATGATATCACGTTAATAAAAACATAAAAAATACACACGTACGATTTTTTGTTGGTCGTTCTAGCTTGGCTGTATGCTCATTATTCTTTGGTTTATGCTATCTGTTCTATTTACTCTGATTAAGCTCAAGGTTTTTAGAGGGAAATGTTTCATGGCTAAGTCAGAATTATGAGCAAAGTGCTTGTTAAAAGACACTTTAATTCATGTGATCAATAATGTATATTATTCTCCATATTTGTCTGCTTGAGTAACATTGGAGAAGGAGGATGAGAATCAAAATAGACTTTTAATACTCCAAAGAAAATATATGTTTGGAAGAGATAACTGCCTCTGGCTCCCTATGCGTAGACCTACAACTATTCTTAACAGTGACACACCTACAAACTGCACAAACTATGGAAAATGATAGTCTGTCTGCCAACTCTTTACAAAAATCTTTGTTGCCTTACATAATGCAGAGGAATTAGGCAATAAAGTTGGCAGAGATGGTAAAATTGACTGTTTGAATTAAAGAGAATTTAGCCAGTTTTGTTTCCAATTGAAGCCACTTCAGGATTTTGTACTTAAAACTTTATATATATATGAATGAAACTTTGATTTTAGGTTTTGATGACTAGAATGACCTTGTTCTTATATACATATATGAATCTTTGATTTTAGGTTTTGATGACTAGAATGACCTTGTTCTTATAGAAATGGCTTGAAACATTCAGAAAAGCATAGCCAGAAGTGAAAGTTGCATTATTTTTTTTATATTCAGCTGCATGAAAATAAATCAGAAGTTGCTACTTTATTTCCCTTTCTTTCTGCTCTTCTTTCTTCTCTAACTTACTCAGTTTTTGCTTATATTTAAATTGGATCTTATAATAAGGTCTTAATCTGGAGTCACCTTAGTCCAGAGTCACCTTATTACTGAGATGAGTCTCATGTAAATTTAAATAGAATTTAAATAAACAAATACACTTTAACAGCATACTTTTTTTAAAAAAAAACATAATGCATAGAAATTGATTTCTCTCCTTGAAAAGCTAAATTGAGAGGCAAAAGACTTGATTGTCCTTCTAAAGCTATAAAAAGGTAAAGGTTCCCCTCACATATACGTGCTAATTGTTCCTGACTCTAGGGGGCGGTGCTCATCTCCGTTTCAAAGCAAAAGAGCCAGCGCTGTCCGAAGAAGTCTCCATGGTCATGTGGCCGGCATGACTAAACACCAAAGGCACATGGAACACTGTTCCCTTCCCACCAAAGGTGGTGCCTATTTTTCTACTTGCATTTTTTTACATGCTTTCGAACTGCTAGGTTGGCAAAAGCTGTGATAAATAACAGAAGCTCACCCAGTTACGCGGTGCTAGGGATTCGAACTGCCAAACTGCTGACCTTTCTGATCGACAAGCTCAGCATCTTAGCCACTGAGCCACCGTGTCCCCTTATAAAGGTGTATATATAACCTTAAAACAGTTGCAAGAACTGAAGAAGCTTCTTGGATGAGAAGCGAAACCTCTTCGGGGGAAAAACAAAGAAAGCCCAGCTGCCTTTTGAAGAAGCACCTTTGGGACCATTGCAAGATACGTATTTTCTATTGACACAAAGCAAGATCTACAGTTTAGTTTTCCTTAGCTGCATCTTCTAGGACAGGAGTCTGCAAACTTGGCTCTTTTAAGACTTGTGGACTTCAACTCCCAGAGTTCCTCAGCCAGCTTTTGCTGGGAGTTGAAGTCTACAAGTCTTAAAAGAGCCAAGTTTGCAGACCCCTGTTCAAGGAGAAGAAATGATGGATACTGTTGCCTGGTTAATTAAGTTATCTTTTAGTAGAGCAAAACTTTTTTCAAAAAACTCAGCTTTCAATTAATTCAGGAAGTCCCCCTTGTAATAGAAATTAGATTTATACACAGGTCGTCCTTAGCAACATCCCCTTGAACACATCCACCTTTGTTTTCCTCCATTCATTCCTACAAGTAGCACAACAGGTTGAGTGAAAGTTACTCTTCTTGTGGGAGAAAAAAAAATAATGATTACCACCATTATTTGCCTTGTTAAGTGGGCTGGCTATTTACTAGCTTGTTTGCTTTAACTGACTGATGGATCCAATTCAACAATTACATTCCCTCATTCGATGGAAACCAAATGTGTGCAAGTAATAATAGTAGTAGTGATAATGATAATCTGATTTCCCGTGTGTGTGTGTGTGTGTGTGTGTGTGTGTGTGTGTCCATATGGAAATATCGCTGAGAATGTCCTTCAGGAAGTAACTGTCCGTTGTGATAAATTTATTATTTCTTGTGCCGGCATTATCTCTGAATTATCAACGCATTTTCAGGCTGAGAGCTTTCAGACACAAGTGTCTGACATCATTTTTTTAAAGCTCATCATCCCATTACCCATAATGAGAAAGTACTTCTCAATATGGCCATTGCTTTTCCCAAGTGAGCCATCCTGGAGGCACCAGCAGCATTTATGCGCTGCTACTTGGGTTCAGGAAGGAGATTCAAGAGAAGATGACCATCCTAAGATACTTAGAGAAGAGACTGATTGCTCAGCCCAAGACGAATTACCGTATTTTGGGGATGCACCGGAGTATAAGATGCACCAAGATTTCGAAGAGGAAAACAAGGGGGGGAAAAGTTTTTGCCCTTTCCGACCCCCAGGAGCACTCTGCAGGCCTCCCAAACCCTCTGCGCATCCCATTTTTGTGAAAAACGGGCCGGTTTTTGAGGAAAATGGGGTGCGTGGAGCGGGGTTTCAGGAGGCCAAAAATGGCTATATTCGGTTTTATAAGAAGGAAGTTTTCAGTAAATTGGAGAGTGAATTTCAGCGTGCTATTTATTTAGATAGCCTTTCAATGGAGACTTGTTGCTAAATCAATTTCTCTGCCCTTATAGAATTAGTCCTCTGCTTGTTGAATAAACTATTCACGTTTCTCCTTCTTTCCCACTGTAGTTTTGTTAGTGGTACCATCCCAAGCAAATGCAATAGAAATCTTGACTACCAGTCTGGAAGTTTTCCATGAAGTTTCACTCCCAAGAATATTGAAAGACAGAACAAGTGAGATGCAAACAGAGACAAGCTGAAATGTGATTTTCTTTCATATTTGTAGACATATTCAGATTTACTTTCCTCACTGTTTGCCCAACTGTGAATCTGAATTGATTTTCAGCAAGCACAGGCAGCAAAAGCTGTAACATGTAGGTTTTCTAAATCAGATAAATCTATTTTATTAATGTCATTTTCTTTTTTCCTTGACCTAACACACTGTTTCACCTTCTTTAAATTCACCTGAGTTCCCCATCACTTTGTTATATAGTTTTATTAAAAATCTTGTTCTATCATGAGAGGCTCCAATTCTCTCTATTGCCTCTGGTTTCCTTCCTTCCTTCCTTCCTTCCTTCCTTCCTTCCTTCCTTCCTTCCTTCCTTCCTTCCATCCTTCCTTCCTTTTAAGGTGGGTGCAACATAGATGTTTGTATGCTAATATAAAGTCTAGTGGGATTTGGACAGCAAAGATCTTTCTCAAGAAAATTCATGGAAGAAATACTTCCATGCCCTCAGGAACAATATATAAAAATGCAATTAGGACCCTCCATAAATTAAGTAAGTCGAAGGAGGAGGAAGAGGAGGAGGAGGAGGAGAAAGAAAAAGAGGAAGAGGAAGAAAAGGAGAAGGAGAAGGAGCTTCTTCTTTCAATATATTTATACAGAATAAATCAAATGAGTAGCTTAAAGAAGAAAACAATCCAGGTTTGTTGTGTAATCATTTAGAAACAAGTTTTGTTAGCAAATCATATCCTTTGGTTTATCATTAACCAACTGCTGAATATGAAGTTGTTTACCAGAGAGACAACTCAACTGAAGAATAAGTATAAATTGATTCCTCTTCCTTTCCCTTTATTGTTTAAAATACCACCAAATAATTTAAGAAGAGATTATTCCACTCCAGATGAACTCTCAGACGTAATAGCAAAATCAGTAACTGTGATTCTTCCATTGCAGACGACAGTTCTGGAAATGTTTCTATATTATCAAAATGAGGCTTCAAAATGAGCTATCATGCCTGTAAAAAACAGGAGGCATAATATTGTTTCACCGAAACTAATTGGAAATTTAGTTTTGACTAAAGCAGTTATTATTAAGAATAGGAAATTCATCTTTTATCTTTCTTCCAGCCTGCTGTCATGTGTTATTTATTTAAGCTGAAATTAAAACCTGACAAATACCAGGAAGAGTGTATGTATGTATGTATGTATGTATGTATGTATGTATGTATGTGTATGTTTATATATACATATACATGTACATGTACATACACACACACACACACATATATATTCATTCATTCTTCTAGAATGGAGTTTTTATATAGAAATTCATTATGTTGTTAGAGAGGTATTAATTATGTAAAAAGGAATGAATAATTCAAAGGTGCCTGTTTTACTCTTTATGAGAATATGCAATCAGGGGTTGTGAATGTTATATAGAAAACTGCTATGATCTCAGAAGTTATCTAGGTGTGTTTCCACCATCATCCATAGCCAATACATAGAATAGCATAGAATAGAATAGAATAGAATAGAATAGAATAGAATAGAATAGAATAGAATAGAATAGAGTAGAATAGAATTCTTTATCGGCCAAGTGTGATTGGACACACAAGGAATCTGTCTTTGGTGCATATGCTCTCAGTGTACATAAAAAAAAAGATACGTTCGTCAAGAATCATAAGGTACAACACTTAATGATAGTCATAGGATACATAGGGCTGCGGTGTGGCTCAGGCTGTTAGAAGCCTGTTATTAAACACAGCTGCCTGCAATTACTGCAGGTTCAAGCCCCACCAGGTCCAAGGTTGACTCAGCCTTCCATCCTTTATAAGGTAGGTAAAATGAGGACCCAGATTGTTGGGGGGGCAATAAGTTGACTTTGTAAATATACAAATAGAATGAGACTATTGCCTTACACACTGTAAGCCGCCCTGAGTCTTCGGAGAAGGGCGGGATATAAATGTAAACCAAAAAAAAAAACAATCAGGAAACAATATCAATAACCTATTTAGCAGACTGTTTATTCATTGTTATTATATTTTGATCATTATCTGGATTACTTTAGGGTGTTTAACCACTTTCAAACTTTCAAAATTGGGCTTCAAATTATCCTAGAAGCAGAAGAACAGAATTCTAGCCCTGTTTAGAAGCTGAGCATTCAGGACCAAGGACAGATCAGGACTAGCTGACAAGTTATTTTTTAGGCTGTACAGGCAGCCCTCGATTTACGACACAATTGAGCCCCACTTTTCTGTTGCTAAGCGAGACAGTTAAGTGAGCTTTGCTCCATTTGACCACCGTTCTCGCCACAGCTGTTAAGTATAATCGTTGCAGTTGCCAGTAACCTGGTCGTTAAGTGAATCTGGTTTGGCTTGTCAGAAGCTCGCCAAAGTGACCTCGGGACACGGCAGCCGTCATAAATATGAGTCCATTGCCAATCGTCTGAATTTTGATCATGTGACCATGGGGATGCTGCAATGGTCATAGATGTGAAAAAACAATCAAAGGCCACTTTCTGCAACTTCGGACCGCCACAAAACGAACTGTCGTAAGTCAGGGACTACCTGTACTGACTGAAACCACACTTACAGGTAGTTTTCGACTTACGACCACAGCTGGGTCGTAAGAATTTCCACCACTACTGTCAACAAGACGGTTGTTGAGCGAGTCATGTCTTTACACCCTTTTTGTCATAGTTGTCCAGCAAATCACTGCAGTTGTTAAGTGAGTCGCATGGTCGTTAAGCAAACCTGGTTTTCTCCCCACCCCCACCCCGATTTTGCTTGTCAGAAGCCAGCTGGGAAAGTCACCAATGGCAATCCTGGGACACTGGGAAGCTGTAACTGTTGTAAATCGATTTTTGGTTGCCTGATTTTGTGGATGCTGCAAGGACTGGCCGTAAGTCTTTTTTTTTCCCAGTGTTGTTGTAACTTCAAATACGGATTAAACAAAGGGTTTGTAAGTCGAAGACAACCTATTCCTGCAAAGGCAGACAGATTCATCTCTTGGCCTTGAGAAGGATACAGATACAGATTAACAGAGTTGGAAGGGGCCTTTTAGTTCAACTAATCCAACCCACCACTCAAGTAGGAGACCCTACACCAGCGGTCACCAACTGGTGGTCCGTGGACCACTGGTGGTCTGCAAGAAAATTTTGGTGGTCCGCAGAAAAAATTATTTGCATTTTTTATATTGCACTAAATCAGGGGTCCTCAAATTATGGCCCCTGGGCCGGATACATGCAATGAATGTTTGTGTTGCTGCAGAGAGTCGCCCTCTTTGGGGTCTTTTTGTGTGGGTTGGAGGGGGGGGCAGAAATTCTGACTTGGCACCTCCTCGTGTGGGGCTAAGGCTGGGGGGAAGCACCGCTGGTGGTGAAGAGCTGGAGGGCCTCGTTCCATTGGGAACTGGCTGACCATGTCAGCCCGCTGAGCCTCCAGGCACCGGTACCTGGCCTTGCACTCCCACAGGTCTTCCCTCTGCTTGGAAAGCCTATACTCATAGTTCTCAGTGAGGTACTTCTACTGAGCCTCCTTCTCAGTCAGATCCAATTTGAAATGAGCCAGCTGTTTTGATAACTCTTTCTCATGGTGGTTGCTTAGCTCCAACAAGTGCTTCCTGCTGAGGCCCTAAGGAGCCTGGGTGGGGAGGCGAGGAGTGGCTGGGAAGGGAGGGGTGAATAGAAGCTGGTGAGGTGCCCCTCAATGTGAGTGACATTGAGTTGGCCACACCCACTCAGCCACATGACCACCTAGCCACGTACACCTAGCCGGTCATTAGGCAGATCATATTAGTGGTCTGCGGGATTTAAAATTATGAATTTAGTGGTCCCTGAGGTCTGAAAGGTTGGGGACCCCGCCCTACACCATCTCTGTCAAATGGCAGTGCAACCTCTTCTTGAAGGTCTCCAGGGATGAAGTTCCCACAACTTCCGAAGACAACTTCTGTTCCATGGGTTGATTGTTCTCACTGTCGGAAAATTTCTCATTTCCAGGTTGAATCTCTCCTTGATCAGTTTCCATCCATTGTTCCTTGTCTGGCCTTCAGGTGCTTTGGAAAATAGGTTGACCCCCCTCCTCTCTGTGGCAGCCCCATAAATATTGGAAGGCTGCTATCATGTCTCTCCTGGTGCTTCTCTTCTCTTCACTAGACTAGTCGTGTCCTTCATTGTATGTTTTATCCTCCAGTCCCCTAATCATCCTGGTTGTTCTTCTCTGCACTCTTTCTAGAGTCTCAACATCTTTTTTATTGTGTGGTGACCAAAACCGGATGCAATATTCTAGGTTTGGTCTTACTAAGGCTTTCTAGACAAGGCCCTTCTCTTCATGGATTCTTAAAGGCAGCCCAGAGCTCTAGTTGTGTAGTGCTGCTAACGCAGCATCCAAGAGCAACACAAGGAGAACACAATTAACAATCCCATTCAACAAATTGATTCATTGGAAGTCTCACATACTCCTAAGGTCGGACAGATTCCCATGAGTGATTTATAGAGTCCTCTGGCATCAGCCAGCCATTGCTGAGCCAATATATAAAGACCATGGTTATTTTAGAATAACAATTAGAAAACTCTAGTGATTTACGGCCATTTTTCACACTTAAAGACGGTGGCAGCATCCCCACCCATTGATTGAAATTCAGGCAGCTGACAACCGACTCACATTTATGACGGTTGCAGTGTCCCAAGGTCACGTGATCCCTCTTTTGCGACCTTCTAACAAGGAAGGTCAAGGTGGGGAGACCAGATTCCCTTAACAGCCATGTTACTAACTTAACAACTACAATGATTCATTCAACAACTGCAGCAAGAAAGGTTGTAAAATGAGTCAAACCTCCCTCAACAAATGTCTCACTTAGCAACATATTGCGATTGTTAAGTCAAAGATTACCTGTATTGGCGTAACATGACAAATTCCCTTCTTTTAAAATCCATTTTGGAATTGCTAGAGTCTCTCCAGAAGTCTAGAGATGCGATGGCTAAGATGCTGAGCTTGTCAGTCGAAAGGACAGCAGTTCAACGGTTCAATATCCCTAGTGCTGCATAACAGGGTGAGCTCCCGTTACTTGTCCCAGCTTCTGACAACCTAGCAGTTCGAAAGCACATAAAAAATGTGAGTAGAAAAAACAGAGACCACCTTTGGTGGGAAGGTAACAGTGTTCCATGCGCCTTCGGCATTGAGTCATGCCGGCCACATGGCCACGGAGACGTCTTCGGACAGCGGTGGCTCTTCGGCTTTGAAATGGAGATGAACGCTGCCCTCTAGAGTCGGGAACGACTAGCACACATGTGCGAGGGGAACCTTTACCTTTACTTTTACCTACCTTGAGAAGAAAAACCAATGGGTGCCCTTAATTAATTATTTTTTATTCCCCTTCTTAATCAGATGTGCCCAAAATATGCTTCTTGCTTTCCCGACGTGCGAGCTAGCAATGTTGCAATGTGCAAATCCCTCTTGGAAGCTGCAGAAGGGGAAAGTACAACTGTAGTTGTTTAACAAGCAACAGGACCAACTTGGCCTCGGTTGAAAGAAAGAGAAAAAAAAAACAAACCCTGGGATCCGTGCCATCGGCTTAATGGGTTTTGTCCCAATTAAACTTCATTATCTGCAAATGACAAAACGAGTGAGTTTGGGTACATTTAGACCTAGATGGAACGTTTCTGCAGAAAGGAGCCAACACATTGGCGGATGTCTTGAAAAGATTGTCAGAAAATCCCTTCTCTCTTCTTTTCTTCCCCCCTGCTCTCCTTTCTTTTCACCGTACACTGTTTGCTGCACAAGAATGGAGGAGCAGACTGAGAGCGGCAGATAACGATGAGTGGGAAATTAAAAGTTTTTGCTATTACCGATGGCCGAGCTGCCTGCTCAATCAATGGATCTGTACATATTTTAAGGTGAGGAAGAATGGGCATTTGTTCGCGTCAATTATTTTTAAAATGAGGTGCAAAATGTTTTTTTTTTTTTTTTAGGATGGTAGGTCGTTCCCGAGAAACTCTGCCACGTCTGATGGTACTTTGGTTTGTTCTGTACGTTAGCTTTGATGGAGACTTTCCATGTTTGCTGGAAAGAAAACGATTTTATGAATTGAAATTCTGGACCTGTTGTATAGGTAGTCCTCGATATACGGCCGCAATTGAGCCCTAAATTTCTCTCGCTAAACAAAACAATTGTTAAAATGAGGCGTGACTCATTTTATGACCCTTTTTTTGGGGGGGGGCACAATTATTTCCAAAAAGGTTCACACCAAGGTCCTTGGGATTCAAAGATTCAAGTGCCAAATCCAATCTAAACATCTGGCTGACTGTGTGATGGATCATAATACAATGTAATTTCATTTTAATGTATGCCAATTAGTGTAGATTCAAAGTGACAATAAAGTATTCTATCTATCTATCTATCTATCTATCTATCTATCTATCTATCTATCTATCTATCATCTGTCTATCACCTCTCTATCTCTCTCTCTCCCCTATCTCTGTCTGTCTATCTATCTATCTGTCTGTCTATAAATCAATCAATCAATTATCTCTCTCTCTCTCTATTTCTGTCTGTCTGTCTATCTATCTATCTATCTATCTATCTATCTATCTATCTATCTATCTATCTATCTCCCTCCTATCTCTGTCTGTCTGTCTATCAATTAATATCAGTCAATCAATCATCTGTCTATATCTATCTATCTATCTATCTATCTATTTATCTATCTATCTATCTATCTATCTATCTATCTATCTATCTATCTATCTATCTATCTATCTATCTATCTATCTATCTCCCTCCTATCTCTGTCTGTCTGTCTGTCTGTCTATCAATCAATCAATCAATCAATCATCTATCTATCTATCTATCTATCATCTATCTATCTATCTATCTATCTATCTATCATCTCCCTCCTATCTCTGTCTGTCTGTCTGTCTCTCAATCAATATCAATCAAT
The DNA here is from genome assembly GCF_028640845.1 of Ahaetulla prasina. Taxonomy (NCBI): domain Eukaryota; kingdom Metazoa; phylum Chordata; class Lepidosauria; order Squamata; family Colubridae; genus Ahaetulla; species Ahaetulla prasina. The sequence goes on from NC_080550.1 coordinate 4,325,462, forward strand.
CAATCATCTATCTATCATCTATCTATCTATCCCTCTATCTATCTATCTATCTATCTATCTATCTATCTATCTATCTATCTATCTATCTATCTATCTATCTATCTATCTAATCATGCGGTGAAAATAACGTACCTGAGTAGAAGAGACTCTGCTACTCATACAACAATCCTTTTCATTTTTATTTTTAGTGTTAAGTTGCCTTAATATAATCCAATTAAATGTTAATCAGGCTGGCTCTGTCAAAATTCCACGTCAGGTTAAAAAAAACCCAACAACCCACAGATTCCCACCCCCCTCCAAACTTCCATTTGTCTGGCATCGGAAGAGATGCTTCTCACACCTCAGGTTGCGATTTGGAAGCCGATATGACAGCCTAAACAATGAGTTGCAGGGCTGCAGAAGAGTCTTTTTTAATTATCGCAGCCCTTGGTTGCTATTAATCATAAGTGATGTCTTAAGTTCTCACGCTCTGCTTTTTTTTTTTTAAAGCCCGCAAGGAACAAACAATAACTTCATTACCATCCCTGTAATGATTTGGTTTCAAGACGCAGAAGTAAGGGGCCAGGTGTTGCTTCTGGAAGTCGTCCCCACCTTGGCTGGGAATCAAGACTTTGAATTAAGGAAGATGGGGGGAGAGGGAGTGAAAGATCTGAAGGTTTTAAGCTCAGAAGACGAACAAGGTAGGTTGGAGAGTTGAATTGGCTTGTACATGCCTCTGAATATTTAAATACGAGCGATCCCACTGGAGGCAATACAAAGAACGTCTTTATAAAAGATAAAAGTGACATTGGGTGATAGCGTGAATTTGAGAGGCCTTCAAGCTAGTCTAAAGAAGACGTCAATATCATAAGACAACGTTTCTCAACCTTGGCAACTTTAAGGTGGGTGGACTTCAACTCCCAGAATTCCCCATTTGCTGGCTGGGGAATTCTGAGAGACGAAATCCACCCATTTTAAAGTTGCCAAGGTTGAGAAACAACAGAATAGAGGCATGGGATACTCTACTAGACCAGTGATTCTCAACTTTGGTAACTTTTAAGATGCACGGACTTCAACTCCCAGAATTCCCCGGCCAGCCATTCCAGGTAGTCCTTGATTTAAAACCATTCATTTTGTGACCGTTCCACATTACAGCAGCACTGAAAAAAAAGTGACTTACAAACATTTTCGACGCTTATCGCCATTGCAGCATCATCCTCATGGTCACGCGATCACAATTCAGACTCTTGACTCATATTTATGACGGTGACAGCATCCCGGGGTCGTGTGATCCCTTTTTGGGACCTTCCGGTCAGCAAATTCAATGTGGAAACCAGATTCGCTTAACAACCATGGTACTCATTTAACGCTGCAGTGATTTGCTTAACAACGGTGGCAAGAAAGGTCATAGAACGGGGCAAAACTCATTGAACAACTGTCTCCCTCAGCAATGGAAAATCTGGGCAGTACTGGGGTTTTAAGTCGATCCCCCTGTTTATTTTTTAAAGTGAAATCTCTAACTGGGTTTTTCTTTTCATTTTGTCTTGTTGCCTAACCTCCTTTCAATTTGCTGTAGGTTGTTAATTTCCATGGGTGGGGAAGAGTCCCCTGGGCTGCCTTCTATTATTGAGAAGGAAACATGCCATGTTTTATTTTTTTAAAAAATTATTTTCACCAATGTACAATGCTCTCCCTCTCACAACATATGAAACGCTGGATGGCTAGCAAGTTCAGCGCTCAAGACAACCAACCGCCCAAACAGAAGTTAGAAACACGGAAATATAAGAAAAAAGATTAATGAAACAAGGGGGAATTGTTAAGATAAAGGTAAAGGTTCCCCTCGCGCAAACGTGCTAGTCGTTCCCGATTCAAGGGGGCGGTGCTCATCTCCGTTTCAAAGCCGAAGAGCCAGCGCTGTCCGAAGACATCTGCGTGGTCATGTGGCCGGCATGACTAAACGCCAAAGGCCACAGAACGCTCTTTCCTTCCCACCAAAGGTGGTCCCTATTTTTCCACTTGCATTTTTTTACGTGCTTTCGAATGCTAGGTTGGCAGAAGCTGGGACAAGTAATGGGAGCTCATCCCGTTACACGGCAGCACTAGGGATTCGAACCACTGAACTGCCGACCTTTCGATCAACAAGCTTAGCCTCTTACCCACTAAGCCACCGCGTCCCTGTTGTTAAGATAGAGAAGTAAATATTATGATGATGATGATTTTTATTATTATAGAATTGATATCAATATAATGAATATGGTTGTAAATGCTATGACTATTATCGTTCAAAACTATTTGTACCCAGACAATGCACTGTTTAATTGAAAATGGAATTTTTCTGTTAAAAAAATAAAAATAAAAACTTTATGCAAAAAAAAAAAAAGAAGACAATCAATGACAACCAAATAAAACAGCAATAAATATATTCACACAACATTCCGATATCCATTAATTCGTACTTTTTGTCCGATTTTCCAACAATACTCTCATTATCATCCGGAAAGAACAGAGAAGCGTTCTGCAGCTGCTTAATGAAAGCTAACCTTGAGTTAGTTTTGCTCTTTATGGCAACACGATCACTAATACATACACAGGGGAAGGGGGAGAATCCATTAAGTTGATTAGAAGTTGCTTCTTTTAAAAGAATAAACCCCCTCCCCCAAATAAAACCCCCAGACTCTGGCTGCAATTTCCAGAGCCTCTAACTAACCAAGCGTTAGCGGCTATAGGATTTGCCATGACAGATCTGAGCCGTGATCCATCATAGTGTCTCGCTGCGGTAGTTTTCACATTTAGTAAAGCCGTGTAGTGCAACATCCAATCATTTTTTTTTTCCTACAGTAGAAGTTTAGAAAAACAGGAAGAATCGGTGCTCGGTAAAATAACTCGGGCAACTCAGTTAAACTTTTAACGCTTTTCGGGGTAACTCTTTTTGGTAGAGGACCTGTATACTGAGTCGAAAAAGAAGGCTGTGAAAATATCTACAGACGACTCACATCCTGGACATAAATCGTTTCAACTTCTACCCTCAAAGCAACGCTACAGAGCACTGCGCACCAGAACAATTAGACCAGTGATGGCGCGTGCCAAAGCAGGGGGAGTGTGTCAAGCACGTGCGTGTCCACACCCATAATTCAATGCGCTTCATCCCTCATGGTCCCCATGCTTTTGGCACATGACGGCACAGTGGACCTGGTAGGCCCATTTTTCACCCTTTCCAAGCTCCAGAGGCTTTCTTGGAGCCTGGGGAGGGCAAAAACGGCCTCCCCCCTCCCCCGGAGGCCCTCCGGAGGCCGGAAACAGCCCATTTCCTGACTTCGGGTGGGCCCGGAAAGCCTGAAAATCAATTGGCCGACGAGTGCATGCGCACTGGAGCTGAGCAAGGGCAACGCTTGGGAGTTGAAGTCCACACAACTTCAATTTGCCAAGATTGGCCTCAGGGATTGTAAAAAGCCATCTCCACAAGGACACAAGTACTGCTAAAAAGAGATTTTATACCATCCCTACAGAATTGCAGAGGGTAGGACATCTAACCTGACTGAGCTGAAAGCCAAAATAAAGTGAATATAATTAAGATGATTAAAGACTACCAGATCTGGGCTGCAAATATCTGGAGGCCCACTAGATCAGGGGTCTCCAACCTTGGCAACTTTAAGCCTGGAAGATTTCAACTCCCAGAATTCCCCAGCCAGCTTTGTTGGCTGGGGTATTCTGGGAGTTGAAGTCTTCCAGGCTTAAAGTTGCCAAGGTTCAAGACCCCTGCACTAGATAATAGCATAAAGAAAAATCCTTATTCAGACCTTAGATTGGGTTGCTTTTTTTTTTTTTCTTTGTCTTGCAATCCTCCAGTTAAAAATTCTCTGTTGGCTTATTTTCACCAAAGCTGTCTTTTAAACCAACTGCATGGTTAAAAATACCAGAATATGATCTATATTTCAGCGACTATGGTAAAAAAACACACACAGAGACACAAGCGCAACGCCCGCCCCCCCCCCCAAAAGTGAGACAGAAAAAAAAATGACAATTTAATCAATCAGCCTCTATTCCTTCAGGGGGGGAAATACTTAAAATAACCTATAAACTTTAGAAGCTTCCATCACTCTGAAATAGGCCTGCAGCACCAATGTTTATTAAAGTGACAAATGCAGTGTATTCACTTTAGAAACGGCGAAGCCGGTGGGGTTGAATTCTGGATTGTCCTCATCTTAAGGTCAAAAAAATATCTACTTTTTCCCCAATTTAGGATCCCTCCCAAGAAAGATGGTTAGGAATTAAAATAGTCTCAGACTGTCACAGATTGTGATTCCCCATCCTCTTTTTTTAAATATGGCTTGGGAATATTACTTACGCAGTATCCTTGAACGACCTGAATAATTCCAGATTGGCTGGAACCAACCCGAAAGAAAGAAGGGGAATTTTAGCAGACTCTAAAATTCGGGAAAGGAGCCCATGACAAAAAAAAAAAAAGGGAGAAAAAAGAAGGAAGCAAAGAACAAAAGAAATTAAACAAAGGGCATTTATCCATGCAGGGGTCATTCCTTCATCTATAGGATGACAACTGAGCATTTTATTGTGTCCAACTCTCGACAACTAACAATAATGAAATTGGGGACCTAGGCCATCTGACAGTTCTTTGCTGCCTCTGGAGTTTCAGGAGTCTGACATCAGCGAGGCAGAAGAACAGCATCAGCCTGTTCCCAGTGTGAGAATGCGCAGAGCTGCCAGAAGACAGGAATAATTAAGAAAGCAGGGTCGACTTGGGAGTAAGGCTTGGAGATGATTGGCCCCTCCCATAAGACATAAAAGAGAAGCGAACTGGACGTGAGCTTTTGCATGAAGCAATTTATTCATCTGGTTGATAAAAGCTTTGGGAAAGTTCTGTTTGACTCTGTGCTAAGTTTGGCCTTGACACGCGTGTGGCAATTAGCTCTGTGGCAGCATTCCAAGGAAGATAAGGTAGGTGTTTGTAAGCACTCCTCTGATAGACTGTTGGAGAAGCCTTTCAGACTGGGAATGTCTGGCAATAATTCACAGCCGTTTGAATTAAAGAGGTTTGCCGGGACTAAGTTTGTGCTGTATACATTCTAAGGAAGCCTAGAGTAGAACAGATCTATCCCTAGGTACCATCACTTCTCCCTGCCTCCCAAGGTTGTTCCGCACACCCCATTACATCGCCTCATCCCAGCCCTATGCCTGAAGAAATATCCAAACTTTTAAACCTTTTTGGAACAGAATTTGGGGTGGGGGAAAGGTGTTCTACAGAGCACCACCATTTTTCAGCCCCACGTCTGATTGGGGATTCAGTGAATGTTTAAGTGGCTTTCCCCCTTGCTCGTCAGAAGCTCCCAAAAGGGGATCACGTGACCCCGGGGCACAGCAACGGTCGTAAGTACAAGTCAGTTGCCCAGCATCCGAATTTTGATCACGTGACCATGGGGACGCCACAAAGGTCGCAATTATGAAAAACGGCCGTAAGTCACATTTTTCAATGCTACTGTGACTTCAAACGGTCACTAAATGAACTGCTGTCAAAAGAGGAATACTTGTTTTGTTTTTTCATATTTTTTTTCATCTGACATTTATGATGTTGTGTTTGCAGCTCATAAGGATGGATGTGTGAACAGGACATCCCTTGGATACCATCACCCATCTCCTTCCACTTATAACTGTATGACTGTAACTTTGTTGTTTGTATCCTTACAATTTATATTGCTACTGTTTCCTGATTGCTTATTTGTACCCTATGACCAGGGGTGGGTTTCAGCAGGTTCTGACCAGTTCTGGAGAACCTTTAGCGGAAATTTTGAGTAGTTCGGAGAACCGGTAAATACCACCTCTGACTGGCCCCACCTCCATCTATTCTCTGCCTCCCAAGTCCCAGCTGATCGGGAGGAAATGGGAATTTTGCAGTAACCTTTCCCTGGAGTATGGAGGGAATGGAGTTTTTGCAGTATCCTTCCCCTGCCACGCCCACGAAGCCACACCCACAGAACTAGTAGTAAAAAAATGTGAAACCCACCACTGCCTATGACTATCATTAAGTGTTGTACCTTAGAATTCTTGTTGAACATATCTTTTCTTTTTATGTACACTGAGAGCATTTTTTTTAAATTTACATTTATATCCCGCCCTTCTCCGAAGACTCAGGGCGGCTTACAATGTATAAGGCAATAGTCTCATTCTATTTGTATATATTTACAAAGTCAACTTATTGCCCCCCCAACAATCTGGGTCCTCATTTTACCTACCTTATAAAGGATGGAAGGCTGAGTCAACCTTGGGCCTGGTGGGGCTTGAACCTGCAATAATTGCAGGCTGCTGTGTTTTAATAACAGGCTTCTTACAGCCTGAGCCACCACAGCCCATATGCACCAAAACAAATTCCTTGTGTGTCCAATCACACCTGGCCAATAAAAAATAAATAAAATAAATTCTATTCTATTCTATACTGAACATGCTTCATAAGTTTCAGTTGTGACTCTCTTTCTTGCAAACTTCTTTTTTGAAACTCCCCCCGTCCCTTCTCCTCCAGGAACATTTTTCATTTCATCACTCTGAATTTTACATGATTTTTTTTTTAAAGGTCTCATTCACATTTGACTTCCAAGGTAAAGAAAGTAAGGGCATGAGCCAAGAAGTAAGGCATCAGCGGGGACTACTGAGCATGCGCGGGCCATGCGCATGCTCATTCACCCCCCAGCGCCACAAAGTGGCGATTTCACGACGAGGGGCCGCGGCCCGGTGAGCGACAGAAACCCGTAAAAGGCGCTGCGCTTTGAACGGGGATTTCGGCTTCGCCTCGCCATGGCTCGGGACGTGAAAAGCAAATTATCCAAGAATCTCCTCCGCATGAAGGTAAGAGTCGTCTGAAAGGACTCGCTTGTGCGAGCTGAGGCGAAGGCGTTCGGAAAAGGGAGGGGCCACCGCGACTCTTTCCGAACCGTTTCCGGCGGCAAACGAAGGCAAACCCGATTGGTTTCGGCTGGCTACGAACGTGGAAAGAGCCGCCAATTGGAGCCGAGGGGCGTGGCCCCGAATACTGCCGAAGAGCTTCGGATGTGGGCGCCGGGTGGGAGGAGGAAGGCGAGGAGCCTCGTAGACGATTCGAAGGGAGCCGAGGCGCTTCGGGCTGAACGCGTGGCGAAGTTCTTCGCCCTGTGCGCATGCTCAGACCTCGAAATGATGCTTTCTAATCTTTTATTAAATTGGATTCTCGGCAAAAAAATGCTTGTCGGAAAATGCAGTTTCCACCCCTGATTTGCTTTTGCTCGCCTGCATTTCTTCAGGGTGCAAGGAAAGCACTCGGTACATGCTTGCAAGCCTGCAATAGTTTTGCAAGAAAAGGGGATGCATGGAGGTGCTTAAACCTGCATTTTAACATTTTATCTTTTACTTTTACCTATTATTATTATTATTATTATTATTATTATTATTATTATTATTATTATTATTATTGTTATTGTTATTGTTATTGTTATTGTTATTGTTATTGTTATTGTTTACATTTATACCCCGCCCTTCTCCGAAGACTCAGGGCGGCTTACAATGTATTATTATTAACAATTATTATAATTATTATTAACAACATTTCATTTTTTTTACAGCCTCAAATGAATGCAGCCGGGTAGATGCATCACATTAAGCCAGCGTTTCTTTAAGATGTGTGGACTTCAACTCCCAGGATACCCCAGCCAGCACAGCTACCTAGGGAATTCTGGGAGTTGAAGTCCACATATCTTAAAAGTGTCCAAAGTTGCCCAAAAAAAACCAACAACAACCAAAACACTAGTTTAAGCATTTCAGATTGTTTTTCTAAAAAGTTCACAGCCCTTCTGAAGGGTTTTATTTTGCAAGTCCTTCTTTTCCCCAAAGTAGTTGGAGACTTTGCTAAATTAGATCTGTTGTTGGTCTAGGCTAAATTTTTGCTGGGGGGGAAAAAAGCCCAATATTTCTCTGTGCCTTTGGAAATCTCTTTCACGCTTTCTGCTTTTTCCATTTGCTCCTTATTTATTTGTTTGCGTAGTACATGCACGGGGGCCCTGCAATTTGCAAGAAGGACTCTTGGTGACTTCCAGTTCAAAAAAGCATGAAATTACATAGCCAGGCCAGCGAAGAAGAGACTAAAACTGTTTGAAAAGGAATTAAAATGATGCACATAGAGATGAGTAATAATCACAGAGGTCCAAAAAATTTTAAGTAGAAATTAGCAGTTGGAGGGGGGGGGAAATAAGCATATTAGAATGGTTTTTTTCCCCATTTGTTTCACTTTCTTGTTTGTCTTACTATTTTATATTTGTACTTCAGCCTTTGTTCTAGTATAATAAGTATGACTTTTTGTTGCTTTTTGCTTTTTGTTTATTTGTTTACCTAAGAAAAAAGCGTGAAAACGAGGAATTTAAAATGTAAGGTAATGCAATTTAAACAATACAGTAAAACTTTTTAAGGGTTAAGGCACCCAGGCTGGAAACCAGGAAACAGTGAGTTCTAGTCTCGCCTTAGGCATGAAAGCTGATTGGGTGATTTTGGGCCAATGGCCAGGAGACGGAGAGTTCTAGTCCTGCCTTAGGCATGAAAGCCGGCTGGGTAACTTTGGGCCAGTCACTGTCTCTCAGCCCAGCCCACCTCACAGGGTTGTTGTTGTGAAAAATAGGAAGAGGAAGGTGTATTTTGCCACCTTGTTTGTAAAAATAATAAAGATGGGATATGTCGTGTCCCACTCCTCCTCTGACGGCCGGGTCAGGGAACTCCTTATCAAGCGTGCCTCTGCAGCTTTGCCAAAGTTCTGTCAGAGTTCTCAGGGCAGGATGTGACTTCAGCAATCCAATTTAGACTTTGCCTGACTCAAAGAATGCCAGAAAGCAGATCCTTTATATAGGTCATGGGGTGTGGCTCCATGACTCAGCACTTATCCAGGCCTGCCCCTCCCTTCCTTTTGCTGACGTCGCCTCTCCACTCTCCAGAAGCGTGGGTCCCTCCAGCCTCCAGCTGCCGGCAATTCCAGCTCGTGACTGGCTTCACACTCCCCAGGCTCACATGCTGTGGGGGAGGGGCCCAGCTGCTTCGTTTGTCCGGGCATGGTGCCAGGACTGGGGGCTGGAGGCATGTCAGGCCATTCGTCTTGCTCGGTCTGTCCGGGCATGGTGCCAGGACTGGGGGCTGGAGGCATGCCAGGACATTCTTCTGCACTATCAGCGTCCGGCAGGAGACAAGAGGGGCCTGGCTGCGGAGAGGGGGGCGAGCGAGGCACAACAGGATACAAATAACTGAAATACCTGAAATATCCGACATAAACCTCATTCAGATATTTTACATTATACATGGCTTCTTCATATGAGCTGGCCCCATTCTCCGGGGAAGAGCCTGCCCTTGTGGAAGGGGAAAAGAATCAGGGCATCCAAACCCACCATAGAAGAGAATATTTGTAGCTCAGGGTTGAACTTTGGGGACTTCCATGCTCTCTGAGCTTGGCTTGTTTTCTTGCAGACGTCTCATGACCCAGCTAGGTAACATCATCAGTGCTAGAGGGGAATAGGAATTGATCTGCATGTTACCTCCGTACTTGGGCCATGAAATGTCTACAAGAAAACCACCAAATTCAGAAAGGGACCACCAAAGACCCCACAAATCTGCAATTTTTTTAAAAAAAATTTGTTGGTGATCTGCAAATGAGGCCATCCTGGTATGAGCTTTTCATAGTCCAAATCTTGCTCCATTGCAAATACAGGTAATCTTCAACCTAACGACCACGACTGAGCCCAACATTTATGTTGCTAAGTGAGACATTTGTGAAGCGAGTTTTGCCCCATTTTACGACTTTCCTTGCCCACTCCCCCCCCCCCGTTGGTTAAAGCGAATCACCGCAGTTGTTAAATAAGTCACACGGTCGTTAAGCGAATTTGGCTTCTGTCTTGACTTTTGCTTATCAGGAAGTCGCAAAAGGGGATCCCCTGAACCTGGGACACCGCAACCGTCATAAATACGAGTCAGTTCTCAAGCATCAGAATGTCACAGTCATAGGGTGAAAAATGGTCATAATAGAATAGAATAGAATTCTATTATTGGACAAGTGAGATTGGATACACAAAGAATTTATCCTTAGTGCATATGCTCTCAGTGTAATTAAAAAGAAAAGATACGTTCATCAAGAATCATAAGGTACAAACACTTCATGATAGTCATAGGGTACAAATAAGCAATCAAATCATATTAAAAAATAGACAATATAAATTGAATGTTGAAATAAAACTTTTTAAAAAGAAAGAGATAAATTGTAAGGATACAAGCAACAAGGTTACAGTCATACAGTCATAAGTGGGAAGAGATGGGTGATGGGAACGATGAGAAGATTAATAGTAGTGCAGATTCAGTAAATAGTTTGACAGTGTTAATGGAATTGTTTAGCAGAGTGATGGCGTTCAGGGAAGAAACTGTTCTTGTGTCTTGTTGTTCTGGTGTGCAGTGCTCTATAGCGTCGTTTTGAAAGTAGGAGTTGAAACAGTTTATGTCCAGGATGCGAGGGGTCTGTAAATATTTTCCCAGCCCTCTTTTTGACTCGTGCAGTATACAGGTCCTCCATGGAAGGCAGGTTGGCAGCAATTGTTTTTTCTCCAGTTCTAATGATCTTCTGAAGTCTGTGTCTGTCTCGTTGGGTTGCAGAGCCAAACGAGACAGTTATAGAGGTGCAGATGACAGACTCAATAATTCCTCTGTAGAACTGGATCAGCAGCTCCTTGGGCAGTTTGAGCTTCCTGAGTTGGCGCAGAAAGAGCATTCTTTGTTGTGCTTCTTTGATGACGTTTTTGATGTTGGCTGTCCATTTTAGGTCTTGAGATATGGTAGAACCTAGAAATCTGAAGGTCTCTACTGTTGATGCTGTGTTGTCTAGTATTGTAAGAGGTAGAAGTATGGGAGGGTTTCTCCTAAAGTCCACCACCATTCCTACGGTGTTGAGTGTGTTCAGTTCCTTTTCTTCAGTGCCGCTGTAGCTTCCAACACTTAGTAAGCGAACCTTTGCAAGTCGTGGACTGTGTGTATACCTTCCCCTCTTCTCCAACTTAACCCATGCAGCCATGTTGTGAGTGGGATGATTCGATATTGAGTTCAAAAGCCGGATTAATCTCAGTTCGGTGCCTAATGAACTCCACTCCTGTTCTGTAATGTAACCGCATCATTCAGCCAAAGACACGGCTCTGATTGATGATGGCTCCGTTGGGTTTTTTTTTTTTTTTCCTTTCAGAAGAAGAACCTCTGAGCTGGATTGCCATTAATTTTTAAAAATATAAATACTCATCCAATATTTATAACTCAATATCGCCGGCCCTTCATGGTTTGTTTGCTTCAAGTTGATGTCAGAGCCATTACTTTTTTCTTTCTTTCTTTATCTCCGTCTCTGAGGCCGCCATTAAGTTATGGGATGTTATTATTATTGTTTTTGTTGTTGTTGGAAGAAAAAAAAACGAAGGCCAAGTGGGATTTAAGAGAAGAAGAAAAAAAAATAAATAAACCCCACCGTTTATTTATTTTGTTCTCCCTTCTCAAGCCCCTAAGCGGTTACTGACTTGACGGAGAAGTTTGCTGGTAGATCTGACAGGTGATTTAAAAGGGGGTTGTCTGCAAAATGATCCATGGATTTGACAAAAGGTTGAGAGGCTCGAGTGCTCGGAATTAGCCCTCTCGGAGGGATTTATTCAGGATTGCAGCCCTAATCCCTTTTCCATGGAAGTGAATTTCGTTCTGTCGGATCAGTGGGTCTTCTGGATGGCTGGGCTCAATGCGTATACTCCAGGCTGTGCCACAGAAACATAGAAAGCCTGATGTCAGGAAAACAACTAGGGACAGGCAGTCCCCGACTTACAACAGTCCATTTAGTGACCGGTCAAAGTTACACAGCAAAAAAGGGTCATAGGACCGTTTTTCACACTTACAACCATTGCAGCATCCCTGTGATCACGTGATCAAAATTCAGATGCTTGGCAACTGGTTCACATTTATGACGGTTGCAGGTGTCCCGGGATCGTGGGACCCCGTTTTGCGACCTTCTGACAAGCAAAGTCAATGGGGAAGCCAGATTCATTTAACAGTCGTATTATTAATTTAACAACTGCGGTGTTTCACTTAACTGTGGCAAGAAAAGCCGTATAATAGAACCATTATAAGAGAAGAGAAGACAAGAGGGTAGGGTAGGGTGTAGAGAAGAGTAGAGTAGAAGAGATTTGAAGAGAATAGAACCATGAAAAGAGAAGAGAAGAGAAGAGAATCATGACGAGTGGAATGGAGTGGAAGAGAGGAGAGGGGAGGAGAGAGGAGGAGAGAGAAGAGAAGAGAAGAGAAGAGAAGAGAAGAGAAGAGAAGAGAAGAAGAGAAGACAAGAGGGTAGGGTAGGGTGTAGAGAAGAGTAGAGTAGAAGAGATTTGAAGAGAATAGAACCATGAAAAGAGAAGAGAAGAGAAGAGAATCATGACGAGTGGAATGGAGTGGAAGAGAGGAGAGGGGAGGAGAGAGGAGGAGAGGAGAGAGAAGAGAAGAGAAGAGAAGAGAAGAGAAGAGAAGAGAAGAGAAGAGAAGAGAATTCTTTATTGGTCAAGTGTGATCAAACACATCAGGAATTTGTCTCCCGTGCCTAAACTCACAATGTACATCCAAACAGCAAGTCATAAGCCATAAACCATAGTTGCAATCATAGATAGAATAGAATAGAATTTTATTGGCCAAGTGTGATTGGACACACAAGGAATTTGTCTTGGTGCCTATGCTCTCAGTGTACATAAAAGAAAAGATACCTTCATCAAGGTACAACACAATTGATGGTCAATATATCAATATAAATCATAAGGATTGCCAGCAACAAAGTTACAGTCATAAGTTACCAACAACAACAACAACAACTGATAAACCATAAGAAATTTGCTAGGGCAGCAGGCAGGAGCCACTGTCTGTTTTTCAGATCCAGCCGGTATGCAAATGATATGGAAATGAGCAAGCAGCCTTCTGCTCCAGGCCGGCTTCGTCCTCCCGCTGCTGAGTGCTCGCCCGCGGCTCCATTCCCTGCAAAATGGCACCTTGTGTCAAAAGCCAGAGGCGGCGGCGGCGGCAGCAGCTGAGCTGCAGTTGCAACACACACCTGGATGGGAACGTTCAAAGACCGAGGCAGCCTTTCCTTTTCCACAGCTTGCTAGCCCTCTTCTCTTCCTTCCTTGCCCCAGGTTTAAGCTCCCTCCTGGAAGCACAAACAAATCATCGTTTGTTATGCTTTCCTCCCCCTCCCTCCCCCCTTAATCCTTTGCCTCGCAGCTGTTCAAATCGGGAGCTACCCATTTTTATCGCAAGGTGTTTTTGCGTGCTTAATCTTTTTCAGGTGATTATAGCCACTGTTAACGGGATGGTGGTGTTGTTTTTTTGTGCGGAAAACAATATTCGCCTAGAATTTTAATTGAACGAATTTAAAAAAAATCCCTTGCCTTCGTAACGCCATTTTTCCCCCCTTTCCCTTTTTTTTACTTTTCTCCAAATAAGGGCCAGATTTCTTGAAGAAGAAAAAAACAACAAAGTTATATATGTGGTTATGACACGTTTTAGTATGTCATTCGTTGTGTGTCACCTTTCTCTTCTAAGGATTTATCACATCATTGAGTGATGAATAACATTTATTTATTTATTTTATTTATTTGCATTTATATCTCGCCCTTCTCCGAAGACTCAGGGCGGCTTACACTATGTCAAGCAATACGAATTCATCCATTTGTATATTATATACAAAGTCAACTTTTATTGCCCCCCCAACAATCTGGGCCCTCATTTTACCTCCCTTATAAAGGATGGAAGGCTGAGTCAACCTTGGGCCTGGTGGGGCTTGAACCTGCAGTAATTGCAGGCAGCTGCTGTTAATAACAGACTGTCTTACCAGTCTGAGCCACAGAGGCCCTTTTATAATGCAGTAGTCCTCAGCTTACGACCACAATTGGAACCAGAAATTTCAATTGCTAACCAAGGCAGTTGTTAAAATCAGTCGCCCGATTTTTTGATGTTGGTTGTTCGGCAAATCAGTGCCCTTGTTAAATGGTTGCTAAGCGAATCTGGCTCCCCCCATTAGCTTTGCTTGTCATAAGCCAGCTGGGAAGGTCGCAAATGGGGATCATATGACCTTGGGACGCTGCAACCATCTTAAATCCATCGCGGTTTCCCAATGCCTGAATTTTGATCACGTGACTTTGGGGAATGACGCAATGGGCCGGTGTAACGTCGGAAAACTGAACGTTTTGTAAGTTGAGGGCTAAGCTCCCACAAAGTCGCTTGATGGTAAGGCGGGCAGCCTACAAATTTAATAAATACATTTTAAAAAACCGGGGTGCCTTTGCGTCTTGTCTTTCAGTTCATGCAAAGGGGCTTGGATTCGGAAACCAAAAAGCAACTTGAGGAAGAGGAGAAGAAAATAATCAGCGAAGAACATTGGTTTCTGGATCGACCGGAATTGAAAGAAAAAGAGTAAGTTGGCTACCCTTTTAGTCTTTGCAGGTGTGGGAGGAGATGGGAAGATAAAAAGCAGAATGAACAGGTTAACAGCATTGGAAGGGACCTTGGAGGTCTTCTAGTCCAACCCCCTGATCAAGAAGGAGACCCCATACTATTCCAGATAAATGGCTGTCCAGTCTCTTCTTAAAAACCTTTAGTGGTTTTTAAGAAGAGCAGCCACAACTTCAAAACAAAACCAAAAACAAGCATTGGCTTCTCCAATTGGATATCAATCTGGAGGTTTTTTTAAAAAAAAATAAGAAAAAGAAGTTGGATAAGCTCAGCTTGCTTGTTTGGTCCTCTTTTTAAAGCAATGATTTCTTCACAGGAGCCTCGTCATAGAGGAAAGAAGCTTCGCGATGTGTGAAGATCTTCTGTATGGCAGAATGTCCTTCAAAGGGTTCAATCCTGAAGTTGAGGTCTTGTTTTCTTTGAGCCTATAGCATTCGTTCATCCTCTTGGGGATCTGGCTTAGAAAAACGGTTCAAGATCAGTGAAATTCCTGATTCAGTTTGTACCATATTGAAATAAGTGGGTGGATGATGGAGGGAGGGAGGGAGGGATAGATGGATGGATGGATGCATTCATACATACCATGGATGGGTAAATGGATGATAGATACATACATACATTAGAAGGAGGGATGATAGATACATATGATGGGTGGATGGATGGGCGGGCGGGCGGGTGGATGGATAGATCCATTCATACATACAGTGGATGGGTGAATGGATGATTATACATACATACATACATACATTAGAAGGAGGGATGATAAATACATATGATGGGTGGGTGGATGGGTAAATGGATGATAGATACATTTATAATGGATGGGTGGATGGCTGAATGGATGGTTGATAGATACATGCATACATTGAAGGAAGGGAGGGATGATACATAGGATGGATGGATGTTACTTTTGGTTCTAATGAATTCACTACGTATAAAAGCAGAGAGCATTCATGGCTATTTCAGAAGAAACCACCTCCAGACCAGTTGTACTTATACAACCTGCTTAACCTGGTTGCTTAATTAACCATTTTCTGAGTTTGGGCTCCACATGAAATATTTGCAGCGCTGATCGGTTCAGAATTTAACCAGAGAGCTGACTTAGAGCAATACCTCTGGACTGTGACTCTTAGTGTCTTGCATTCTGCCATCGATTGACTGGTTAACAAATAGAATGTGATGAGAAGCTTTCATCTCCGCTTCACCTGTGGAAAAGAAAAATCCCAAAGCTGTTTTCATCTTGATCCATCAAGATTAACATATTTTTAACGACGCCAGAAATAGCATTTGTATGGCATTCTTACTGGAGCAGGAGCATCTGTGGACTGGAGGGCCTTTGTGGGCTATAAGCCACAAGGAAAGATGCTACAATTAAGCAGTTAGCCGTAATAATATTCTCCGAGGGTCAGGGTGATATCAAACTTGGCCCCGAGTCCTTCAGGTAGAAAGAAAATATTGAGGTACTTAATGTTTGAATTGCTTGTCTATTCATCTCCCTCATTCTTGCCAAAATCGGTCTCCTTGAGTTTTTTTCTTTTCTTCAAGGAACGTAACACCTAAAGTGATATTCCAGTTTTGTTTTGTTTTTTTTCATTTTCAGAAGTTAATGGTCCAGATGAATTCAAGGTACAAGACAGAAGACATCGGGGAGGAAAAGAATGTGAAGGAAACTGATGTATCGGATGAGGAAATGGCTAGAAGGTACTTCTTCCCCATTATAACACAAATAACGTTGTCGAGATGTGTTTTTTCGGCCTTTCCCCTCCCCCCTCCTCGCTCCAATCTAAAATGAAAGTTCTCCCAAATGACCAGGCTTTTGATGTTCAAAACACTTGTTTTGCAAGAGAGTATTTTATAACAGAAATAAGCTTTTGACCTGATGAGTTCCTTTTTTTGAAAAACAAAACAAAACAAAACCCCAAATAAAAATGCTTTGCTAGCTTTCTCCAGGCTACCTCAGTCTCAGACATCAGCCCCAATACTTACTTTCTTTCTTTTTTTTTATTGGGTTCACAGCCAACAAAAACATTAGAGGAAATATTTATAGGTGTTCCTAGAGAAATCATTTCAAAATCTTTTTAACGCATTTGGCTCTAAGGGGGACTGCAAAACAGGATGCTGCAGCCGGAGGCGGGGAGCAGGATTTTAAATTAAAAGCTGGATATCTTCAGCGGAAAACAGAGAGCCGGCTTGTTATAATGGTTAAAGTGTTGGTCTAACTGGGAGACTGTGAGTTCTAGACTTACCTTAGGCATGAAAACCGGCTGGGTGACTCTGAGCCAATCACCAGGAGAGTCTGTGAGTTCTAGTCCCGCCTTAGGCAGGAAAACCAGCTGTGTGACTCTGAGCCAATCACCAGGAGACTGAGAGTTCTAGTTCCGCCTTAGGCAGGAAAACCAGCTGGGTGACTCTGGGCCAATCACTAGGAGATTGAGAGTGCTAGTCCCGCCTTAGGCAGGAAAACCAGCTGGGTGATTTTGGTCCAGCCCCTCCCTTTCTCAGCTCAACCTCACAGGGTGGTTGTGAAAAATGTTGGCCAAAATTATCCATCCAAATTTGGCAAAAAATGATAAGGCTATTTACGCCGTGCCCTAGTTCAAACACACCAAGTTAGGAAAGGTTGTTTGAGCTAATTGTTCATAAGGACTTCCTTGCAAGGTTGGTGACCCCGGTTATAGAGTGTGGAACAAATTATATGAATGGTAAAAAAAAAAGGGAATCAAAACAATAATTCGGAATGTTAAATTAATTGGGTTAAAATTAGGAAGTGTAAATTACAGAACAGTGTTAACCTGACAGGGATGGTTGTGTGAATAGTTACAAAGTAAATATAAGTACTTAGATGAATAATTGAACAAAAATAGAGAACATGTATTTATGTCAATGCAGAAATTCTGTAAAATAATATATAATGTAATGTTACGTTTGTTATGTTTTTTAATGTGTTTTTGTCATCATCGTGTTTTTCTTTTATTCTGTTTTTAAAAGTCAAAAGCTTAATGAAAACTTTTTTTTTAATTAAAAAAAAAGATTATTTCGTGATCTTCTCGACGGCTACAACCGTGTTTGAACATTTCTCTCACATTTGCAATGATTGTTCGCAGGTATGAAACATTAGTGGGAACCATCGGGAAGAAATTCCTGAAGAAAAGAGACCGCCATGTTTTGCAAGATCCTATCGAGGCGGAAAGCAATGAGAGGAGGCCCATCAAAATGAGAAAAGGATTTTTAAAACCCCAGGATTAATGTCGGATGTCGTGTGTGTTCCTGCAAGGAACAGAAAGTTAGAATGCCATTTATTTTTGTAAATTGCTGACTCTCCCAGACAGGACTGGTCCTTTTTTTCCTCTCCCGCCCTCCCCCCCCCCCAATACTCAAAGGACGTTATACATCCTCTCTTCCCCATGCACAAATTTTTGAGGAGCACAAAAGCAGATGTAAGCGGATGTTGGTAAATAGTAGGGAAATCGTTCCTTTTTTTTAAGAAACAGAATTCAAGGCTTGGTTTTTATCTGCTTCGTCTTGAAAAACGCATTCCTAAGGGGCAGGCGTTTTTAATTTCTGAAGATGTTCTCCAGGTGCCTTAACATTATTTTTGTTGAGGAAAACACGGATTCCCAAAAGAAGAAGAGGGTTAAAGCAAGGGGTGGTGGGAAATGCATCTTTTTGCTGTAGCCTCTTTTTGGGGGACCGGGGGAGACCTTTCTTTAATGTATCAGCCAAATGGGCCTATTATCACTTAGAAATAAATAATAATTATGTTCCATTGCAGGCAGGGTCTATGTGGGTTTGTGCGTATCCCAAATGGAAGAAGATTCACTACACAAAATCAGAGAGATATATTATTCCCACAGTACGGCTGGTGTTCGACCTATGACCGCAATTGAGCTCAGCATATCTGTTGCTAAGCAAGACAGCGGTTAAGGGAGTTGTCGTGTCCCTCTCCCCCTCCAACGACCGGGTCTGGGAAGTCTGTATCGAGCGTGGCCACGAAGCCTCTGCAGCTTTGCCAAATTCCTTTCAGATTTCTCAGGGCAGGCAGGAATCCAAGGTGTGACTTCAGCAAACCAGATGAGACTTTGCTTAACTCAAGGAATGCCAAAAAGCAGATCCTTTATATAGGCTATGGGGTGTGGCTCCATGACTTAGCACTTATCCAGGCCTGCCCCTCCCTTCCTTCTGCTGACATCGCCTCTCAGATCTCCCACTTTAGATTGTCTTCTGCTGTTTGAGAAAGGGAGGGGTCAGAAGGAGTAGGTCCGGGTAATTCCAATCCCTGGCTGACTTCCTCTGATGGCTGCGTGTGAGTGTTTGTTCATTCCTGACATCCCCTCCAGGCATGGGGCCAGGGCTGGGGGCTTGGAGACATGCCAGGCCGTTCCTCTTCATTATCAGACTCTGAATCTGATAGCAGGCCCGGCAGGAGGAGGGAGGGGCCCGGCTGAGGAGAGGAGGGAGGACGAGGCACAACAGGAGTGGCACCACCTTTTACGACCTTCCTTGCCACAAATGCAGTTGTTAAGTGAATCATGCCGTGGTTAAGCAGATCTGGCTGCCTCCGTTGACTTTGCTTGTCAGAAGCCAGCAAGGGACATAAATACATGCCAGTTGCCAACGCCTGAATTTTGGTCACGTGACCATTGACGAGGCTGCAGGGGTTATAAGTGTGAAAGCCTCTGTAAGCCGCAGCTGAAGAACGATGTGAAAGAAAGCTTAGGAAATTTCAAGCATTATTTTAACAATTTAACATTACACACACAGTCGCGCGCTCACACACAAACACATACCGTTGTTGCTCAGTGTGGCTTTGTTACAATTAATTCTCCCATGTCTTACCGAAATATGTATAAACAGAAATTAGTGGAGATTGGAAATTAAGTCTTTGCAAATATTGGCACTTTTAATTAAACTGATATCGTTCTCCCCTCCCCCCCCCCCCAATGTTAAGGATTTAACTGGATTTTCATTCCCTGCTCGGTTTATTAAACATGCTCTTTGCAAACTATGTGCACCCAAAAAATCAGAATTGAAATAATGAAGACGTTTTCCTTTTGCAATAACTACAAAACGCTCCAAAAATAGGAAGGAAGCAAGAAGATGTGATCTCTCAACGTACAGGTCCTGCTAAATATTTAGGCGCTTATAATTTCTCCAAATTATTATCATCCTGTGTTAACACATTCCAGTCCTTGATGGTATGTTGCCTCCCATTACATTGCATACGTTTAAGGTTACAAATATATTATTTCTGATCAGGAAGAACCAGGACAGTAGCTCTCCATCATTCAAGGACTTGATCGAAGGAACATTTACCATATTTTACTTTTACTTTCCCCCCACCCTAACTTCTACTTGTTGCCTAAAAACATATAAATAGTTTAGAGGCTGGATAGAATCTCTCCTGGATACAGTGGTTTTCCAGGAAAGTCCTAAGCTTAATTTTAAAGGAAATTGTTTCCTGCAGCCATTCCCCCACTGAATGCATTTTCTCTCTGAACCAAGAGAATTCTCTCTGAATTTGTCTGAATCCCTCTGAAAGCTGTCTGAACCAATGGCTAATGCTGGGTCTCATAAATCATGAATTACAGCCAAGTGGTCCCTTAATGCCCTGGTTCTCGGCTTCCTCTCTGGAATTTCTTTGAAACATCATTCTGAATTCTATAAGCCCAAAAAGCTTTTCACAGTGCCATCATTTTTAATTAGTTTCTTTTTACATTTGCCTTCCAGGAAGCTTATATATAAGGATATGTTGCAACAGCTCTCTCAAATAACTCAAGGTAGAAATACAGGTTTTTTTCCAGCATCCTGTACAAGCTGTGCTGTAGGAAAATCCTTAGCAGGAGACCATTACCTTAGAACAGGCTTATAATAAATTTGTGGAGAAAAGGGATGAAAAACAACTAACATTCACCCTATGTGCTGAAAAACTAGACTACAAAAGCCTCAACTTCATATGCTCCTTAGTGCTAGGGATGATCATCACTGCTGGTTTGGGATTTATTCCCTATATATACAGCACTTGCCAGTATGGATGAGGGAGAGCTTTTCTCCTTGATAATTCCTTGCTTGAGTGCCCAAAACATATCCTCTCAAGTAGCCCAACAGCCAGATAAGCAGGGATTAACACCAGACAAACCACCAAGCAGAAACAATACCCTGGGAAGATTACAGTAGCAACCAACACTGGCAGAGGCCAGCTACCTTGAGGTTTTTAGGAAAATTAGGGAGTTGGGCAGCATCAGCCTCTCTGAAGAAAGTGCAAAGAAGATGATGGGACTGGAGGCTAAACCATGTGATGATTGAGGGTATGTCAATCATGATGTTCTGTCCCCCCTCGCCTCTGTCCGAGTGATGGCTTAGTTAGCCGGCACTATAAGCTCTGGCAGCAAACTAGCGAGCGTCTGCCAAGTGTCTCTGTTATCTCCCTCGACGCCGATGAGTCATCCAGGAACAAACAGTATTTCAGCTCTTAGTTAAGCAGTTGATTTGCCTGCTACGAAGAGGCACAGCAGCTTTTGCTGGTTTTATATCCTGTGGGGTGTGGCTCCATGATTCAGCACTTCCTAGGCCTGCCCCACCCCTGCTTCTGTTGTTCCCGCCTTTCCTGCCTACAAAACCTAGGGTCCAGCCAGGCCTGATTGCCATCAGCTGGGTCTGGAGGCATGGCCTGGGGGGGAAGAGTCAGGGGACGGAGGCCTCGTTATCTCCTCCACCTGGCCTGCCTCTGGCTCCTGGAGCTAAGCCAGGGAAGCCGGTGCTCCCAGGGTAAGTCCTGATGGTCCTTCCCCCTCACTTTCCAAGTCACTTTCTGGCAGGGGGCCCGGCTCGGGGGGCGCAGACACAACACATGATGATGATTGAGGTAGACTAAGTATGTCTAGTCTTAACGAAGAGAAGGTCTAGAGGTGACATGATAGCAGTCTTCCAGTATTTGAAGAGCTGTCACGGATGAGAGAATCAGCCTCTTCTCCAAAGCACCTGAGGGCAGGACAAAGATGGAAACTTATCAAGGAGACATCCCAGCTAGAATTAAGGAAAAATTTCCTCACACAACAATTAAACAGTGGAATGACTTGCCTCTAGACGTTGTGGGTGCTCCATCGCTGGACATTTTAAGAGTTTGGACAACCATATGTCTGACATGGTAGAGGACCGTGATGGCGAACCCATGGCACGCGTGCCACAGGTGGCACATGGAGCCATATCTGTGGGCACGCGAGTGTTGCCCTAGCTTTTATGTACACGGATATGGCTATGATGAATAGTAGTCCTAGGTTTATGTTGGTTAATGCTGATGGTATTGGAATAGGTGTTCACGATGTCAGTGATAGGGTTAGGGCTATAATTGGTGAGATAGTGAATAAGATTGGGGATGATATAGTTGGTTTCGTTGCTTCTTTTGTAATTAGTTTTAGTCCGTCTGCAATTGGTTGTAGTAGTCCCATAGGGCCCACCAGGTTTGGTCCTTTTCGGTGTTGTATGTATCCGAGTAGTTTTCGTTCTAGTAGGGTAAGGAATGCTACTGCTATTAGGATGGATAGGATGTATAATAGTGGGTTGATAATGTTTAATAAGAGAGTAATAATTATTAAGGGTTTCTTAATTAACCTTTTCTTGGTTTAATGGTGGTTGTGTGGATGTTAAAGCGTGCTTTTAGTATTGGCTTTGCTGTATCGGTCCTTTCGTACTGGATGTAGCGTGTTCATAGATAGAAACCGACCTGGATTGCTCCGGTCTGAACTCAGATCACATAGGACTATTAATCGTTGAACAAACGAACCCTTAATAGCTTCTGCACCAATAACTTAATAGCTCCAGCGCACATGTGCATGCCGGCCAGCTGATTTTCACTGGAAGTCGGGAAATGGGCTGTTTCTGGCCTCCGGAGAGCCTCAGTGGGGGGGGAGGCTATTTTTGCCCTTCCCAGGCTCCTAGAAAGCCTCTGGTGGCTGGGAGGGCGAAAAACAGGCCTACTGGGTCCATTGTGTCATCACGTGCCAAAAGCAGGAGGAGCGCAGGGGGCCGTGTGAGCATGCACGGGGGGGGCAGCAGGGGGCATTGAATTATGGGTGTTGGCACACGTGCTCAACCCACCCACCCCATGCTCTCCCCACTTTTGGCACACGACGGTTAGCCATCACTGGTATAGGGTCTCCTGCTTGAGCAGGGACTTGGATTAGAAGACCTCACGTTTCCTTCCAATCCTTTTATTCCATGTTCTCCGTTCTAAAAACAGGAAACTGAGGTCGTTCACAGGCTCCAAAAGAAATTTGCTTCCACCTCCACCGAGACATTTGAGATACAGAAGTTACAAACTTAGCAGTTACACCATTTGATCCCCCCACCCCCACCCCCCCGGCTTATTAGACTGTGACTTGTGACTTGATCAGTTCAAGTAAATCTTGATTACAGAGGATAAGACAGAGAGAGATTGTAGTTTCACTATTCGGTTTCTTATAGCACGTTCTCTGACCCCCTCGGAGGTCTCAGGGTGGCTCCTGGCAAGATAGAAAGCAATAAACCCATACGTTCTAACCCAGTTAAGATTAGAATTCGCTGGGTAATTGGAAAACGAGAAGCGATTTTCAATTTGCCATTTGATGCAAAGACTATAGTGAGAATCCTACTTCTTGCAGGCGTGATTTAGCAGTTTCAATCGTTTTTTTTGTCTTGGGAGGATTGCTATTCTCAGCGTTGCCCAACGGTGTGCTGTATTCTCACAGGAACTTTATACCAGACCCTTTGGGACTTCATAGTTTCACCGCTGGCAAGCAAACCCAGGTGCTTTTTAAAAAGGAGTCAGATTTTTAAAACCCATGCTGAATTCAGGGAGGGAGGGAGAGAGAACACACTTGTAAAATATTTAATTTTTATTTTATTTATTTTATTTATTTATTTTGTCACAACAATATATGTAGGTATCATACAAAAAGATTATATAGTATATAAACACATATATGAGTAAATATAGGAGGTATAAGTATATGTATATGTATATATATATATATATATATATATATATATATATATATATATATATATATATATATATATATATATATATATATATATATATATATATGAAGAAGAAAAAAAACAAAAAACAATAGGACAGGAACGGTAGGCACGTTTGTGCGCTTATGCCCGCCCCTTATGGTCCTCTTAGGAATGGGGTGAGGTCAATAGTAGAAAGTTTTTGGTTACAGCTTTTAGGATTATGAGAAGAGACCACCGAGTCAGGTAAAGTATTCCAAGCACTGATGATTCTGTTACAGAAGTCATATTTTCTGCAATCTAGATTAAAGCGGTTGACATTAAGTTTAAATCTATTAGTTGCTCTAGTATTATTGCAATTAAAGCTGAAGTAGTCTTTGACAGGAAGGACATTACAATAGATGATTCTGTGAGTTAAACTTAGGTCTTGTCGAAGGCGACGGAGTTCCAAGTTTTCTAAGCCTAGGATTTCAAGTCTGGTGGGATAAGGTATTTTATTGTTTTCAGAGGAATGGAGAACTCTTCTTGTAAAATATTTCTGGACACGTTCAATTGTGTTGATGTCAGAGATGTGGTGAGGGTTCCAAACAGGCGAGCTGTATTCTAGAATTGGTCTAGCAAATGTTTTATATGCTCTGGTTAGTAGTGTTGTGTTTTTTATCAAGACTACTTCATATTATTTTAGTAGATATCTCAATAGATAAAGCTCCCTGGGCAGATTTACAATCAAATCCATGTAACCCATGCGCAAAAATCCAAGTAAGAATATATACATTAAAATCAAAATACCATGTACACCGTCTAAAATTGGCAGCAGCACTCTGATCATTCAGAATTCAGGTAAGAATCAAAATACAATTACAAGTCACTTATAAAGTCCAGGACAAACAATGCTAATATAGGTGCTCGGCGACCAACCTTGGAGAAGGAATTTCATCACTCGGGTGCCACCACAGAAAAAGCTCTTCCCCTTATCCATCTTCACCTCTTTTGGAGAACCTCATTAGATGATCTTAAAGTCAGTGCAGCTTCGTACAGGAGATCCCACACCTTCATATATATCCGGATTTAAGGCCTTTTTAAATCCCTATCTATCTTAGAGACCAGATAAGGACTGGAAAGATACCGATTTAAAATCTCGTCATTATGGTAAAGCTAGAGATAGCTAGGGCCCAGTCAAAACTCAACACTGATAATCTTGCAAGAGGTTTCTTATCCCTTTTCGTACTTCAAAGTAGACTTACTTGTCTAAGCCTGTGGCAAAGCCTAGACACAGCAAATTCAGCTTGCATAAAGGACTTCATTTGCTCTCTAAATTGACCGGAATTTGCCCAAGAAAATAAAATATCTTTGTTGTGGCCCGCCAGCGGTCAGCAGATCTGGCAGCAGATTCGGAGAGTGAAGAGGTTGGGGAGGAACATGGGCTAGTCCTGGAGTCTGGGGAAGGCCCTGATGAGGGCTCTGCATCGGAGGCAGAGAGGGGGCCAGGGCCATACGCCAGTTATCAGCTGCCTTCGGAGTCAGACATCAGTGAGGCAGATGAACAGCTGGAGCCTGTTCCCAGTGTGTGCATGCACAGCGTTGCCAGACGAAGGGAACAGCTAAAGAACAAGGGTCAACTTGGGAGTAAGGCCACAGGTAGATGATGAATGGCCCCTCCCAGAGGGAATAAAGAGGAGCAAAGGGGGAGTGGAGTTTGCAGGAGACACTTAGTTCACTACTGGATTCTTGCCAAGTATTGCTGGCGTCTGAAAGATATCGGCCTGGACACTCTCCAAGCCTGATAAAGGTCAGTAATTGTGAATTACCTTGAAAGACTGTGGGAGAGGAAAGATTTTGCTGGAGAGGAATTCACTGTACATTAAATAAAAGGGGTTTATCGGGACGAGGACTCGGCTTCATGCTGCTGGGGAAGCCTAGGTCAGAACAATCTTCTTCTCTAAAATGTTCACCCAATATTCCTTTAGATCTTTGTGTGGTGAGAATTTATTTTATTTTATTTATTTTTATTTATTTGTCAAGCATGTATGTATAAGATAACAGGTAAAAGTATAAACATAATTTGAATACGTGAAAAGAGTAAGTAAAAAAGAATATTAGGATAGGGATGGAAGGCATGTTGGTGCACTTATGCACGCCCCTTACAGACCTCTTAGGAATGGGGTGAGGTCAACAGTAGACAGTTTAAGCTTAAAGTTTTGGGGTTTGGGGAAGAAACTAGAGTCAGGTAATGCATTCCAGGCATTGACCATTCTGCTGCTGAAGTCATATTTTCTACAATCAAGTTTGGAGCGGTTTACCTTGAGTTTGTATCTATTATTTGCTCCTGTATTGTTGTGGTTAAAGCTGAAGTAGTCATTGACAGCAAGGAAGGACATTGTGGTAGATAATTTTATGTACTATGCTTAGGTCAGACTAAAGTCGGTGTAGTTCTAAGTTGTCTAAGCCCAAAATTTGGAGTCTGGTGGCATAAGGTATTTTATTATGGGTAGAGGAATGGAGGACTCTTCTTGTAAAATATTTCTGGACTCTCTCAATTGTATTTATGTCCAATATGCAGTGCGGGTTCCAGACAGATGAGCTGTATTCAAGAACTGGTCTAGCAAATGTCTTATATGCTCTAGTTAGTAGTACAATATTACCAGAGAAGAAGCTATGCAAGATTAGGTTAACAACTCTTAGTGCCTTTTTGGCAATGTTGTTACAGTGGGCTCTGGCACTTAGATCTTTAGAAATAAGTACGCCAAGGTCCTTGACAGAGTGAGGGTCATCTATCTAATTTGTTTTTTATGTTTTGATTTTTTTTGCTTCCCAATTTCATTTCCGTTGCTTTAGGATGAACCAAGTTGTTGAGCGAAGTTCACCCTTGGCCAGCTGAATTAAAACATGAGCGCTGAACAGGTGTTCAGAGGGACAAACGTTTTGTCCAGCTGGATTTTGAATCTCTCCTTCAGGATTTTCTGCACTTCTTCACCTGTCAGGACTGTGCTTACGACTAGATCCATGCCGTCTTTAAAATTATATTTGGTTTCAATCAGCATCCACCCAATCAAAACTAGAAATCCATCAGTAGTCTGGAGACTACAGATGGACTTCCTTAAAAACAGAGAACTTGGATCAGTTTGGAGTTGTAAACAGGCCGGCCGGAAGTCATCTATTGTCTTCGGTTGCAAAGTAAACAAATAAATGTTCTTACAGGTCACGTTTTCTCCAATATCAGAACAGGGAATGTTGTTCTCAAAATCCATCCTGAATTTCTTGCGCTTCATTTTGTGAAAGTACCACACTCCATCCTTCTCCGTGAAGCAGAAGATTCCTGGGGTCTGAGGTTGGTTCTTCTCAGAAATCAGCTCCATCGGTTGCCACATCTGATAAGCCACCCCAAAACCACCATCAACAATGTAGGTTTTACCTTCAAGGACGACTTTGATCAGAACATGATTGACATCTTGATAGTAGGCCTTTCGCTCTGGGTCATAAACACGAGCACCTAAAAGACCAACTTTGTAGCCCATGGTCTGGAAGGCCCAAAACAGAAGTTGGTTGTTCTCCATGCACCATCCGCCACGGTTGTTCGTCACAATTTTATCATACACCGATTCTAAATCCATCTGAATGGTTTCGCCACAATGGAGGCTGAGATTTTCAAAGGGCACTGCGCGGATGTGATGTTGAAAAACCTCAGTTAAGGTTTCCAAGTCTGCTTTTTCCTGGGAACCTTTGTAACAAATTCTTTCAAAATAATCCTTAATATTCATGATGGGGTTTTGGGGTTTTGTTTTGTTTTTTGGTCCCTGCAGAGTGAAACAAATAGTTTAACTCATTGTATAAAAGTATCTCCACCGTTGGTTTTATTTCACAGTTGCATGAAACCTGGAAAGTAAAGTCATATCATTATCCTCTGTATTTCTAATTTGGGACATCATACAGAGCAAAAGTCATGATTCAGCCTTTTAACGTTTTACCATTAAATTTAATGGCGCAAACCAGTGTTTTTCAAACTTGGCAACTTGAAAACGAGTGAATGTCAACTCCATAGTTGTCAATTTCCCAATTGGCTGGGAAATTCTAGAAACTGACACCCACTCATGTCAAAGTTGCCAAGTTTGAAAAACATTGGCTTGCATCACTCCCCTCCCAAGAGAGATCTTTGGATTTGCAAAATGTGCAGATAATGTCTTAAGGTTGATAGATTGATAACAGCTCTCACCTCCCTCCTCCCCTGCTCATCCTACTCCCTCTCTCCCCATCTTTCAATTAAGGTTGAGTATTTGCATTTTTATAATATTTTATTTGTCATTCTCTCTCTCTCTCTCTCTCTCTCTCTCTCTCCCTCCTTCCCTCTCCTCTTTCTCTCCTTCCCTCTGCCTCTCTTCCTTCTCCCTCCTCTCTCTCCCTCCCTCCCTCCCTCTGTCTCCTCCTCTCTCCTCCTCCTCTCTCTCCTCCCTCCTCCCTCCCTCTCCCTCTCTCCTCCTTCCCTCTCCCTCCCTCTCTCCCACTCCCTCTCTCTCCCTCCCTCCCTCTCTCCTTCCCTCTCTCTCTTTCTCTCCTTCCCTCTGCCTCTCTCCCTTCTCCCCCTCCCTCTCTCTCCCTCCCCCTCCCCTCCCTCTCACTCTTTCTCCCTCCTTCCCTCTCCCTCCCTCCCTCCCTCTCTCCCTCCCTCCTTCCCTCTCCCTCTCTGTCCCCCTCTCCCTGCATCCCTCCCTTCCTCTCTCTCTCTCTCGGTTTTGTATAGCTTTATCCTTTTTAACATTGTGAGCCGCCCAGAGTTATTAATATTATTAATAAATTAATAATTTTAAAATATTTAAAATTAAAACAGAAGTCAGAGAAATGTCTAGCAACATACGGATGAAAACACACATGATCTTAGAACACTTTACATGCCTAAAACCACTTTTCTCAGTTTGTCTAGTTTATCTTGATTTTAAGAATGGGGGGGGGGGGAAACAACCCTGAATGAAAAATCATCCTTTACCTTTAACAGTTAGAGGAGATTGTTGGTAGCAAAAAAAAACCCACAGCCAGCGTTGTGATTCTGCACAATCAACAGCTCTTGTTCTCTTTCTCTGCACCTATGTAAGGCTTCGGTCTGGATGAAACGGTATCTTCCCACCCCTTACTTTGTTTTCATCCCGTGCTCCGAACAGTTCACAATTGAAAACAAACAAAGAGGCTACGCAAATCACCTTTTAATGTGCATTTCTCATCTCATACATAATTTAAAGGCATTTAAATAAAGGGCGTTTGGAATCTAATATTTGCTGTTCCACACATTTCTGCTACCGTACACAGTTTTGCACGCAGGCATATTTTCCTTTCTCTTTGTTAGGAACACAGCTCGCTTCTGTTATTTACCTCTTAGCGAAACCTGATAACAACATGTGTTTTGCTGTTCAACTTTAGCTTTCTCTGGTTATTGTTCATCTGCCAATATTCTGTCTCCTTCAATTCCTTCAGATGTCCCTTTGCTCTGAACAGTTGCACCCACCCAAATACTGGCGGAATTGCAGCTCTTTTGTGTTTTGTTTTGTTTTGTTTTTTATAAAGAAAATAAAATGGGCCCTGGAAGTCAGAATTTGTTCCTCCTTTCCTCATATTAATCAACAAAAAAAAAAAGTTAGTAAAAACACCCAGGCAGAACACCCTGCGGAGTTCAATGAACACTCAAGCAGTGCTGAAAATTTTTGTTTCCTGGCAGTGTTTTATGTGTACTTCAAACATGCCACTGTTGTGTTAGTAAAATGATTGAGTGCAAAGCAAAGCGGTGTGTATGTCAAAAGGTAGAATTTACAGCTTCATCGCCATGACTCTTAGTATCTCTCTAAACTAGGAGAGCCTAGATGATGTCGATTTTTGATCTTCCTTCCATTATTCCTTCCAAAATTGTATCCATTTATATATATATATATATATATTTGTAGGTCTTTGATCGAAACGTCGCCAAGACACTTCCAATTTTACACGGGAGAAAACCCGAATAACCAAAGACCTACATACAAACACCCGCGAAAACATCAGAAAACAAATATATATATTTATTTATTTTTGGTTATTCGGGTTTTCTCCCATGCAAAATTGGTGATGTCTCGACGAAATCCCATTTGTCATCTTCAGGCTTCATGCTTCTAGGAGAAATATATATATATTCTGAGGTTTTCGCGGGTGTTTGTATGTAGGTCTTTGGTTATTCGGATTTTCTCCCGCGTAAAATTAGAAGTGTCTTGGCGACATTTCGATGAAGTCTCATTCGCCTGAAGATGACAAATGAGACTTCGTCGAAACATCACCAAGACACTTCTAATTTTACGCGGGAGAAAACCCGAATAACCAAAGACCTACACACACACACACACACACACACACACACACACACACACACACATCACCTCAGAAAACATTTATATATATATATTTGCACGAAGATACAGAGTTGTGAACAACAACCCCATCTTTTGGCCAAAACAGCAATAAGCAGCCTGGGTTTTTCTCAACATTAGAAGCGTATATCAAAGAAAAGAAAGAAGCAAGATATGGCCAGGTCAGATAGTGATGATCTCTAAAACAGAGTAACAGAGTTGGAAAGGACCTTAGAGGTCTTCTAGTCCAACCCCCTGCGAAAGCAGGAGACATTATACCCCTTCTGGTCAAACGGCTGTCCAATTTCTTCTTAAAAACCTCCTGTGATGGAGCACCCACAACTTCTGGAGGCAAGTTGTTCCACTGGTTAATTGTTCTGACTGTCAGGAAGTTTCTCCTTAGTACTAAGTTGCTTCTATCCTTGATTAGTGTCCATCCCTTGCTTTTTGTCCTGCCTTGGGGTGCTTTGGAGAATAGGTGGACCCCCTCTTCTTTATGCCAGTCTCTCAGATATTGGAACACAGCTATCATGACACCCTAGTAGTTCTTCTTTTCATTACACTAGACCCGTGATGGCGATTGTTCCGTCCTCTTCGCCTCTATCTGAACGATGGCTTAATTAGCCAGCTCTTATCAGCTCTGGCAGCAAAAGAGCCAGCATCTGCCAAGAGCCCTCGTTAGCTGCCAAGACGCTGGTGAGTCACAACCTTCAGCTCTAGTCAATCAGTGGATTTGCCTGATACAAAGAGACACACCAGCTCTCGCTGCCTTTTATATCCTGTGGGGTGTGGCTCCATGACTCAGCACTTCCTAGGCCTGCCCCTTCCCTGCTTCTGTTGTTCCCTTCTCTCCTGCCTACGAAACCTGGGATTGAGCCAAGCCTGATTGCTGTCTGCTGGGTCTGCAGGCGTGGCCTGGGTGGGGGGGAAGAGTCAGGGGAAGGAGGCCTCGTTATCTCTTTCACCTGGCCTGCTTCTGGCTCCTGGAGCTGAGCCAAGGAGGCCGGTGCTTCTGAGGTAAGTCCTGACGGCCCTTCCCCCTCACTGTCCAAGTCACTTTCTGGCAGCAGGCCCGGCTCCAAGGCACTTTCGGGCATGGGGCCAGGTTCGGGGGTGAGAGCCACAACAGCGATCCTATGGCATGCGTGCCACAGGTGGCACACGGAGCCATATCGCTGGACACGCAAGCGTTGCCCTAGTTTACCTCTGGTGTGTAGGTGCGCGCCAACCAGCTGATTTTCGGGCCTTCCAGGCCCACCAGAAATCTGGATACGGGCCTTTTCTAGCCTCTAGAGGGCCTCCAGGGGGGTGGGAAAGACCATTTTCACCCTCCCCAGGCTCTAGAGCCTGGGGAGAGCAAAAAAATGGGCATACCGGGCCCATCATGCTGGCATGTGCCAAAAGTGGGGGGAGCATGGGATGGGGATTGCGCACGCAGCGTGAGGGGCAGGGCGGATTGAATTATGGGTGTGGGCACGCGTGTGCATGACCCTCCCACAACACACACACACCATTTTTGGCATGCGACAGCAAAAAGGTTATCCATCACTGCAGTAGACATACTCAATTCCTACAACTGGGAAAACTTGGACTTCAAAGAAGCAGAAAGAAAATAACATTATAAATTGAGCAGGTGGGCTTTCTCTTGGCAAAGGCTGAGTAACAGGGGGTAGCATCTAGATTAAAAATTGCTACTAAATAGCCTCATTTTCTGGATTTTAAATGAAATGGATTCAGTTTGTATGAGAGATGGAGTAGTATTTGATGGCTCCACCTGCAGTAATTTTTAACCAACCCAGTTAATCATACTGCAGGAGCACAGTTTGAGAATATCTTTTCAACTTCCACAGGAGAGAAAACACTGAACAGCACAAAAACACTAGAGAATTCTTGAAAGTCTGGCATTTGATCAAATCAGCCATCAACAGGCACAAAGAGATAAACAACTTCTCCATACCATTCAAAAGAGACCATCAAAAAGCCTGAAGATGATGAGTGAGATCTCATCCAAATGTTGCCTAAATACTTCCAAAACCTGCTTATATATATATATTTATATATATATATACACACATACACACACACACACACACACACACATACATATACACATACACATACACACACACATATATATGTATGTATATATACATATGATGCATCACAGATGCTGCATCACAGCCATCTGCTCAAGACATCACATCACAGAATTCCAGAGGCCACAACACCAAAGCTCAGGAACAAAAGACTAGGACCACACCCATACAGGATGCTACAAAACAGCCGACCAATCGGCAAACACCCACTCCATCTACCAATCAAGATGCACACAGCCAACCAACCCACTCACAACAACACTCCCCACCTCCCCACCCATGTAAGGAATTTGTCTTGGTGCATACGCTCTCAGTGTACATAAAAAGAATAGAATAGAATAGAATAGAATAGAATAGAATAGAATAGAATAGAATAGAATAGAATAGAATAGAATAGAATAGAATAGAATAGAATTTTTATTGGCCAAGTGTGATTGGACACATAAGGAATTTGTCTCGGTGCATACGCTCTCAGTGTACATAAAAAGAATAGAATAGAATAGAATAGAATAGAATAGAATAGAATAGAATAGAATAGAATAGAATAGAATAGAATAGAATAGAATTTTTATTGGCCAAGTGTGATTGGACACACAAGGAATTTGTCTTGGTGCATATGCTCTCAGTGTACATTAAAAAAAAAGATACGTTCATCAAGGTACAACATTTACAACACAATTGATGGTCAATATATCAATATAAATCATAAGGATTGCCAGCAAATCTGGCCTTAGCCAGATGTTACTGTCAGACAAATCCCAACAGCATTTTCTCTTAAACTGACTGAAGGGGACGAGAAGGATGAAAGTCTGCTTCCCCCAAAAAAGCAAAGCGTTAACTCTTAAAGATGCGATTTGGGTTTCTTTCTTCGCAGGTTTTGACTTCTCGCTCCGATAGAGCAGTGGTGAGATTTGTTTCCAAGATGAGAAGAGACCATTCCTGACCAGCAGATGTCACCATAATGTCACTTGTTCGCTTTCGGCAGCTTCGAAATGGATGTTTGGCTTTCATTCTGGAAGGAATTTCCTCCATCAGGGCAGTTTGTGGGAACCACAGATGGTTTAATGGTGGCTTACGCAGGAGACCCAGTTTTCAGTTCTTCGTTTATTCGGAGGCCAAGGGTTGCATGTGCCGTTCCAAATGGAAACTGCTACAAGCTGATTCAGGACGACGGTGGGAGGTTAAAAATGTGCCTGTTTGCAGACCCAGAAGCAGACCTAGGATTCTTTGACGGATTGATTGGGAGCTTCTTTCCTTCTTAGCAATTTTTCGCATTGGTGGGTTTTGTTTAACTGAGGTCTCTAGTTTACACAGCCTTCCAAGTGTCTGAATTTAATCACATTAGGTAAAGGAAAAGATTGCCCTCACAGGTACGTGCTAGTCATTCCTGACTCTAGGGACCGGTGCTCATCTCTGTTTCAAAGCCAAAGAGCCAGTGCTGTCCGAAGACGTCTCCATGGTCATGTGGCCGGCATGACTCAATGCCAAAGGCACACAGAACGCTGTTCCCTTCCCACCAAAGGTGGTCCCTGTTTTTCCTACTTGCCTTTTTTATGTGCTTTCAAGCTGCTACGTGGCACTAGGGATTCGAACCGCTGAACTCCCAACCTTTCGGTTGACAAGCTCAACATCCTTTTACAAAATTAGTGTCTTAGCCACTGAGCCACCGCATTTCCTGCCCTAGGAGACTTGAATTCCTTATGTACCCACCACAACTATACAATTTGGGATGAACATCCTTGAAATGGTATGGGATTAGGAATGGATTTCCAGAGGAAAAAATTTGCAGACTATATGAACCAGGAGCACCACTCAGGTGATCTACAGAAAAGGATGCAAATCAGGGGTGAAATCCAGCAGGTTCTGGCAGGTTCTGGAGAACCGGTAGCGGAAATTTTGAGCAGTTTGGAAAACCAGCAAATACCACCTCTGGCTGGTCCCAGAGGGGGTAGGAATGTGGGTTTTGCAATATCCTTCCCTCAGGAGTGGGGTGGGAATGGAGATTTTGCAGTATCCTTCCCCTGCCACGCCCACCAAGCCACACCACACCCACCAAGCCACAGCCACAGAACCAGTAGTAAAAAAAAAAAATTGGATTTCACCACTGATGCAAATGACCTCTGCAAGGAATATCAATCCTTCCGTTCCCCACTATCCTGTCAGAGCTGAAGAAGCTTCTTTGAATGAGAAGCGAAACGTCTTCAAAAGAAAGAAACAAGAAAGTCCACTTGCCTCCTGAAAAAGCACCTTTGGGACAACCGTGACTTGGAGGACTGAAAATCTCTACAGACTTTTCTCTAACGTTGGCCAAGACAGTTGCTTCCTGATTGACCAGTCATCCTTGGGTCATCTTACTAGTCCAACCCTCCTGTGTGAGCTGGTGAGATGACCTCCAAGGTCTCTTCCAACCCTGTTACTGTTATTATCTTCTGCCACTCCACTAGAGTGGAGGATAGCGCCCAACTGAGTCTACTTTTTTTTTGAAATTGCATTTATATCCCGCCCTTCTCCGAAGACTCAGGGCGGCTTACACTATGTTAGCAATAGTCTTCATTCTATTTGTATATTTATATACAAAGTCAACTTATTGCCCCCAACAATCTGGGTCCTCATTTTACCTACCTTATAAAGGATGGAAGGCTGAGTCAACCTTGGGCCTGGTGGGACTAGAACCTGCAGTAATTGCAAGCAGCTGCTGTTAATAACAGACTGCATTAGCAGCCTGAGCCACAGAGGCCCGTGGTTGACCTGGTGGTCATAGCCGTTGCCTGAATCAGTGCTTGAAACTTTTTTTTTTTTTGGGTGGGTGGGGGGAACAATTATTTGTTTGTTTTCCAACAGCCTACCCACTCATTAATATAATTAGCCATTGTGGCACGGATTTTAAAATTTAAATACCAGGTGTGCAAGCAAGCGTGTGAACTGCTATCAGATTACAATGTGAGGGAAGGTTTAATTAAACCACCTCTCCGCAGACATTGAGGGTGGGGGGGGAGACCAGGGAAATCAACAGCTGTGCCCCATTATATCCTGGAATTCATGTTAAGAGAGAGAAGTCCAGTTGGCATCTGTGGAAGGTAAGGGTTTGGTGCAGGGGTGAAATCTAAAATTTTTCCCTACCGGTTCTGTGGGCGTGGCTTAATTGGTGGGTGTGGCTTGGTGGTCAGGTGACTGAATGGGCATGGTCAATAATAATAAATAATAAAAATAAAAATAAAAATATACAAAACTTGAGAGGCACCGGTCTACTTTCTTTAAAAATAGAGGCCCCGGTCTACCAATTGCTTTTTACTGAGAGGCCCCGGTCTACCTTCTTTAAAAACAGACCTCGGTCTACCAATTGCCTTTTACTGACAGGCTCCAGTCTACCTTCTTTAAAAATAAAGGCACCGGTCTACTTGTCATTTAAGGCCGTTTGAAGCTATATCACCACCGAGCGCTTTAGGGACAGAGAAGAGGAACAGCGAGGTGTGGGCAGTGGGGGGGGCAGGGATTTTTGCTACCGGTTCTCCGAACTACCTGCCCCCATCGCTACCGGATCTCTTGATCCGGTCCGAACCTGGAGCATTTCACCCCTGGTTTGGTGGGTTTGTTTTTTCCCCTCCTCATTTTAATTGCTACTTAGAGAGGGCAGGTTGCTCAAAGAATGTAGCTGGGGAGAAAACTTTTTTAAACTGTCTCCTTCCTCCTGCTGAACTATTAATAATAATACTTGCGTGCTTCTAGTGTTTCAGCTATTATTATTATTATTTTAGAAAGTTTTATACCATGAACGTTAATTATATCGTTGAAAGAACATTGCTTTCAGGCGATGGTGGTAGTAAATATTTATATATTTCCTCCCATTGCACCTGGAGGCCTTTTGAGGGGCCTAACGTGGAGATCAAAGAGCATACAATCACCCATAGCCACTGCCTGCCCTGGGCTCCTTTGCTAGATGGAAGCAATAAAACTTCCCAAGGGTCACTGGAAGAAAAGCAGAAGGTCTCCAAGAGTTCTGATAAAAATCTTTAAGTTCTTGCTAACTGTGAAGGCAAAGGTAATGGTCCAGTCATATCCAGCTCTAGGGGGCAGCGCTCATCTCCGTTTCTTAGCTGAGGGAGCCAGTGTTGTCCAAAGACATTTTCCATGGTCATGTAGCTGGTGTTGGGACTTAGGCCCAAGTAGTTATTACCAGACACGATCAGTCCTAAACAAATGTATTTTATTAGAACATCTGAGAATTACTTCCAAATTAAGTCCAAAACAAAGTCCTTCCGAAAAAGTCCTTCGGCCTTATCACAAACCTTTGTCTTTGGCGTCCTGCGAAAGGCTTTTCTTGGCAAAGCCCCACAAAGTTCAGAAACAGGAGACAAGAAACAATTTTAGCAATGTTGCTTTCCTACAAAGAGCCCAAGAGCCATTGCTGCTCCTTAAGCCTTGGGCAGGGGGGAGCAATAATCCCTTGGCCTTACTCCTGAGTCATCCTTTTTGTTTTAGCTGCTCTTGCCTTCTGGCAGCTCTTCGCATGCGTGCACTAGGAACAGGCTCCTCCTGTTCCTCTGCCTCTCTGCTGTCCGCTTCTGGAGGCTCTGGAGTCCGTGCATCAGTCCCAGATGGCCCTGGTCCCATCTCTGCCTCCGATACAGAGCCCTCGTCTGGACCTTCCCCTGACTCCAGGACTGACCAATTGTCCTCCCCAGACTCCTCACTGTCTGACTCCGCTGCCAGCTCTGCAAACTGCTGGCGGACCACAGCAGCCGGCATGACTACACACTGAGGCAAATGGGAATGCTGATCCCTTCCCACCAAAGTGGTACCTATTTATCTACTTGCATTTGCATGCCTTTGAACTGTTAAGTGGGCAAGGAACTGGAGCAAGTAACGGTAGCTCACCATCGCACAGCTCTTGGGTCTCAAACCTGGGCAATCAGCTTTCCAGTGGACATGTTCGCTGTCTTTAACCGCCGAGCTACCACGCTGTAAAACCTCCAAAATCTGACCTGCACTCCAATGTAAACAGACATGGATTGGAAGACCACTTGGGTTCTTGAGGTGCCTTACTCAAAACAATTCAACATATGCACGGTCACTCATGCTCTCGTGACATCTCGTCTGGATTACTGCAATGCTCTCTACATGGGGCTCCCCCTGAAAAGCACCCGGAGACTCCAGTTGGTCCAGAATGACCTAGACATACCGAGTTCCTGCAACCGTTCTTCATATGTTTTAGCCTCCAGTCCCCTAATCATCTTCGTTGCTCTTCCCTGCACTCTTTCTAGAGTCTCAACATCTTTTTTACATCGTGGCGACCAAAACTGGATGCAATATTCCAAGTGTGGCCTTACCAAGGCATTATAAAGTGGCACTAACTCTTCAGGTGATCTTGATTCTATCCCTCTGTTGATGCAGCCCA
Source organism: Ahaetulla prasina (assembly GCF_028640845.1). Taxonomy (NCBI): domain Eukaryota; kingdom Metazoa; phylum Chordata; class Lepidosauria; order Squamata; family Colubridae; genus Ahaetulla; species Ahaetulla prasina. The sequence continues at coordinate 4,362,802 of NC_080550.1, forward strand.
GAACTGTGTTGGCTTTTTTAGTAGCTGCTGCACACTGCTGGCTCATATCTAAATGGTTGTCCACTAGGACTCCAAGATCCCTCTCACAGGTACTACTATTGAGCAAGGTACCACATATACGGTACCTGTGCATTTTGATTTTTTTGCCTAAAGGAGTTATGGCCAAACAAGAAACTGGGCTAAATTTGCTGGAATGAATGGCCTGGTGGGCCAAATGAAGTCCATTGAATAGACATTTTCTAAATCAAGGGTTATCTTGAGCCATGGTGGCACAAGTGGTTAGAGTGCAGTAATACAGGTTCCTTCTGCTGACTGCTGGCTGCCTGAAATTTGGCAGTTCGAATCCCACCAGGCTCAAGTTTGACTCGACCTTCCATCCTTCCGAGGTGGGTAAAATGAGGACCCAAAATTGTTGGGGGCAATTATGCTGACTCTGTAAACTGCTTAGAGAGGGTTGTAAAAATCACGGTGAAGTGGTATATAAGTAGCAAAGATTTGTAGCAAGGAAGAAAATAGACATCTGCTCTTCTTTTACACTTCACGTACATTTATGGAAAACTTCAAACTCAACGCATGCTTTATAATGTATGTTCTCTTAACACATCCCCGGGACATTTTATTGCTAAGGTCAAAGTGTCTGTCCTTGAATGAAGGGTATTGTTTCAATCTGATATTGCCGAGTTGGAATTGCGATCACACTATTGACTTACCTTCTCAATGATTAAACAAGGACCAAAGGTCCTTATCACCCAATCAACCCTCCAATGAATACAAAATGATGTCAAAACCAACAACCCTCTTGCAAATAGCAGTTTCCACTCTTTAAACGCCCAGCATTGCTTTCTTCTTTTGTTATGCCCTCTCTGAGGTTTATTTGAAGCTTTGGAGAAATATTGACTTCATAGCCTGGTTGACCACAATAATAATATTCAGGATTAAATCTGCTCATCATTTGGGGGGGATTCGAGTCCCATTTTTTTCCTTTTCTGGATTATTTCATGAATTATGCCTCTTGTCCATTACAATTCTGAATGCACGAATGTTGCCGGGAGGGGCAGAAAATCGTTTTTTAATATATATTTTTATTCAATCCCATTCTTTTTGTTTCAGTTCCCCACTGTCGTGACAATTAAAGAAAGACGGATAAATTGAGAGCCTCTCCATCTGCATATAGGTAAGTAGGAACCAGCCCCAATTTTTTTTTAGGTTCCAGAAATAAATGGGGCCGTCATGAGACATCCTAATGATGCAATTCAGCTTGGATCCTTAGGAATTCAGGCCCAGTTTGTCTTTCTAAGTTTGACTCACACACTAAGGTCCACAAGGAGGAACCTCACCTGATGGATCCCTTGCACTCTACAGCCCTGTTGTTGGCCCTCCTGAGCCTCCCTCTGAACTGCAGCCCCTGCTCTTCCACTCCCAAAGCCCCCCGAGTGATTGGCTGGCTGCGAATTGTCCTAAGTGACCAAAAGTCCGACAGGAACAGTACTTCAATGAATGGGCCGCGGCGAAGGGACTGGGATGTGCCATGGCGAAAGAATGGGGGAGGGCCAGCTGAGGAGAAAAGTTTGTGGCTAACAACACAGAGGCCGAAAACCTTAAGGAGAAACAGGCAAGGTGAAGGTTTCGAGCCGAAAAGTCCCAGTCCGCACACACTATAACCCATCCTTAAATTCACCCAGCAGATTTGAATCTGTCTGGCTGAGTCAACTCTTCCCTTATTGTTAAAGTTTAATCTCGTAGCAGTCCTGTGAATCCAGTTCTGCTAGGAACTGTCCCCCTGATTGAAAAAAACCAAGAAAACGAAATTGATCTAATCCATATCTGTCTGGGTATAGGAAAAGATTATTTAAATAAGAATTCCATTCCAATTTGCAAACCAATGCATGAAAAAGTAGCGGACGCAGAAATACCTGATACTCTCTGAAACGATGGAGGAGCTGATCACAATCAAACCATACAATTCTTACGTAATCATTCAAAGCTCCTGTTCAGAGCACTGGCTTAATTCAGAGCCAATCAAATTGCATTTAGTCCAACTCTTCCTTACTGCCTGACCTGAAAAATCACGGCCCCGTAACCCTAGATAATAAGGCTGATCATATGCAGCCCCGTTCTCATTTTTCTGACGCTCTCCGTTAATCTTCTGTTATGCATGCATACCCTGAAGTCTGACGCCTGGCTAAAACCATCCGTGCAAGCTGGGTGAAATGATTCCACAGATGGGTTCAGTCAGCAGCGCTCAAAATGCCACGTTAATTCGTATCATGTGATCCTGCATCATAGTAGCTCTCCTTGGCCACATATGAATTGTGCTCTAGTTTTGTGTTCTCTCGAATAATACACCAATGGCGTGGAAATGGACCCAAAAAAACTTAACTCCCTTTGAAGGGTCCTTGATGGTCTCTGAGTTTGGTTTGTTGTTGTTGTTTTTCAATCACAGACGTTTCATTGCCAAACTAGGTAACATCCTCAGTGCTGGTAGCGCTGAGGGTGTCACTTCATTCGGGTCATGAAATGTCTATAAGAAAACAACCAAGCTCAGACAGCACCAAGGAACCCTCATTTCAATGGTGAAATCCAAATTATTTTACTACTGGTTCTGTGGGTGTGGCTTGGTGGGTGTGGTGTGGCTTGGTGGGTATGGCAGGAGAAGGATACTGCAAAATCCCAATTCCCTCCCCACTCCTGGGGGAAGGATATTGCAAAATCTCCATTCCCTCCCCACTCCTGGGGGAAGGATATTGCAAAATCTCCATTCCCTCCCCACTCTGGGGCCAGCCAGAGGTGGTATTTGCCGGTTCTCTAAACTACTCAAAATTTCCGCTACCAGTTCTCCAGAACCTGCTGGATTTCACCTCTAGCTCACTTCAACCCTGCACTACAAATATTCTTCTTTACCTCCCTTTCTCTGTCTGAAGTAACATTTTACAGCAGGTAATCTTGATCCTAAGAGTCCGTAGAAATTTCACTTACTAAGATAGGCTTAATTTCCTTTTAAGTAGAGCGACTTAAATGTTTGTTAAAAAATAGTTTAAAAAGTTAAAAAATAGTTTAAAAAAAGAATGAAAGGGAACGAACACTAATTAAAATGGAGAAATTAGAACTTGAGGGCGAAAGAAGATATGATTTAATGAAATGAGCAAGGAAATATTAGGAAATGAATAAAAATTATGAAAAAAGAACATAGTGGCAAAAAATGTAACTAAGTAAAATGTATTTGAATATATTGAATCGTATAAGATATGATATGGCCAATACTCTGTTCATAAATCATGTATGTGTGTAGGAGGGGAAAACTAAAAAATGAATAAAAACTTGATCTGAAAAAAAGTTTGTTTAAAAAATGCATACATAGATAGGCGTTGATATTCATAAGTTGCATAACCCCTAAATTTTTGGTTGTTGAGCACATGAGAGTTTTGAAGTTTTTCCTCTTTGTTCTTTTATTTTTGTGCATAAATATTCAACAATGAATAAGAAACGATAAGTTACTTCTTAAAATGAGAATTGAATGTAGATTTAAACCAGGGGTCTCCAACCAACCAAACTATGAGTACCGGGACAAAATTATCCCCTCAAAATGCTTTGAGTATTCTTTGAGTATTTGAGTATTCGATGAGTTTCAAAGCAATTGGCTACTCAGGTACCACTGTATTCCTTAGAATGACAAGTAGTGAGAAGAATCAATGAATGTGGCTTCAAACAGAGGCAATTAATGTGCTGAAACAACACACACTCTGATCTATATTGATATATTGACCATCAATTGTGTTGTAAATGTTGTACCTTGATGAACGTAACTTTTCTTTTATGTACACTGAGAGCATCTGCACCAAGACAAATTCCTTGTGTGTCCAATCACACTTGGCCAATAAAATTCTATTCTATTCTAATAAAGTGCAACTCTGGTTAAACTTTATTTCGGTTCACACATTGAGTAATCACTTGCTATTTTTCATGGATGGCTATTAATGCCACGTTTTATTGTCTTCATCATGAACAAGCACTGCTTGTTTCACAATCCAGGCAATTAGCAGGAGGCAGTCCTTTGTTCAGAAATTTCACAGTACATCTTAGTGTTTCATTAGAGTTAGGAACTGTGACATTTGTGCTTGTGTGCGTACGTGCTGTAAATTAGGGCTGGATCAAATGAAAAAGAAAGAATATTACGAGAGTTTCATTTGTATTAGAACGCCTGGTGCATGTCAAGTTGGGGTAAGACATCAGGATTGGACAAGGATCAAGAAAGCTCAAAGAGTATTCTTCAAAATGAAGAAAGGTCTTCTGCAGTCACAACATTAGCCTAAGACTGAAAATGAGGCTTGTCAGATGTTACATCTTTTCTATCCTGCTCTATGGAGTAGACAGTTGGTCTCTGGCAGAAAACCACTTGAAGAGACTAGAAGCATTTGAAATGTAGATTTACGGATGGCTATTATGTATAAGCTGGGTTGACAAAATCACAAATGAGGAGGTGATAAGCCACCTGGGAAAGCCAAGGGAAATAATCACAGCCATTAAAAAGCGAAAGTTAGAATATTTTGGACATGGGATGCAACTGTTGTGGTCTGCCAGCAGCCTGCGAAGCTGTGGCAGTGAGGAGGCTGGGGAGGACAATGGACTCCTGGACTCTGGGGAACGCCCGGACGAGGGCGGAGATGGAGCTAGGGCCATCTGGGAGCAATGTGCGGACTCTGGAGCCTCCAGAAGTGGATGGCAGAGAGGCAGAGGAACAGGAGGACCCTGTTCCTAGTGCACGCATGCAAAGAGCTGCCAGACAGCAAAAGCAGCTAAAGCAAAAAGGACAACTCAGGAGTAAGGCCCCTCCCATAAGGCTTAAAAGAGCAGCAATGGCTCTTGGACTCTTTGTAGGAAAGCAATGTTGCTACAATTGTTTCTTGTTCTTGCCAAGAAAAGCCTTTGGCAGGGCGCCAAAGAAGACAAAGGTTTATGATAAGGCTGAAGGACTTTTTCTGAAGGACTTTGTTTTGGAATTAATTTGGACTAAGCTGAGAATGAAGTAATTCTCAGTTGTTCTAATAACATATGTTTGTTTAGGACTGATTGTGTCTGGTAATAACTCCTTGGGCCTAGGTCACAACAGAAACACCCAGAAAAATATGTCATCCTTCACTTAACCCTCCAGGGAAAGATTGAAGGCAAACGAGGTCCAGGCAGAAGAAGAACATCATGGCTTCAAAATCGAAAGGACCGGTTTTGACAAAACTCAGCAGCACTTTTCATGTGGCTGTTGAGAAAAATAGGATCGCCAATGTCCGATGACAGATATGGCACAAGAAGAAGAAGAAAAATCAGGACTGGACCTATCTAAAGATACTTTCTCCCCTTAGCTCCCTCCCTTACATTAATTTTAATTCCTTACATCCTTTATTTCTTTAAACTCTCTGGTCTTTATTCTTTGATCACTTATTCATAATCATTGTTCTTTAATCACTTTCCCATTTTTGACCATTAGTGTCATGATCATGTTGGTGGGACCCTTAATTCTACATATTTCAAGGCCACTAGATGAAAAAAGTCAGTAATAACTTCATTGTTAAGTCTATCCAACACGCCAGTTCAAAATGCAGCTCGAAGATAATTTGAATCATCTCCAAAAACTGAATTGTGTTGTTGTGTTTCAAATCAGAAAATCAAGTTTATTCCATCAGACTGAATGCCCCTTTAAATTTATTCGGATAAACTTTTGCATATAATAATATTGCAAGTTGATTTTTTATTATGTATTTGTTTTGCAAATTAGCTCTAGAGTTGATATTTTACAGCGATCTTTCAAGACTGTAGAAATCCACAGATGTTCTGGCTAAGCCAATATTTAGCACTGGGTGTTACAAATTCTCTGCCAAAAAAGTTGAAGTTAAATGCAAACCCTGAAGCTAATATTCTTCCTCAGCGGTTAGAAAACTCTCCGTCAGGGATGGTAAAAAGAGACATCCTTTGGTGAACTCTGTGGGATATGTATTAAATCCAGAAGAGTGGTTACAGATAGTTGTAGACAAGTGAGAAACTGATTTGGATATTTATGTGATTAAGTAAATAATTATTAGTGCATGTTTCACTAAGAAGGAATGTATGATTGTACCATGTCTACTTTAGCTCTGAAAAAGGATAGCAATATCAATAGCACTTTAAATTTATACACCACTTCACAGTAATTTTACAGCCCTGTCTAAACAGTTTTACAGAATCAGCACATTGCTCCCAACAATCTGGGTCTCCATTTTACCGATCTCGGAAGGACGGAAGGCTGAGTCAACCTTGAGTCGATCTGCATCGAACTCTTGTCTATGGGCAGAGTTAGCTTGCAATATTCCATTCTAACCACTGTGCCACCACAGCTCTTTGGCATAAGGATGTGTACCCTATCAAAGGTTTACATTTTACAGGTGGTCCTTGTTTAACAGCAACTATTCAAACTTAGGACAGTGCCGAATCAGTGATAGCTACAACTGGTCCTTATACTTCTTGTAAAATAGAATAGAATAGAATAGAATAGAATAGAATAGAATAGAATAGAATAGAATAGAATTTTTTATTGGCCAAGTGTGATTGGACACACAAGGAATTTGTCTTGGTGCATATGCTCTCAGTGTACATAAAAGAAAAGATATGTTCATCAAGGTACAACATTTACAACACAATTGATGGTCAATATATCAATATAAATCATAAGGATTGCCAGCAACAAAGTTACAGTCATATAGTCATAAGTGGAAAGAGATTGGTGATGGGAACTATGAGAAGATTAATAGTAGTGCAGATTTAGTAAATAGTTTGACAGTGTTGAGGGAATTATTTGTTTAGCAGAGTGATGGCCTTCGGGAAAAAACTGTTCTTGTGTCTAGTTGTTCTGGTGTGCAGTGCTCTATAGCGTCGTTTTGAGGGTAGGAGTTGAAACAGTTTATGTCCTGGATGTGGGGGATCTGTAAATATTTTCACAGCCCTCTTCTTGATTCGTGCAGTATACAGGTCCTCAATGGAAGGCAGGTTGGTAGCAATTATTTTTTCTGCAGTTCTAATTATCCTCTGAAGTCTGTGTCTTTCTTGTTGGGTTGCAGAACCGAACCAGACAGTTATAGAGGTGCAAATAACAGTTGTCCTTGTGTTCTTGTGTTCACATGATCACAACACATGACCTTCCTTGCTCGCTTCCAACAAGCAAAGTCAACGGAGAAGCCAGCAGGAAGTTGCAAGCTACAGTTTCCTCACTTAACGATAGCAACCGGAACTGTCAGAACTGTTGTCACTAAGCAGTATGACTAAGCATGTTTTTGAAACGATGACCATGTTTGTTTCTTTGCTTGCTTATTCATTAAATTTCTTTGCTGCCCATCTTGCAGAGGTGATTCTGCTTAATAATTGGGGATTTCTGATTCCAGTTTAACTCTGTTAAGTGAGAGCAGTTGAATTGCTTTGATACCAGAACATTGTCTGAAGTCACTGCAGCATGACCCAGTTTTGCAAGTCTTAAAAAAAAATCAAATTGTTTTGCAGCTTGATCTGAGCTTTGACCATATTGACTGACCAAATTTATTTATTTATTTATTTATTTATTTAGATTTTTATACCACCCTTCTCCCAAAGGACTCAGGGCGGTGTACAGCCAAAGTATAAAAAACAACACAATGTACAATTAAAACAAAAACTTAAAACAAACATAATCCATAATGGCCGAAATTAAGACAATCAAATTTTAAAACCCTTAAAATTTATAAATAATAACCCCGATTAAAATTATTTAGAATTAATAGTTTAGAATTAAAAATTTAAGCCAGTCCCGCTTGAATAAACAAATGCGTTTTCAGCTCACAGCAAAAGGTCCGAAGGTCGGGTAATGGCGCAAACCAGGGGGAAGTTCGTTCCAAAGGGTAGGAGCTCCTACAGAGAAGGCCCTTCCCCTGGGGGCCACCAGCCGACATTGCTTGGCAGACGGCACCCTGAGAAGACCCTCTCTGTGTGAGCGTACGGGTCGGTGGGAGGCATAAGGTAACAGCAGGCGGTCCCATAAGTACCCGGGCCCTAAGCCATGGAGCGCTTTAAAGGTGGTAACCAAGACCTTAAAGCGCACCCGAAAGACCACAGGTAGCCAGTGCAGACTGCGCAGGAGTGGTGTTACGTGGGAGCAGAGTGGGGCTCCCTCAATCACCCGCGCAGCTGCATTCTGAACTAACTGAAGCCTCCGAGTGCACTTCAGGGGAAGCCCCATGTAGAGAGCATTGCAATAATCCAAACGAGAAGTGACAAGAGCATGAGTGACTGTGCATAAGGCATCCCGATCAAGGAAGGGGCGCAACTGGCGGACCAGGTGCAAAGATCAGCTGCACCTAAATAATGGACTAATGGTTATAAAATAATAGTTCTTTAGGCACCAGGAGAGAAACCAACCAATCAATCAATCACCATAGAGCTGGAAGGGACTTTGGAGGTCTTCTAGTCTAAACCCCTATACATTTCAGACAAATGTCTGTCCAGTCTCTTCTTAAAAACCTCCAGTGATGGAGCTCCCACAACTTCTGAGAACAAGCCTTTCCACTGATTCATGGTTCTCACTGTCAGGAAATTCCCCCTTAGTTCTACATTGCTTCTTTTCTTGATTAGTTTCCATCCGTTGTTTCTTTTCTTGCTTTCAGGTGCTCTGGAAAATAAGTTGACTCCCTCTTCTTTGTGGAGCCCCTCAAATATTGGAAGACTGATCATGTCACCCCTAGTCCTTTTCTCTAGACTAGACATATTCAGTTCCTGCAACCGTTTTCCCTATGTTTTACTCTTTACTTCAAATGTGTCAGTTTTCCCTACTGGCACATGAAGGCAGGATGAAAGTAGCTTCCAGTATTTTTGAATTCAGAGAACGTTCTTTTCTTCGCGTGGTTGACGATTATTCTAAGTACTTGAAAATCCTAGACTTGGGATGATATGTTCTTGGCTGCGATTACTGGCAAGTGAAGTTCTCAGATTGCAGGACATGGGATTCCTGTTGAGCTTGTTTGAGATCACGTTAATTTTGCAAGTATTTACACATAAATCGGACGTCTAGCACAGTGCTTCCAGCCCTACCTCTCTGCAGTTCTGGCCCTGCAGAGAGGATGAGTCACAAAAATGTGGCTGTAAAAAAATGTTTGGGGGAGCCCCCGTCCATCCCTTCCTGTGCTTGATGAACACATAAGTGTCGAGGCTTACTGTTCCTCCCTCGTAGGTATTACTGGAAAGATTGTGGCTAAAGCGATGACCTAGTTTTGCAAGTCTTTTAAAAAAATCAAATTATTTTGCAGGTTGATCTTATTGAAACCTCAGCTTTGACCATATTGACGGGCCAAAGATCAGCTGTACTTAAATAATGGTCTCATTCATTCATTGGCATCCTTCAGTCTCAAAAGACTATGGTATCATGCTCTGGAAAGAGATCCTAAAACAGCATCTAGTGTGACTAAAAAGGCCAATTCGTGAGTGGCAACCCCTTCCACACTGAGGGCAGATACATTCTGTCCCCTGCCCAGCCCCCAGATTTCGCTGGTTCCAAGACTGCCTCTTTGCCTCAGCTGCCGAACAAATGTCTCTTTGAACTGGAGAAGGCCATGCTGCGTCTTTAGCCTCATGGGATTGAGGCTAAATGATTGGAGGTCAAGGTTTCCCAGTTGTTAATGTCCATTCCCAGGGCCTTTAAGTTCCTCTTGCAGATATCCTTATATCGCAGCTGATTGATTGGGGTATTGTTTATTTGACTCTTTATTTATTTTATCTATTTATTTATTTTGTCACAACAATATATATACGTATCATACAGAAAAGATTATATAGTGTATAAACATATATAAGAGTAAATATTAGGAGGTATAAGCATATATATATATATAAGAAGGAGAAAAAGAAAACCAATAGGACAGGAACGGTAGGCACGTTTGTGCTCTTATGCACGCCCCTTATGGTCCTCTTAGGAATGGGGTGAGGTCAATAGTAGAAAGTTTTTGGTTAAAGCTTTTGGGATTATGGGAAGAGACCACAGAGTCAGGTAAAGTATTCCAAGCACCGATGATTCTGTTAAAGAAGTCATATTTTCTGCAATCTAGATTAAAGCGGTTAACATTAAGTTTAAATCTATTGGTTGCTCTTGTATTATTGCAATTAAAGCTGAAGTAGTCTTTAACAGGAAGGACATTACAATAGATGATTCTATGAGTTAAATGACTGTTTTATGTTATATGACTGTTATATGATTGTTGGTCTGATGTTTGCTTGGTACTCAATGCACATTCAGGTAAACAACACCCCAATCAAGAAACTGCTAAAATACAATAAATAACCCAAACAAATAATCTCTAAGGCCACCCCCACCAACACTGGCAGGGCAAGTCACCAGAATATAAACTGGAGAGCAAACCCCACTCTTTTCTAGCACGGATGATGTTATCTAGTTTGGGTAATGAAACATCTGCAAGAAAACCACCAAGCTCAGAGAACACCAAGGATCTCCCACATGTCAACCCTGAGCTACAAATATTCTCCTTTGTTGATACCTCTTGTCTTCCTCAGCGCTGAGTAGACTTTTCTGAAAGTCCCACCACCTTACCAGTTCATTCATTCATAACATAACATAACATAACATCAGAGTTGGAAGGGACCTTGGAGGCCTTCTAGTCCAACCCCCTGCCCAGGCAGGAAACCCTACACCATCTCAGTCAGATGGTTATCCAACATTTTCTTAAAAATTTCCAGTGTTGGAGCATTCACAACTTCTGAAGGCAAGTCGTTCCACTTATTAATTGTTCTAACTGTCAGGAAATTTCTCCTTAGTTCTAAGTTGCTTCTTTCTTTGATCAGTTTCCACCCATTGCTTCTTGTTCTACCCTCAGGTGCTTTGGAGAACAGCCCGACTCCCTCTTCTTTGTGGCAGCCCCTGAGATATTGGAACACAGCTATCATGTCTCCCCTAGTCCTTCTTTTTGTTAAACTAGACATGCCCAGTTCCTGCAACCGTTCTTCATATGTTTTATCCTCCAGTCCCCTAATCATCTTTGTTGCTCTTCTCTGCACTCTTTCTAGAGTCTCAACATCTTTTTTACATCGTGGCGACCAAAACTGGAAGCAATATTCCAAGTGTGGCCTTACCAAGGCATTATAAAGTGGTACTAGCACTTCACGTGATCTTGATTCTATCCCTCTGTTTATGCAGCCCAGAACTGTGTTGGCTTTTTTAACAGCTGCTGCACACTGCTGGCTCATATCTAGATGGTTATCCACTAGGACTCCAAGATCCCTCTCACAGGTACTACTATTGAGCAATTCATTCATTTCCTATTCTTAAGGCCAAGGAAATTAGACAAAGGAGTCTTGGCATGGTGGAGGAAAGAGATATTTTATTATTTATTTATTATTTATTTTATTTATTTCATCAAGCATGTATTTTATGAGAGATACAAGTGTAAACATAATTATAAATACATAAAAATGGATATGAATGAAAAAAAACATTAGGACAGGGACGGTAGGCATGCTGGTGCGCTTATGCATGTCCTTACAGACCTCTTAGGAATGGGGGGAGGTCAGAGGTGGGTTTCAGCAGGTTCTGACCAGTTCTGGAGAACCAGTAGCAGAAATTTTGAGTAGTTCAGAGAACCGGTAGTAAAAGTTCTGACTGGCCCCGCCCCCATCTATTCTCTGCCTCCCAAGTCCCAGCTGATTGGGAGGAAATGGGGATTTTTGCAGTAACCTTCCCCTGGATTGGGGAGGGAATGGAGATTTTGCAGTAACCTTCCACGCCCACCAAGCCACGCCACGCCATGCCACGCTATGCCCACCAAGCCACGCCCACAGAACTGGTAGTAAAAAAATTTGAAACCCACCACTGGGTGAGGTCTACAGTAGTTTTGGGGATTTGAGGAAGTCTTATATATTGGAAAAAAGAACCCAAACACTAAGTACAAGCTTGATGGACATTACCTTACAGATGATCCCCACCCTGTTAAAGACCTTGGAGTTTTCATATCAAATGATCTAAGTGCCAAAGTCCACTGCAACTACATAGTAAAAAAGGCTCTAAGAGTTGTAAACCTAATTTTGCTTAGCTTCTTTTCCAAAAACCCTACACTACTAGCATACAAAACATTTCCTAGACCTATCCTTGAATACAGCTCACCTGTCTGGAACCCATACCACATCTCTGACATTAATACAATTGAATGAGTCCAGAAATATTTTACAAGAAGAGTTCTCTGCTCCTCTGAAAACAACAAAATACCTTATATACCTCCAGACTTGAAATCCTGGGATTAGAAAACTTAGAACTCCGCCGACTCAGACATGACCTGTGTTTAACACACAGAATCATCTATTGCAATGTCCTTGCTGTTAAAGACTACTTCAGCTTCAATCGCAATAATACAAGAGCAAACAATAGATTCAAACTTAATGTTAACCGCTTCAATCTTGATTGCAGAAAATATGACTTCTGTAACAGAGTTGTCAACGCTTGGAACACACTGCCTGACTCTGTGGTCTCTTCTCAAACTCCCAAAAGCTTTAACCGAAAACTATCTACCACTGACCTCACCCCATTCCTAAGAGGACTATAAGGGGCGTGCATAAGTGCACAAAAGTGCCTACCGTTCCTGTCCTATTGTTTCCTTTCATTGTATGTGCTTGTATGTAATGTTGTGACAAAAGAAAAAAGGAAAAAAAGAAACCACAGAGATACGGAATCAGCATTCTTTTTTTCTGGCAGGTGTTTTCTTACTAAGGTAGGTATCCGCGATCTCCGAAGCCAGGCCTAAGCAGAGCATGTTGTAAGCAGCCTAACTGCTAGACGTAGTAATTACGTTTTTTCCTGGTTTGATAAGGTTTGATTATTGTTGTTCTACATGTACCATTGCTTTGTGTTCTTGGCTGACATCCTGTGGATAAAAGGACTTGTTTACCACATTGAACCAGCTTGGCTGTGGACCTAGGCCATAGGGCACTGCTAGGTCAACAAAACCTACAGGGCAGACCTGTGGGGCAAACATAATTCTCCTTTCCCAGTCTTCATTTTTATTCCTCTCCCTCTGCCAACGAACAGAGCTATCTTGTCCAAGGGGCACTTTCAACTCGCCATACGGCTATCTACCTACCCATGTTTCTGATCTGAAAGAGACCCACAGCAGAAGGACCTCCTTGATGGTTTTTCATGGCTCCCCATTAAAGGGAATTCATATATAAGGTTGGATCACCAAAGAAGTTGCTTTCCTTGCCTTGAATCAGAATGCAGAACTGAGGTCAGCCTGAGTTAAGGTAGGCTTCCCACTGATCATATGTTGCTCTCCTTATTGACTAACAGAATAACTGAGTTGGAAGGGACTTTGGAGGTCTTCTAGTCCAACCCCCTACTAGAACAGGAAACCCTATACCGTTTTAGACAAACAGCTGTCTTCTTAAAATCTTTTTATTTATTAAAATAACCTACCTACCTATCTACCTACTTCTCTTTCTGTCTATCATCTATCTAACTATCTATCATATTATCTATCTATTCATAATCATCTTCTCTATCTATCTATCTATCTATCTGATCTATCTTCATCTATTCATAATTCTCTCTCTCTCTCTCTCTCTCATCTCTCTCTCTCTCTCTCTCTCTCTCTCTCTCTATCTGATCTATCTTCATCTATTCAACCTTATGATTTATATTGATATATTGACCATCAATTGTGTTGTAAATGTTGTACCTTGATGAATGTATCTTTTCTTTGATGTACACTGAGAGCATATGCACCAAAACAAATTCCTTGTGTGTCCAGTCACACTTGGCCAATAAAATTCTATTCTATTCTATTATCTCTCTCTCTCTCTCTCTATCATCTATCTATCTATCTATCATCTATCTATCTATCTATCTATCTATCTATCTATCTATCTATCATTATATTATCTATCTATTCATAATAATCTTCTCTATCTATCTATCTATCTATCTATCTATCTATCTATCATCTATCTATCTATCTATCTATCTATCTATCTATCTATCTTCATCTATTCATAATTATCTCTCTCTCTCTATCATCTATCTATCTATCTATCTATCTATCTATCTATCTATCTATCTATCATCTATCTATCTTCATCTATTCATAATTATCTCTCTCTCTCTCTATCATCTGTCTGTCTGTCTGTCTGTCTGTGTCTGTCTGTCTGTCTGTCTATCTATCTATCTATCTATCTATCTATCTATCTATCTATCTATCTATCTATCTATCTATCTCCATCATCATCATTATCTGCCTGTGTATCTGTCCGTTTGTTTGTTTTTGCCCGTCCTGCAAAGGTGAAGCCAGTTTGCCCATGACAAAGAAACAAGTTCCTCTACAAACTCAGGAGAAAGGTTAGGAAACCCAGATGCCTTGTGTTCCCAGCTCCTCTGAAATGTCAACTTTGCGCTTTCTAACCACTCGCCATCCTAAATAGGAAGAGACAATCCGTCAGCAAGGAAGGAAAAGATCTCATTTCTGCACTGCCCACTTTGTAATTTCCAAGAGCCCCTTTTTAACTTTTCATGTCTACCTGAGCTGGTAAATTCACTCCTTGATCTGACAGAGACTGTAATTACTCTATACAGTAGAAAATGAAGTGCCACCAATGTTGTCACTTTAAAAAAAAACCAAACCAAACCAAAACTCTCTTTTCTAGTTCTCAGTCTCTATCTGCTTTTCACAGTGAAAATGAAGAGTGGATAACTAGATTTAAGACCAGTTCAGGGTTTATACCAGCATTTGGGATTCAAAAGCACTTCTGTGCATTAGGGTAGATGTCTACAGCTTATTAAAGCAGCTACCTCTTTTCCTTCAGCTCTTCAGAAGAAGCTTCATGGATGAGAAGAGCTTCTTGGATGAGAAGCGAAACGTCTTCAAAGAAAAACCACAAAGTCCAGTTGCCTCTTGAGAAAGCACCTTTGGGACAACCATGACCTGGATGACTGAGAATCTCCATAGACCAGAAAGGAACCGATAAACAGCAGATAGGTTTCGCTCTCAAGATTATTCTTTATTGTCTCGGAAGCGAAACAGAAACTTCTAAAGTTTGGACAGTAAACAGAATCCGTTTTCTGAATTCACGATCCCAAAGAAAGGTATGGAAGACTTACAGAAAATAGAACTGGGAGCTGGATAGAAAGAGAAGATGGTGAATTTGGAGCTCATCGGGAGCATTTCTTAGAAACAACATAAACCAAGTTGTCTTCCAGCGCATGCCAGCTATGGAAGAGACTCGTGACCTAAGAAAATGGAATTTTCCTTCAAAACTGGCTGTCTCTGGCTTCAAGCAATGCTTGATGAACTTTCCAAAGCCTGCCAATATCTTGATATCTATGTTATTTATTTTATCAGAAAGCAATCTTCTTCCTTAATCCTTGCTGGCACCATAAGCACACCATGACCTGTATTTTTTATATATCCATCTACATTTCATATCAGGTCAAAGTCACTTGAATCCTCCTTCGTCTTCGTCTCTTTGATCCTTCATTTCTATGACTTCGCTTTTACCTGCACCAACACTACCAACGATTTAAAAATGCAGTAAGTATGGAATATCTGCTCTGCTTCGTTCATGCTGCCTTAAGGTATTATTTAATTGAAAATTATTTTGCGGTAGCTTTTTTCTGTTTTTTTAACCTACCCTACCGCTTACTTTTACTAAAAATTATGGGGCTGATTTCCTTCAATTTCCTTAAACCAGTTAAATATGAGCTAGCAGTGTGCAGCGGCAGCTGAAAAAAACCAACACCATCCAAAGTGGGATTAAAATCAAGATCAAGTTAGGTACTAATACCATTGTATAAAGCCTTAGTAAGACTACACCTAGAATACTGCATCCAGTTAGCATCTCAAAATTGTGAGAACCGGAGGTGTTTCTATGGCCCACTTGTTGTGACCCAGGCCCCAGGAGGTAGTAGGAAACTCAGTCAGTGTAAAAACAAACAAACTTTATTCGAACAGCTGAGAATTACTTTATTTTCAGCACAGTTCAATTAAATTAAAGCAAATTCCTCCCAACACAAATTCCTCAGTCCTATCACCAACCTTGGTCCAATTAGGCAAACTGCCAAAGGGTTTTCTTGGCAAAAGTTCAGAAGACACGGATATGAAACAAATGCAAAAAGATGAAGCTATCAAAGTTGTTTTCCGTCAAAGCCCAAATGCCGTTGCTGGTCCTTTAAGCCTTGTGGGAGGGGCCAATCATCTCTTGGCCCTACTCCTGAGTCATCCTCTTTGCTTGAGCTGCTCTTACCTTCTGGCAGCTCTTCTCATGCATGCATTAGGAGCAGGCTCCTCCTGTTCCTCTGCCTCACTACTGTCCGACTCTGGAGGCTCTGGAGGCTCTGGAGACTGCACATCACTCCCCGATGGCCCTGGCCCCATCTCAGCCTCCGACGCAGAGCTCTCATCTGGCCTTCCCCAGCCTCCAGGACTGGCCCACGCTCTTCCTCAGCCTCATCGCTCTCCAACTCTGTCGCCAGCTCAGCAGGCTGCTGGTGGACCACAACACCACTCTGCTTAAAATCAAACTTGATTCCCCCTTTAACAGGCCCATTTGTCTCTCCCAATCTCTTTTGTGTTGTGTGGTTTAAAGTTGGCTGGCAAAGGGCTGTAGGACTTACTATTACCTCTCAAGAAGCTGAAGATCAAGTTAAAATGTAATGAATATATGTTTATTATGATACGGACCAAGAGAACACTTCTTGTTATGGAGGCCTCTTGGTTTTCTTTTACATCGTCTCATTCCACACAACCTTACAAATATTGGGCATAACCCAATTGAATGGACAATAACCAAAACAGCAGAAGCATTGCACCAACTCTAGCTTTGTAGGCACGCGAAGGCCTCAATCTTTAATCCGGGTTACAATTAGGATTGTGGATATTACAAAGCATTCACATACATTCTCTGAGCAAATTTGGAAAGCTCTTGAAGAGTTGAGTAATATTTATTTACACATACATGATTTGAACAGAGGAAGGACACAAAAGTACATATCACCGCTGACACCTCCTGTCGACATCAGAGGTGGTCCTTGGTGCTCTGTGAGCCTGGTGGCTTTCTTGCAGACGTTTCATTACCCAACTAGATAACAACATCAGTGCTGTTGGTTTGGGCAACATCAGTGCCCTAGTTTGGGCCATGAAAGGACTGTAAGAAAACCACCAAGCTCAGGGAGCACCAAGGAATTCCTCACTTCAAGCCAGAGCTACAAATATTCTCCTTTACTGAGATCCAAGGTGGGCAGTGTCCCAAATACATTGCAAATTCTATATTCACTCTCAAGTTTTTCTCTCTGTCTTTCTCCTCGTCTTCTGTTTCGTTCATTGCTTCTTTTCATAAATGATCCCTTTTGGCTCTTTGCAACTGGCCAGCGACTGGAATTTTGATGAGTCATCTTTGACCAAGCATCCTTGAGTAATTAATGCTGGAATATCACAGCCTGTCAATAATTGTGCTAAAACCCAGTGCTCAGCATGCTAGAATGGGCAACCTTTATTTATTTATTTAGTGGGGAGTGGAAGGAGGGGTTTGTTTTGTGTTTCCCCCCCCCTTTTCCAGCAGCTGGGAGTCACATGTGTCAAGCTAACGATGTTGTGATATCACAAAAGATGCTGAGTTTTCCTTCTTTCCTCCCTCCCTCCCTCCCTCCCCGTTTTCCTTCCTTCCTTTCTCCTTCCCTCCCTCCCTCCCTTCATTTTCCTTCCCTTCTTTCCTCCCTCCCCGTTTTCCTCCCTCCTTCCTCCCTCCCTCCCCTCTGTTTTCCTTCCTTCCTTCCTCCCTCCCCTGTTTTCCTCCCCTTCCTTCCTCTCCTCTGTTTTCTTCCTTCCTTCCTTCCTTCCTTCCTTCCTTCCTCCTTCCCTCCCTCCCTCAATTTTCCTCCCTCCCTCCTCCCCTTCCTTCCTCCCTCCCTCCCCTCTGTTTTCCTCCTCCTCCCTCCCTTTCTTCCAAAGATATATTCAACAGCTTGTCCTGACTCTCTCTCTCTCTCTCTCTCTCAAAAATCTGTAGGAAATCACATCACCAATGTTTAGGCATTTTCACCAGACCTCAGGCACCTGACTTCAGGAGATTCCAGGGGTTGCCATAAATAGATTAATAACTGCAGGAGGAGTCCTTGGGAAGTTGGCCAAGCCCCATATCCTTGCAGAAATCTGATCGGCAGCCTAAAACTTAAAGAGATAACGGCCTGCAGCTCCTTTTCCTGTGCAGGAAACCGTTTTTTACTAGCCACTATTTGCAAAGTAAGCATGTCTATGTCTCTCTTTTTTTTTTCCTTCCCTTTCTTCTCTTTCTTCTTGGCTCTGGACTCTTGGAACTGGCCCAAGTACAGTATAACCTTTGACTATGGCTGCTATTACTGTTAATGACAAACTTTTTATGATCTCTTAGGTTTTTTTTTTCTTTTCGTTTTTGATTTGGCAATTCTATCAAGTAATTTAGGAATCAAGTCAGATGTCAGTTCTTTCTTCTCTTCCACTCAGGTCAAGTTGACACAGGATAGCACCTTAAGCATGAACACGAAGGACAAACTCACCGTTATGTCTTAAAAACACAACAAGGTGATGCAAATTCACCCATGTATGCATAGAATCCATTCACATTCTTCCCCTAAAGTTTTCAGAAGATGATTTCAGGTGAGTACAGGGTTGTTGTTTTTTCTTTTATATACTCCTGAGCAAAATCATGGGTGGAAAATATATATATACATATATATACATACATATATATATACATACATATACATATATATATATATATATATTTGTTTTCTGAGGTTTTCGCGGGTGTTTGTATGTAGGTCTTTGGTTATTCGGGTTTTCTCCCGCGTAAAATTGGAAGTGTCTTGGCGACGTTTCGACGAAGTCTCATTCGTCATCTTCAGGCTTCAGCTTTGTGCTTCTGGGAGCAATGTGTGATCGCAGCTGTTTCTTCCTTTTAACTGCTAGTGGGGTTTGAACTGATTGGGTGGGAGCTTGGCTGTGCTCTGATTGGATGGGGGTTTGTGCTCTGATTGGCTGGGGTGTGTCCTGTTTGGGTGGGGCTTGGTTGTGCTCAGATTAGTCTGAGTTGCAGGGGGATTTGAGCTGGTGAGCTGCACTGC
Source organism: Ahaetulla prasina (assembly GCF_028640845.1). Classification (NCBI taxonomy): domain Eukaryota; kingdom Metazoa; phylum Chordata; class Lepidosauria; order Squamata; family Colubridae; genus Ahaetulla; species Ahaetulla prasina. The sequence continues at coordinate 4,381,931 of NC_080550.1, forward strand.
TGCTGTTTGGCTTCGTGAACACGAAACATTGCCAAGGCACTTCCAATTTTACGCGGGAGAAAACCCGAATAACCAAAGACCTACATATATATATATATATATATATATATATATATATATATATATATATATATATATATGTGTGTGTGTGTGTGTGTGTGTGTGTGTGTATGTGTGTGTGTGTGTGTGTGTATGTGTATAGGTATAGGTATAGGTATAGGTATAGGTATAGGTATAGGTATTATGTATGTATGTATGTATGTATGTATATGTTTTCGTAGGTTTTCACGGGTATATGTATACAGGCTTTGGTATGTTCGGGTCTTTTCCCGTGTAAGATTGAAAATATTTAGGCAACCTTTTGATCAGATCTCACTCATCATCTTCAGACTGGAGTTTTTTGGCTTTGTTCTTATGTGAGCAAAGTTTTTTATTAATTTTTTTTAATTAAATTTGTTCACATAAGAACAAAGTCAAAAAACTCCAGCCTGAAGATGATGAGTGAGATCTCATCGAAACGTTGCCTAAATACTATATATATATAGTATACGTACAATAGGTATTGATTGGATGAGGTCAAACAAAAAGATCAGGAAAAAAAATATATAGATATGAATCTTTGGAAAAGGGAAGACTTTTTTTTTCAGCGCTGCGCCAAAACACAAAATACGATTCCAGAAAAAGCTAATCTCCATCTCAAAACAAAGGTGAACCTTAGAAGGCGTTCTCACGAGATGTTCGCTCTTCTAAAGGTAAAACTTCTTTCTTCTGTACCATTTTAAAATCTACGTTTATATTCCTATCTACCTCTACCTCCGCCTATGATTTACTGTTTTCCTAGGTTGCCTAATTAGCTCAACAACTTATCAAATAAAGGGCACGAACCATCGAAAATGTGATGGACTACCGACTTCTTCTTCTTCTTCTTCTTTGAAGGGTGCGGGGACTTCTTGCTCAATTTACGACCTGCTTTTTTCGCTCTGCCATTCGGAGAGCGTAAGGCATGTGAGGGTTACAGAGTATTTTGCTCATGAAAAAGTCATAAAACCAGAGAGGAAAATAACAGAACATGAGAAGGAGGATGTAGCTATTCTTGCCTGGAGTGTATAAACCTTTTGGTTGCTCGGCCAGTAAAGCATGCAGAACATCAGTGAAGATGGGCGAGAGATCTGATGAGGAAATTGAAACCATCTGACTGAGGAGCATCCTCAGGTTATGGATGTAATCCTCACCATAATCTTTCTTCACGTCTGGAGCGAGGCTGTCCAGAATGATTTGTTCTTTCTTTCTCCAATCTTCAGGATTCCCCCCGATTGCTAGAAAACCAACAAATTCATATATATTTTTTTTTGGGGGGGGGGAATGTCTAGCCCAGTGATGGCTAACCTTTTTGCCAACATGTGCCAAAAGCAGGGGTCGTGTGGAGTGGGGGTGTCATGCGCATGCGTGCCCACACCCATATTTTAATGCACCCTGTCCCCCCATGCATGTGTGCATGAACCCCCTGTGCTCCCCCTGCTTTTGGCACATGATGGCATGGTGGGCCAGCTAGGCCTGTTTTTCACCCTCCCCAGGCTCCAGAGCCTTTCTAGGAATCTGGGGAGGGCGAAAACGGCTTTCCCCACTCCCTGGAGGCCCTTTGGAGGCTGGAAACAGCTTGTTTCCTGACTTCCAGTGGGCCCAGATGGCCCGAAAATCAGCTGGCCGGTGCATGCATGCGCACTGGAGCTAAGCTAAGGCAATGCTCGTGTGCCCACAGATATGGCTCCGCGTGCCACTCGCCATCACGGGTCTAGCCTCTTTGGTTTCTCCTCAGAAGTTATTCCTACAAGAGACTCCAATGGAGAGTTAAGACTGCAAAAAGAACAATTGCATTCTAGGCGGCCTTCCAGAGAAGACCCATTCTGACCTAGGCTCCTTAACAAGCAGGAGGCAGGAATTGGTCCTGGCAAAACCTCTTTTATTTACACAACTGTGAATTACGTTCATTCACAATCAGCAAGGCTTGCCCAAACAGTTTTTCAAAGGAATATTTCTCAACACAGACCTTATCTCGTTTGGCAAGCTGCCACATAAATTGTTTCCAACCGCAGTACAAGGCCAAACTTGGAACAGAGTCTCTCAGAGTCAGGGAATGAACGAATTGTTTCCTGCAAAAGCTCCTCTTTTGTTTCATAAGGGAGGGGCCAATCACCTCCAAGGTATGGCTTTACTCCCGAGTCGACCCTGCTTTCTGAGTTGTACGTCTTCTGACAGTTCTGCGCATGCATACACTGGGAATGGGATCCAGCTGTTCCTCTGCCTCACTGCTGTCTATCTCCCACTCTGCCTCTGATGCAGAGCCCTCATCCGAGCTTTCCCCAGCCGCCAGTACTGGCCCAAGTTCCTCCCCAACCTCCTCACTGTCTGACTCTGCTGCCAGCTCCACTGGCCGCTGGTGGGCCACAACAAGACCGGTACATTGCACAGGTCAGAAGGAGGGCTGGGAAAATATCTAGAGACCCCTGACATCCTGGATATAAACTGTTTCAATTTCTCCCCTGGGGACGGCACTATAGGGCATCACATGCCAAACCCACTAGACACAAAGACCATTTTTGCAGTCAGGCCATATTTACCGATATAGTATGGCTGTAGTATCTTCCTTATTGTCTTTTTACTACCCTCTCTTATTGATATGATTATGATTATGGTTATGATTATTCTGTGGCTTTGCATGTATGCTGAGAGCTTCTGCACCAAAGACAAAAATTCCTTGTGTGTCTAACCACACTTGGGCAAATAAAGTTTTCTAATTCTAATTCTAAATCCAATCAGGATAAATAGAGAGGAAGAGATGGCAGAAGGGCCTACTCCATTCAGGCTTCTCCCATAGGTTGGCGTGGGATATATGGGAGAAGAAGAAGCATTCTGGGGATCAAATTAAAAGCCCCTAAACCATCTTACCATGCAAGCACTGGCTCACCTACATGATGTCAAAATTAGACAGACAGCCTCTCTATAAAAGTACTTTCTAGGAAATTCATCAGAGAAAGGCCCCAGAAGTGATATTTATGAATCTGAAAAAAGTGGCTGGTAGACCTGAATTATGAAAGAATAAATAATCCAGGTCTTCCCTTGGGAAAAGTCAGTTTGCAAACGCTTAGAAAAAATGTGCTTTGCATCTTAGGGTTGAGACAAACTGAATCTCAGATCTTAAGATGCAAAACCAGGTGCTAGATGACTGGCAGCCAATTTCTGATGTTGGGTTGAGAACCTTGATTCCTCTGGAGGCATCTTTTCTCATGAGTTGGGAGGAAGATGGAGTGAAATCTCATGATCTATGTGTTTTGAAGCCTGATGGATGGAGAACTTTCATGTTTGGAAGCCTGATGGATGGAGAACTTTCATGTTTGGAAGCTTGATGGGGAACTTACATGTTTTGAAGCCTGATGGGTGAAAAATGGCAACTTTGATGCCCCACTTGGACAGCTCCTGCCGCATAACACCAGAAAACATGGAGAGGGCTGCCTTGGAGGCACCATAGGCAGAAAACAGTGGCATTGGGATTCCTCCTGTGAGACAAATCAAAACATTTATGGAGAACTAAAAGTTTCAGGAAAAGCTAAACAGTAAGCCGATGTTAAATACAAGATTCTTAGCAGCAAACAAGTTAAAGGTCTAAGTTCTTGCTGGCTAAATATAGTTCTGATATGCTTGTCTTCTTTTTTCCTCTCTTCCTCCTTTTTCTTCAAGGATATTGGGAAAAAAATATTGCCAGGTTTAAGTACCCCACACCTTCAAGAAATTAGTCAGTTATTCGGTGTCTAATATTTATCCTCTTATAATTCTGATGGTTTGCAATAGTCCATTATTGTTGTTCTGCCTTCAGGTGGTTTGGAAAAATAGCATGACGCCCATCTTCTTTGTGGCAGCCCCACAAATACTGGAAGCCTGCTATCATGTCGCCCCTAGTCCTTCTTTTCACTAGACTAGATATACCCAATCCCTTCAACTGTTCCTCATATGTTTTAGCCTCCAGTCTCCTAATCATGTTTGTTGCCCTTCTCTGCACTCTTTCCAGAGTCTCAACATCTTTTTTTTTTTACATTGTGGCAACCAAAACCAGTTGCAGTATTCCAAATGTGGTCTTACTAAGGCTTTGTAAAGCACTACTAGTACTTCACGTGATCTTGATTCTATCCTTCTGTTAAGGCAACCTAGGATTATGTTGGCTTTTTTGGCTACTGCTGCACACTTCTGGCTGAAATTTTGATGATTGTCCACTAAGACTCCAAGATATCACAGATACTGTTATTGAATAAGGTTGGTTGGTTTGTTTATTTTTTTATTTGTCAATGCGTACAAGGGAACAAGTAACAGTATAAACATAGACATGGACACATGAACATTTTTTGGCACAAATAAAAGAATATAAATAGGCAAAACATAGCCATAAAGACATAGAATGATTACATATAAATGGGGGCAGTAGGACAGTGATGGTAGGCATACTGGTGCGCTTATGCACTCCCCCTTAGGGACCTCTTAAGAAACATGAAAGGTCTACGGTAGACAGTTTATGGTAAAAGGTGTGGGGATTAGTGAGACTAACAACAGGATCAGGTAGAGTGTTCCAGACATTTACTATTCTATTGGAGAAGTCATATTTCCTACAATCAAGATTCTCCCTCCCTCCCTCCTTCCCTCCCTCCCTCTCTCTCTCTCTCTCTCTCCCTCCCTCCCTCTCTCTCTTTCTTTTATAAAAAAACAAGTTTGCTATCCCAACTGTCTGGAACTCTGGATTTAAAAAAAAAAAATCACAATTCCTTAGTCACCAGACAAAAGAGCCTTAAGCAATTCATGTTCCTGCTGTAAGAAATACTTTTCACAGTACAGGGAATGAGAATATGACATCATATTTCATTGCATTATCCAGTCTTTTGTTTGGGACTTTCTGAAGATAGGATTTAATAGACAAGGAGAAAAAAAAAAGCTCTCATTTTAATTGACAGATTTGATCCGAAGGCTACATTGTGTTTATTAGAATCCAAAGGGAAATCATACGTGATGTTAACGCCAATAAAATAAAAATTCTGTACATTCTTTTCGTGAATAAGTAAATAACTATAACTATGCACGCCTTTCTTTAGTGCATGTTTTATTTTTTGCCTTAGGCAAACTCCATTGTAATACTCAGAGAAGTACAAATTTCGAAAAATAAGGGAGCCGTTGGTTTGCATAGTAGCAACACACACACACACACACAAACCAGTCCACATTTTCCCTGTATTTTTGGCCTTGGCATGGCTATAAATACTTCGAGCTTAGAAATGTGATAGTGCCCTATCCCTAACCTGCCAAACTAAATCTTCTTGAACATTAGATCGCTCAATTGTTTAGCATTGACATATCTGCTTTTCCCTGCCGCCTGATCGTTAGGTTGGTGATTCATTTGGAAGCCTTCCACACAGCAGCTCGAACTTTCGGAAAAGTGGGAGCGGAATCCAACCCAGGTGACGGTCTATAAATTTACAACTTTTGCTGGAAAACACGAGCATAACTTACCTGCTAGGCTCGAGATGTTAATAATCCTTCCCTTGGATTTCCTAAGCAGTGGTAAGAACATTTTGGATATTTCAACAGGGCCAAAGAAATTTACATCCATGCACTGCTTGTAAGAACTCAAGGGGAGCAGCTCTCCGTCACCTAGGAAGCCCAAGATTCCTGCATTGTTGATAACAGCCCAAAGTTCTGGTAAGAAGAAAGGAAAAGCCAACAAGTGAATTAATGAATTCCCGTGTCAGGAAGGAAGCAATCCCAGAGCCTTGCCTTGCCTTGCCTTGCCTTCCTTCCTTGTCTGTTTTTCCTTCCTTTCTTCCTTCCCTCTGTCCCTTCTTCCCTGTTTTCCCTTCCTTCCCTCCTTTTTCCCTTTCTCCTTTTCTTCCTTCCTTCCCTGCTCCCTCCTTTTTTCCTTCCTTCTTTCCCTCCATCCTGCCTTCCCTCTCTGTTTTTCCTTCCTTCCTTCCTTCCTTCCTTCCTTCCTTCCTTCCTTCCTTCCTTCCTTCCTTCCCTGTTTTTCCTTCCTTTATGCCTTCCCTCCGTCCCATCCTCCCTGTTTTTCCTTCCTTCCTTCCTTCCTTCCTTCCTTCCTTCCTTCCTTCCTTCCTTCCTTCCTTCCTTTCTTTCTTCCTTCCCTCCCTCCATTTTTCCTTCCTCCTTTTCTTCCTTCCTTCCTTCCCTCCCTCCTTCCCTCCTTGTTTTGCCTTCCTCCCTCTCCCTGTTTTTCTTCCTTCCTGTCCCTCCTCCCTCCCCTTTTTTCCTTCCTTCCTTCCTTCCTTCCCTCCCCCCCCCCCCTCTCCCCTCCATTACCTCCCCTCCCCTCCCTCCCTCCCTTCTTCATTTCCTTCTTCCCTTCCTTCCTTGCTTGGCATACATATCTTACCAAACTTTTCTCTTTTGCCTACTTTTTAAAGCAAATGAACAAAATCAGACATCTCAGGATTCCCGAGAAGTAGGCACTTTAGATTTTCCAATAGCCAAATGAATTGTTTGTCGATTAAAGGCAAATGTAATGTTATAAAGTACTCATCTTAAATATTGTTAATAAGCAATAACCCTCCAGAAAATAAAAGGTTACAAACAGATATAACTCAGAGACTTGTAAACAACAGAGCCTTTCTGAGATGGAAGAAAAGGGTGGGGGGAGACCATAAATGAGATCTTTACCCCCAAAACCTCATGCCTGACAAGTAGGGTTGATTGCATTTCAGATATTAGATAAGACAATTGATTTTTTTTTTTAAATAGCAGCATTTGGATGTCACAGTGCTGAGATCTGACAATATTTGATGGATAACCGTGTATGGCTTTTCAAGGCTTTTCATTATTTAGACTGCAGATATTGGGCAGCAGTCAGCAGCGGGCAATCGTCCAGCATGTAGCCACCGCCGTTGAGTTGGCCACGTGCAACTGCGTTAAGGTAGATCTTTTATCTCAATTCCGTTCATTCCATCGGTTGCTCAAAGGAGGTAAACATTGATGTCAGCCGCTGATTTTGAAAGATGATTAGGCTGCTCAGGCCTAGAAAATATGTATGTGTGTGTGTGTGTGTATATATATATATATTTGTTTTCTGAGGTTTTCGCGGGTGTTTGTATGTAGGTCTTTGTATATATATATATATATAGGTCTTTGGTTATTCGGGTTTTCTTCCGCGTAAAATTGGAAGTGTCTTGGCGACGTTTTGACGAAGTCTCATTCGTCATCTTCAGGCTTCAGCTTCGTGCTTCTGGGGGCAATGTTTCACATTGCTCCCAGAAGCAATGTGAAACATGTGAAACATGAAAAATGTGAAACATGAAAAAAGGAAGAAACAGCTGCAATCACACATTGCTCCTAGAGGCACGAAGCTGAAGCCTGAAGATGACGAATGAGACTTCGTTGAAACGTTGCCAAGACACTTCTAATTTTATGTGGGATAAAACCCGAATAACCAAAGACCTACATACAAACACCCGCGAAAACCTCAGTACATATATATATATATAGTGTGTGTGTGTGTGTGTGTTTGTGTGTGTGTGTGTGTGACATCGGCAAGAACGAGGATCAGAGAGGGCAGGAGAAATGCAAACAAACCCATACCTTCGTTTTGCAACTTCCGTCTTGTTTCGAGATAAGCCTCCTTGATTTGCGCAGAACTGGTGATATCCAGCTGCAGGATAGAAAGCCTTTCGGAGCAGGTCTCTTTCAGCTTTTTGGCACCGGGCCCTGCTGCATTTAAGACGCCGGCAAAGACAGTAAACCCTAAACGGTCAAGGTACTTGGCGAGCTCATGGCCGATTCCACTGTCGGTTCCTATCAAAGAAGCCATTAAAAATATAAGTATATGTGCATGAATGTATGTGTGTGTGTGTGTATAACCCAGGGGTGAAATGCAGCAGGTTCTGGAGAACCGGTAGCAGAAATTTTGAGCAGTTCAGTGAACTGGCAAATACCACCTCTGGGTGGCCCCAGAGTGGGGTGGGAATGGAGCTTTTGCAATATCCTTCCCCCAGGAGTGGGGAGGGAATGAGTATTTTGCAATATCCTTCCCCTGGAGTGGGGTGGGAATGGAGATTTTGCAGTATCCTTCCCCCAGGAGTGGGGAGGGAATGGAGATTTTGCAGTATCCTTCCCCTGGAGTGGGGTGAGAATGGAGATTTTGCAGTATCCTTCCCCTGGAGTGGGGTGAGAATGGAGATTTTGCAGTATCCTTCCTCCAAGAGTGGGAAGGGAATGCTGATTTTGCAATATCCTTCCCCCAGGAGTGGGGAGGGAATGGAGATTTTGCAATATCCTTCCTCCAAGAGTGGGAAGGGAATGATTATTTTGCAGTATCCTTCCCCCAGGAGTGGGGAGGGAATGGAGATTTTGCAATATCCTTCCCCTGCCACGCCCACCAAGCCACGCCCACAGAACTGGTAGTAAAAATGTTTGGATTTCTCCACTGGTATAACGTCCTTGGTACCAGCCCAATGCCTTAATCACTACATCTGTAGTGTTGAAATAAGTCCCCTACACTGTCTAATTCTACCTGATTTATTTATTTTTTACTCGGGGTGATACTGACACAACAGCATATTTTGCAGCTCACAGTTGAATTTGAGGTCCTTGGTGCTCTCTGAGCTTGGCTGTTTTCTTGCAGGCATTTCATTACCAAACTAGGTAACATCTTCACTGCTCTCTGAGCTTGGTTGTTTGGTTGTAGGCACGTCATTACCAAACCAGGCACTGAGGGTATTACCTAGTTTGGTAATGAGATGCCTGCAACCAAACCAACCAAGTTTCAGAGAAGGGCTCCCCAAAAAGCATCTCCCAAGGATGGGAACCTAACTGCCACTTGAAAGGCTCTAAGGCAGCATTGGGGGTCAAATGACAATTTGCCAGGGGTCGCCTAAGACCATCGGAAATATGGGAAATATATTTGCGAGTCGAAGAATCACGCTCCAATGGTTGACTCCACAAGCCAGCTGCAGGCTCTTCAAATTGCTAGCCGAATTCGGCTTCAGGCGCGATGAATTAAAAAAGAGAGAAATCTTTGCTCTGATGTCTCCCTCTCAAGCCAGCTGCAATCACTCCCAATTACTAACCTAATATGGCTTCAGGCGCGATAAACTTAATAGGGGAGGAGTCTCTGCTTTAATGCCTCCGTCCTCAAGGCAATCACAAGCAGTTCAGATCGCTAGCCAATGCGGCTTCAGGCGCGATAAATTCAAAACGAAAATAATTTTACGGTTGGGGTCGCCACATCATGGGGAATTGTATTAAAGGGGTCGCCACATCGTGGGGAATTGTATTAAAGGGGTCACAGCACTATAAAGGTTGAGAACCACTGCTCTAGGGAGAAGAGTCCACCCCATATCTGAGTCCGAGGTTAGACTTAGGATTGAGATCTCTTACCACCATATAGCCAAATCTGTCTCTGTGAAACTTAACCCAGCCTGTGTCAATCAACCTAAAGAAGAGGGCGAGTCATCGTTTTTGACCAGAACAGCTTCCAAAGTGTGGTTTGCTTCCCTTTGTTGGGAATAACAATGGGAATGGGAATAACAATGGGAATGGCTTTGCTGGCTGAGGAACTCTGGGAGTTGAAGTCCACAAGCCTTAAAGTTGCCAAGGTTGGAGTCCCCTGTGCTAATGTGTCTTTCACTCAAATTCCACCATCTACACAAAGGGCCAAACCAGAAGTCAGAAAGGATTATGCACTTTTTGCTTGGCTCATGATTTTAAAGAGATGACAAATGGGCCAATGGCAGAAGAAGAACCTGAGAGCATCAGAAATAAATTAAAGGATAAGGGAGCGGAGGAGAACTTCTGGCCGTGACTGGTATTTATTTGGCTGTGAGGTATGTGACCAGGAGTCCTTGTTATGAGAATGGAAATGGCACAGGTCTGCCTCAATGCCCTTTTGCAAAAATTTCAAGTGACACATGAAATGACTGAGGTTTCTTCCAGGAATGAGGACCATTTCTTTTTTAAAATGTGAACATGAGAACTTTTGGTAGGGTCAATCTAGTTGTTCTCCAACACTCATCATGCAAACAGCCATGTTTTTTTTTCCATTTCCAGTGGCTAATAGACAATATGGGAGAGAGAGAGAGGGAGGGAGGGAGAGGGAGAAAGAGAAGGAGGCAGGGAGTAAGAGAGGGAGGGAGAAAGAGAGAGAGGGAGGGATGAGAAAGAGAGAGAGGGAGGGAGAAAGAGAGAGAGGGACAGAGAAAGTGAGGGAGGGAGAAAGAGAGAGGAAGGGAGAAAGAAAAAGGAAGAGAGAAAGAGAAGGAGGGAGGGAGGGAGAAAGAGAGGGAGAGGAGGAGAAAGAGGGAGAGGGAGAAAGAGAAGGAGGGAGGGAGAATGAGAGAGAAAGGGAGGGAGAAAGAGGGAGGGAGAGAGAATGAGAGAGAGAGATAGAGAGATAGAGAGGTACATCTAATCTTTCAGCACAGCACCAAAAGAAAAGAAAATGGAGCACAAAAGTACCAAAGCAAGGTTGATCAATTTTCTAAGATCTTAGTTTTTCTGTTACTCTGTCTCTCGTTGTCATTTTGGGTTGTGTGTGTGTGTGAGAGAGAGAGAGAGAGAGAAAATCGGAGAGACAGGGAGAGAAAGAAAAAGAGAAAGAAAGACACAGAGAAATCGTGAGAGTGAGCAAGAGAGAGATAAGGACAAAGTGGGAGAGACAGATTGAGAGGAGAGAGTGAGAGCAAAACAGGGATATATATATATATATATAGAGAGAGAGAGAGAGAGAAAGAAGAGAGAGGAAGGGAGGGAGGAGAGAGGAAAAAGGAAAAGACTGAGAGGAGAGCAAGCAAGAGCGAAACAAGGATAGAGAGAGAGAAAAAAAAAGAAGAGAGAGGGAGGAGAGAGAGGGAGGGAGGAGCGAGAAAAAGGAAAAGACAGATTGAGAGGAGAGAAACAAAAGGAGATATATCGAGAGAGAGAAAAAGAGGGAGGGAAGGTAAGAGAGAGAGAAAGAAAGAGATAGTTTGAGAGGAGAGAGAGAGAAAAAAACAGAAAGAAAGATATTGAGAGAGAAAGATTTACTATTATTTTCAGAGTCCATTGAAAAATTTTTTTCCCTTGCTCCAGCCCGCCTGTGACATGCTCTTCTTGGCAAGGTGCTGTACCAGCAATTAAGCGATTTGTGCCAAGTTGCTATCCAACACCCGCTGCCACACATTCCTGGACTTGGTCTGTCGCCATTCATCACCGACAGTTTAAAGCCACCTGTCAGAGGCGAAGAGCTGCGCTAAGTTATTCTTTCCAAAAAAAAAAAGAGGATTAGGAAAAGGCTGCCCTTTCCCTTTTTTCCCTGGGAAGAAAAGGGAGGAAGAGGCCAGGAGACAGGCTCAGAAGATCCTTAAATTATTTCACAGTTTACAATCAATAAAGGAGAAGATTTGTAGCTCAGGGTTGAAATGAGATCCTCGCTGAGCTTGGTGGTTTCCTGGCAGACGTTTCATGACCCAACTAGGAAACATTGTCAGTGCTAGAAGGGAGGGGATTTGCAGAGAGGATGAGGATGAGGATGGTGAGGTCCTCGGTGCTCGCTGAGCTTGGTGGTTTCCTGGCAGACGTTTCATGACCCAACTAGGGAACATCATCAGTGCTGGTTCATCATCCTCTAGCACTGATGACGTGACCTAGTTGACTAATGAAACATCTGCAAGGAATCAGCCAAGCTCAGCGGGCACCAAGGACAACCTCACCGTTTACAACTCCTGCATCCGAAAGCATCCTTACTCCAAAACCCATCCCAACCTTCACAGTATCCTCAAAGTATTTCAATCTGAGGAGGGGAAAAAAAATTATATATCTCCTTATTTCTACATCAGGCAAAACAGATCAACCCGCCTTCGTGAAAGAAAAGACCTTAGCTAAGGAAACCTCAAAGCCCTCTAGGCAAAGCTCTTTTAGAGAAGACCACGCCAATTCCAACTGGGCCATTCCGCTAAAGAGAGGTGGAGCGGGTATCCCATCCTTAAGACATTCCATCTCCCTTACCTGTGATCAGCACCGCTTTATGGCCGACGGGCAGCATGGCTTGCGCAGGGGTGTACAACCAAAACATGAGGCACGCCAGGGAGAAGAGAGCCAAGCCCAGGGAATTTCTCAAAGTGGTGAAGCAGAGGACCTCCAGGATCAAAAGCAACAGGAGACCCCAGCGGAAAGGAGGAGCTTTCTCCACTCGGTTCTTCCTCGCTCGGTAAAAAATCGTGCCCCCGTAGAGGACCGTGGCTCCCATGTAGAAGAGGAGAGAATGATCCAGTTCAGCCTGGTGCAGAAACATGACTCAGACGGGCACTGAAAAGAAAAGAAAAAAAGAAAGAAAAAAGACAAAGATCCTTGGTATTAGAAAAAACCACAACAAATTAAAAAGAAAAGTTCCTAGGATGATGATTCACAGCCCAGGCAAAGGTGTCTGATGTCTCCAAGCAGGAAAGAAGCATCTAGAGAAGGACTTGAGAGGCAGTGAGACAGCAAACCTCGAAGAGGAATGGGTTTTTATCTGTACTGGCCGGCTTGCCACGTCAGGGTGGTAGTAGCGGAACTTCGAATATTTGCCTTCATTTTAAGTTGTTATTTCCCCCCCCCCTCTTTTTATTGCAGGAGGGCTCCACCTTCAGAAGGATACTCACACACACACACACACACACACACACACACACACACACACGGAAGTAGAGAGAGTGAGAGAAAGTCAACAAACAAGCTTTGGATAATGTTTGACAGAACCAAGACCCAGCAAGCAGTAAGTTTTGTCCTAAGGGAAGTTAGAAAGAGTGACATAATTGACAGGTTTGCAGCCGAGGCACTTCAGGGAAAATCGTGTGTGTGTGTGTGTGTGTGTGTGTGTGTGTGTGTGTGTGGTGTGTGCGTGCGTGTGCCACCGCACTGGAGCTGACCTGTTCCCTTTGATGTGCAGCCTTCCAACTGCGTGCGGATTTAATGAGGACACACGCTTCCCGTTGCTAGCTGGAACTGAGGAGGAACTTAATTAGCACAAACGATCACACTCCAAAGCGCAACTTCATTGGAAGGGCAATACCACAAACCTTCCACTTTGATGGGGGGGAGTGCGAGTGGTGCAAGACATCTTTGTAAAGTTGCCTAGACTATGGAGAAGGTGCAGAATTGTTGCTGTTGTTGCGGTTGTTGTTTCGTCGTCTCCCCCCCCCCCAACTGAGGCACACAATGTGACTTCTGTCCACAACTGCCCCAATCTTACATTTTTCCTAATCCAAAGACCAGATAAGTTTGGGTGGAGGCTTCAGAGCAGAACAAGGTGGGGCAGAGAGGATTTCATAGGGGTGGTTTAAATGGAGAGACCAGCGCTCGGATCTTAGTGAGAAACGAACACCCAGCATACACCAAGCCTCTGTTAACCCACAACAGCTTCCTTGGAGTCAGTTTGCTTAAGAGTTACTCCTACAAGTAGTTCTTTACTCACGGTTTCTCCCCCCACTGCAAATTGCGCTGAGAAAAGCAGATGCCAGAATCCAATCAGAACTTGCAGGAACAGTGAAGTCGATTGAAGTCCCTCAAAGCTGCTCTTTTAATTCCTGACCGGCCTTCCTTTTTATATTGGCTCTGCTTTCCATTGGCCCTTAGATGTTAGGTTGCATGGCGGGTCCTTATCTTTGGTAGATGTCACTCCAAGTCTTTCCTGGATGGATTGCTTCCTGGT